>NC_072837.1:5043750-5361875 GCF_027744805.1 Dunckerocampus dactyliophorus
AACATGTACTGTATTTTTTTTCTTTTTAATTTTTAATTAAAAAGCCACTGTATATCCTTATCAAATGCCTACATGGGTTGTGTAAGAATAACAAAAAAAAACAGGTTCCAAACAATTGATGAAGTAAGCAACTCATTACCATCTCTAAAGTACCCTGTAAAATAAACTATTTGCACACATTACAACAACTACATTTTCAAAATTGAGACATATTACACATACAAAAACAAAATTTTAACCACAACGATAAATTCTGTGTAGTCTTTCTTCTGGTTCTTCTAAAAATGATTGCTAGCTTGTACATTTGGGATTAAATTGGATTTGAAATTGTTTGGCGAGTCTGAACAGATAAATTTCAGATTGTCAAAGACAAAACATATTTCACATTTTTTGCCATCCTAGATTTCATCCTAACTTGTGCTGGCATCTTGGATTTTCTAGCTTTTATTCTGCATTGATGAAGCAAGTCATCCCTTTCCCCCTGCTAGCCTAACAATATATGATTATCAACACAATTTGAAACAGACATTTTTGTCTTCTTGTGTCTCATTTGTGTAGATTTAAGGAGGGGCTGAAGACCCTTGGTGTTCTGGATGCGATCAGAATGCACCCAGACAGTTTTAGACCCTTAATGTGTCACGAACCATCCCCACTCACTGCTGACTTAATGGATCACCTGTTCCACATCCGGCTGTCTGCAGTGGGAAGCAACAAAAGAAGGGCAGAGGAACGTGTTGTTCCATTTTGGAGGGACTACCTGCAGGATGTTGAAGGTAATTATTTGCTAGATATGTTAGATATGGCACTGTCTCATGCTTTTGTCACGTTTACAAATTGTACATACAGTATACTGGGCTAGGAGAAAATACATGGACTACTAATTGCAATGAACATTCATTATTCTCAGAGGTTGAATCAAAAGGATTTTGGTTTTTCCCTAACCTTTGCTAATGCCACCATTTGGCCAAGTTGTCAACTTTTGTTCCCATATTGGGTCTCTCTTTCAGTCTTTCCTTTTTTTTTTTTCCATTTATCCTTTTTTTTTGTTTTTTTTAAGTTTTTTACTCATTTTCCCTTCCTCTATCTTTACTCTTTGCTTCCTTTCTTTTTGCAATCTGTCTCCTCTAGAATTGGTTGTCTTTCCATTATATACCTTTTAAATAATTTTGTATGCTATTTTTGTAGTTCTAGTAACTTTTTTCTTTTTTCTTTCACTCCTCTCCTTAAGTTCTTTTCATCTATCACTTTCATTTCTCTCTTTTCTTCGTCTTACATTCCTTTTGGAGCTTTCTATATGGTACTATTTACTTTCTGGTATAATTGCTGTAAATTCTCATTGTTGTCTTTGGTGTTTGCTTGCTTGTTTTTCTGTGTGTTAGAGCAAGAGGGATCCTCAAAGCTAGGTAAAATCCTAGCCTTTGCAACGGGTGCAAGTGTCATCCCTCCGGTTGGCTTCTCCCCTCAACCATCAGTTGATTTCTTGCATGATCAGCCTGTCAGCTCCAGACGCTGTTTGCCAATGGCAAACACCTGCATCAACTGCCTTAAGTTGCCGCTGCTTGACACATACGAGGATTTCAGGGAGAGTATGGACTTTGCATTAGGTAACACACAGGGTTTTGGTAGAGAATAATATATGGACTGTGAACATTCAAGCTTAGCCATTTGCAGAAAAATCTTGCATTTGATGCTATTACAGGTAACTATTCCAGTTTGAAAAAAAAAAAAAAAACACATTTTCAGTAGTGAGCCAAAACTTTTTTTTTTCCAATAACCAATGCATTCACAGGCTGTATAGAATACCTTTTTTCTGTCACATTCTTTTCTAGTGGAGTGGTTGGGAAGTTATTATTTTTTTTTTTTAGGGTATACAAGCCCAGTGGTGCAAAAAAAAGCTAAATGTTGGTTACATTATTCAGTCTGTTGTGAGATAAACTGTTTAGCTTAGCACTTTGCATAAAAGTACTATATGCAGCCATTTACCATTTATCTGTTAGAGTACAATCCACAGTGTTCTAGTACTCAAGCGTCCTTGTTACTGTTCACTAATAAAATTCACCAGGCCTAAAAATAATTGTATGCCGTGGTTACCATCATCACTCAGTGGGTCTACTGTCTCGTGAATTCTGTTCAGAACTGTTTGATTTGCATTAAAGTTGTTTACTGGAACAACAATATTGTTTTCAGTCTCTAACTGTAGAAGGGTGTCTTCATTGATTTCCAAGGTATCATTTCCTGCTAAAATGTCCTGAATTGCACTGTTAAGAACCCCTCTCTGCCACAGTTGGAGAGGTGTTTGTCCTCCTTGTGTAGATAATCCATGATTGTTCCACTGATTTCGGAATTCTGCAGCCGCCCTCTGAACTCTTGGCAAGTAGATGTAGTGCAGACAAAACAGATGGAGTTCATCTGTAGAATCCAGTATGCCCTCATTTTCCATGAAGGTGAAGAGGTTACTGAAGTGGAATGAGACAACTCTGTTTAGCTCTGCCCACAACCGTTCAATCCTCTGATTGTGGACACTGCGTCCAGTAATGACACTGCCTCTGTTTAAACCCCTTCTCTCCAGCATATACCGGGCAACTGCTGTGTTCTCCATGCCATGGTCACAGCGTACTCTTAAGGGAAGGCCAAAGCTCTGTACACCAGTACAAAACAGTTCCAGTACGCTTGATGCCCTGTTGTTACTGAGGCACTGCAAGTATATGATGGTCCGGCTAAAGCCGTCAACACATCCATGAAAGACCAACCTCCACCTCACCAGCTTATGGTTTCCATCGATGTGCCTGTGGGGAGAAAAATTGCCAACATTTACTACTGTATTCAGTCTTGCGATAGACCCCACACCAAACCCCCACCTACCTGCACTCTGTAGGAACATACAGCTCAGTAACTTTTAATTTTTAAAGTCTTCCCTCAGTTTATAAGCGATATCGCTCATAAACAACCTTTCTAGGACAATAATTAGTTAAAAGACGGCGCTTTTTACAGCCGAATCGATGTTATCTTCGACTTGATACATAATGCCTGTGACCTCATGACGTAGCTTTGACAGTTATTTCACGTTGAAGAAAGTGTACGTCCGTAAACTGTAACCCGTATTTGTAATTTTGTAAAGCTGTAACTATGAGTTGCATTCTTACAGATAATTAATACACTGCATAATCTATGCATAATCTATGCGTGGTTTGACTCAAACAAGAGTTTACAATTTTTTTTGTAATTTATGCACAACTATAGACTAACATGCACACATTTTTAATACGTGCACGATTTTTATGTGTACACGCACAAAACTTTTGACGGTAACCTTACCCCATATATTAATAATTCATATTTCCCCTGCAACTCTATGATTCCATTCCACAGATATGCTTTATGTAAAGTCATATGGTGTGTTGGAAGCTTTGCAGCCTGATGGCTGTGAGCTTGCAGCTGTGTGTTTTAGCATACAATTAAAACACATTGATTTGGCAAAATTAAATGAGAAAAACAGGCTAAATTCCCCTAAAAATGATGGCAGTGGTTCCAGCAATTCAGTCATTGTTAATATTGTGTTTTTTGTGGCATAGACTTCAATACCATATCCACTGTAATGTGCTGTTTTAGGCTGCAAGAGTAAGAATGTCTGTATACATATATTACCAGTGTGTGTGTTCAAAGAACCAAACTTGATGTAATATTACAAAACACTCACCATAATTGATTAGGAGTCTGAACATTGTAAATTCTTCGGCGAATTGCACGGCGGCGGCGGAAGGCCCGTCCAACTGGGTCAAGCTGTTGCAGGCAACGTCTCACTCTCCAACGCTGTATTCTAATGTTGCGTGATCGGAGGCCTCCGAGCACATACCTTTCTCCTGCATTTGGGGTGGTTTGAAGGATTGCACTAACAATGTCAGTCAAGGCCTCATCAGACATTGCTGTGTAAGTCAGTGGCCCAATTTGAAGTTGCTGTCTGTGCCTGTACAATGTCCTTCTGCTGATTCCAAAACATACAGCTATCCTTTGCCAACTCATTCCAAGGGACAAACAGTAGGTAATTTGTTCATGGAATATATTGTACTGAGGGCGACCAGGATGACCAGTTCTGATTGTTGGTGGTGCTCTTGAAGTAAACATATCCCTTTGTCTCATTTCCACAGATCTTGAGTTTTCATACGAATTTATGATGGAACAAAAACATGCATAGAGTGCCTCCAGTGCACCTAAGCTTCCTTGAATGTCACCCCCTTCTAACTGCTGGCTTATTGAGAGAAAGAAAGAAATTGTCCGTGCATATCCGTTAAGCTCACAGAATAATCGTTCCAAAATCATGCTGTCATGTCCCAGGCTGTCTGTTTCCCTTACAATGGTCTGAACACACCTCATGGTATTAGTGAAAAAAATAGCAATGTCCTCCTCATTACCATTTACTCCCACAAACAAAAACTGAACTTGAAAAAGAAGGTAAATAAGTGGAAAAATCATGACTACTTTGCTACTGTTCTTAAAAAAACTATAAAGTTGTCCTTGAAAGTGCTGCTGCTTGATTTGAATGCTCCCACGTAGCTTCAGTTTAGCTAGCAGTACTCTGAGAAGGTCCAGGCTTTATTTTTAGGGCTGTAAGCCAATCAAGGAATGAGGATTTAAACTGTCTTCCTGTTTGATCAAACTAACTTCCTGTTCAATTATACTCTTTCACACATGGTACAATTCCCTCTCACATAAACCATCATAACTTCTTAAACACACAATCATTGTCATCATTGAGTATGATTGTGTTTTTAAGAGAGTATGATGGTGTATGTGTGAGAGTATGATAGTGTATGTGTGAGAGTATGATGGTGTATGTGTGAGAGTATGATAGTGTATGTGTGAGAGTATGATGGTGTATGTGTGAGAGTATGATAGTGTATGTGTGAGAGTATGATGGTGTATGTGTGAGAGTATGATAGTGTTTTTAAGAGAGTATGATAGTGTTTTTATGAGAGTATGATGGTGTATGTGTGAGAGTGTGATAGTGTATGTGTGAGAGTATGATGGTGTATGTGTGAGAGTATGATAGTGTATGTGTGAGAGTATGATAGTGTATGTGTGAGAGTATGATAGTGTATGTGTGAGAGTATGATAGTGTTTTTAAGAGAGTATGATAGTGTATGTGTGAGAGTATGATAGTGTATGTGTGAGAGTATGATGGTGTATGTGTGAGAGTATGATAGTGTTTTTAAGAGAGTATGATAGTGTATGTGTGAGAGTATGATAGTGTATGTGTGAGAGTATGATAGTGTTTTTAAGAGAGTATGATAGTGTATGTGTGAGAGTATGATAGTGTTTTTAAGTGATTATGATTTATGGCCCAGACAATACTGTGTGTGAGAGAGTATGATTATGCATGTAAGAGGGTATAGTAGTGTTTGTGTGAGAGTATAGTGGTGTACATGTGAGATTATGATATTGCGTGTGAAACCAAGTATGAATTATCTCTCAAGGGGCCTCTCATACACACGCACACACACACACACACACACACACACACACACACACACACACACACACACACATACACACGCAGGTCTCTTCTATTCTCTAATTTAACTTTATGAGGCTCTAACGGCACTATGCACCCGCATTAACACGACACGCAGCTCCCCCTTGCTTTCCGATAACACCGACAGCTGAGCTTGCACCGCGTGTTTTTAACCTTTGCATATTTCCCTGCGCAGGCAGACATGCAGAAACGTGTACGCCACACTCGTCTGGTCATGTTCAGACTCGTCACCAACGGTTTGTGGCTCTGAAATGACTGTAACCCTTCAGAATTCACGCCAAGTGGTAGGTCACATTGCAAAGATAGTGGAGAAAAAAAAAACATAAACACATTTCTATGGATGCAGCTCATATGAAGAAGAATGCCTTGTAAGGCCAGCAGTAATTTGATGGTCATTTTAATGGTTTAGCACAGTGAAAGTGTTGATTCTTTGATTTATTCTTCCTCACAGAGTGAGACAGGCTGGACAGAAGAGAGATGCTTTCATAGGCTGCCCATGAATGCAGAGTGAGACAATGTGGGCCCTGGTAATAAATTAATCATTTATTTCTGCAGACCTAAAGCATCTGAAAAAAAAAAACCTGAAGGAGGAAGAAAATGCACAATTCAGACAGTCTTTCTCAGATCGGGTGCTCAGAACTGAAGCATTGGAGGATTTTTTTTTTTTGGGGGGGGGGGGGTGTTTGGGGTTGGCCTAGTCGAGGGAAATTAACAAGCTTTGCGCTGAAAATGGTGTAATACAAGTGCCCTCTGGCTGTGATTCCCAATGGAGTAGTTTGTGAGGGTGTGTGGGGCCAAAGAGGGGGGATGATGGAGAATGGAGGGGTGGGGGTGGGGGGCACTGGGTTATGGGAACCCACCAGCTCCAGGCACCCCTCCAAAAGACTGAATAGTGTCACCCAGCACAGTCAGCCTTTAGGCTCTGTTCTGGTTCCATTTGCAATCAATGGGCACAGTGGACTTTTATATCACAGAACTATACACTATGTCCCAAAGGGGGGGAGGGGTTAGATCCTATTCTAGCTGACTTTTAGAGCAAGAGGCGGGAACACACCCTGGACAGATCAACAGTCAGTCACAAGGCTGATATGCAGAGACAGAAAACCATTCACAACGTTGTCAAAGCCATCAACTGAACAACTGAAAACGGTGTATTGTACCACTTTGTAAACACACACCAACCGGTTGGCCTCCAAAATGATGTCCATCTTTTGAGTGCCCTTTTGTTGGCATTTATTAACAAGCATATTGCACAACTACCGCTGATGAGTTCAGTAGAAACAGTACGGCAAGTGTGACATGTATGAGTTTCCAACCAACATTTTAAAGGGCATGCAGGGGTAGATAAAGCTGCTGGATGCAGACAACCCATGATGCTTCAAAAGCAGCTACTGCCATCTTTTGGAATTAATAAAGTACATGGGAGGTTGCCTACAGCCACAGCTGTGAATGCAATGTTTTCTGACACGGTGCTAATTGGAGACCCTGGCAGTTACTTGCTTCTGTCGAGTCTCTTGGTAACCTTTTGAAGCGCGTAAGCTTGAAAAAATACTGCACTGCAATGCATACATACTATTAATTGGAATAAAGTGGCCCGGTGAAAGAATACAGACTTCCCTCTCGGCAAGATCTGCTGCGTTCAAAGACGCCTCTCAATTATTCAGAGCGCTCAGGAGGAATTCAGAACGCTGTATTAATTTTTAAGAGCTTTTCTTGGCTAAAGGCGCTCCTTTTTTGCGGCGTCTGTCTCTCCTTTTCCACCCTCCAACCCCTCCAATGGCTTCCCATCCCTCATTATTTTCCTGCTTCTGCCCTCATTTGTCTGCATGTAAAACGCTGTGGTGAGCATAAAAAACAAGCTGTCCTCATACAGAGCTAGTCTTCTCTGCTCCTCTCTGTTGAGAAAAAAAATCTCCATACACTACTGTTTTCAGTTATAGGCTTCCAGGATGTTTTTTGTTTATTTATTTTTTTATGAACTGGTTTCTGAAAACCCAGATTACTAATAATGGGTTTTACCCAGTGATTATGTTTCATAGGAGACAGGTCATGGAATAACTGTATTTTTGTGGGTCGGTAAGTTGACACATGCACACATCTAAAAGAGAAAACTGTCTGCACCATCCCAGGTGTTGACAAGATCTATTTGATAAACATGAGCGTGTCACAGGCTGATTATATGATAAACATTGCAGAGGTCAGCATGTGTATGGGTTAATTAATTTGGGGAATATTGTTGGGAAAAACTTTGAACATGTGTGTTACAAAATCAGTGCTTCAACACATTCCCACTCATCGCATTTGCTGCTTGGTTTGTACAAATTAAAGCTGAAAGCATCTTGCAGTACATTTCGAGCCTGTTGAATCAGTACATTTCGGAACAGAACTTGCTGTCAAAGCAAGCCCTCCCCGCTCAAAAGCGACAGCTCAGCAGTTTAGTCGCGCAGCAGATTACGCTGGTCTCTTTCCACTGTTGATGCATGAAAGTTTTGGGCCTTGTAATTGAAGTAAAGTGCAGAAGCTGGGAAAATAATGCAAAGTGCCGGTAGAAGCATTTTAAGGTAATTAACAGACATATTCAATGGCCCTGCCCCCCTGCCAAGTACCTACTCTGCTCACCATGGATCTATTTACTATTTGCACTTTTCAATTAGTAAAAGCAGCTACTATTTCAAGTACTTGATCACCTGAGGTTCCAAGCATGCTGGATGATGTAAACCACTTCTGGTCATTCATTGGTGGAGTGGATTGCAGGTGGTCCGCTACGAACGAGTTCTGTTTCTAGACTGTGATGCAAGTCGAATTGTAATGTAAATCAAATCTTACACCTAAATTAAGTCATAAGCCACTCACCCTGTACACAGAACACATGAACAGTATAATAAAACACTAAATACTGTGCAGGAAGTAAATGAAACGGTAATAAGAGAACAACTTAGTTTTATCCCTGTGGTTTATTGGGAGGAGGAAGTAGGAGGATCTGCAGAAGGTGCTGAAGTAGAGTGTAAAAGATCACTGTCTGAATCGACGTACGGCTTTCTAGGATACAGTGTTGATTCTGGTCTTCTGGCCAGAGCGCAAGCAACCTTTCCATCAATAAGACGCTACATTGCTTAGTTATCACTGTCGCTTTCATAAAAGTAGATGATTTTCCATGCTCAAGGATCTTATCCTTACTAACAGATGTCACAGTTGAACGGCCAAGACCAAAACTGCAGCCAATATTGATGTACACAGTTTGCAGCGTGTGTTGAAACAAATTAATCCAGTGTTTATGGACCAGAATTAAGTAATTAATTTATGGGGGTGGGTACGTAACCACCAAATGGCAAAAGTCAGAGTGACACAACCCGAAGACCACCTGTGTATATACTCCAGCCTTCACTTTGCTGTCTTTGTCAGTTTCCTTGGTGCCCTCAGTCTCCTCTTGGATAAAATCGGTCTCCTTATTTAGATGTAAATACCCTTCATTGCCTCGACAAATGCGTTTAATTTTCCATTGTGCTATTTTGAAGTGGAAAAGTAGAGGCGAGTAGAGCTGCGCCATGTCAAAATAGCGATAATCAGGGCCCAACATGGTAAAGATGTGTGCCAAGCGGTTAGATATATCCCACTTTAATTGCACTTAAAAGTCCTCAAAACATGTTCCTGACTTTGGAGGTTTGCATGCCCTGTGAAGTGAGCCCTGTAAATGCCCCCACGTTTACATACTTTCCTTCTTAGACATTTTCTCCTCAGAATTAAGATAGCCAATACAAGTTTGCATTGTGGCTACATATCTCACTCATCTGTTTACATTTTTAACCAAGAACCATCAGCTTTTCTTCATTTTCGCGATCTCTTATGTGTGCCTACAGAGCTTTACTATTTCTAAACTGACTTATGACTGCCTGAAACCCAAGATTTCTCATCAGAGTTAATAATATTATCTCAGAATACTACCATGACCTAATACTGGACGGGCTGGAAAATCAGGTTACACCAGTACAGTCACTTTGTCGTTGGCCACAATAAATAAAACATGTAAAAACACGGCAATTACGCGCTGACACACGCCATACAAGCCTTGTTTGCTCTGTCAAAACAAGACACCTCTGCAAATAGTCATATGTAAACCGTATGTACAGACCTGTGGTTGCGTTGTACAAATACGTAATAGTATGTGCAGAATTTACACTTGTAAGTCCACATTTGTGTGTTTCTCTCCACTTTTGCACCATCTAGCAGAACTATTTTAGTGAAAAACCTTAATGATTGGAGCATACATGAGCATGCATAAATGCAGTGTACTTGTGTTGGCACCGGCAGGGATGGGGTGTTGCTTGTCTCCATAGCGACTGATAGCTTGTCAAGCAGGTTGGGGGCACTTGCAGTTGGAGTGATAGCTGATAACAGACCACTCCACACACACACACACACACACACACACTCACACTAGCATTGCACAAATTTGCACGTCGTACTCAATCTCTAAATCTGCTTGCAAGTTTTTGTGATAACCACATTGCTGAAGAATGGGCCCCTTGCTTGTCGCACTCCTCCATCACTCCGTCTCTCACACACACACACACACACACACACACACACACACACACACACACACCAGTATACCTTAAGTTGAGGCATGAGTCACTCAAAGTCCACCCTAAAGCTTACAACTGTTTCCCCCTCCCCTCTGGAGTCTCAAGATTTGGCGCTCCAATCTGACTCTTTGGCTTTAAAACTTTAATGTGTTTTCTTTCTGAGCCTGTCTCTTTCAGTTACACCACTAAGTCAGCAAAGGGCGGGTTTAGGTACTCCTCCTGATTAACAATTAATCAACTACCAAGCAGAGGAGAGGGATGGATGAGGGGCAAATGACGTTTAACAGTCAAAAGTGTAACTTGACTAATGTTTGCTGTTCTCATTGATTTAGCTTTCGATTCCGGCTTAGTTATGGTGAGTTTGGATTGATGGCATCAGATTATTACGATTATGTTAGATTAACTATTTTTGAGCAGGATTGCCCTGATCCAACTTTTTCACTTCCGAGCCGATAGCGATATTTCAATATATATATATATATATATATATATATATATATATATATATATATATATATATATAATTTTTGTTTTTTTTGCTTGACCAAGTGATATTACTCAGAACAATCATCAGCAACAGTAGTTATGACAAAAAACTGACTCATTTTCTTCTTTATGCTTCTGGGGTATAGTTTTATCTACAATGTAGTGACAACAAGGCATAATATAGCGAGGTCTGAGATTCTGAAGTAGCCTTTAAACCCGACCTACTCACCACCAACAGGGGTTGGTCATCTTTTCTGTTATAGCTAATGACTTCTTGTCGTCCTAAGGGAGTTTCCCTAGTTCAAATGTGCAATATGTTTGGTCGTATTAAACTTCCCTGGTTCTGTGTCACCGTGGGAAATTTGTGTATAACAAGTTTTGCACTCAGCTGCGACGTCTTTTTCGGACTTCAACTAAAACGACACACGGCCGACATCATTCCTAATCCTACTCCTACTGTTAACACATTAGCGCACGCTGTTATTGTGCTTGGGCGGAGTCTGGAATCGACTGCTTGTATCAAAGTGCCAATATTGGAGATTTTAAATGGAGTCCGATATTAGCCGATACTCTTGTGAACACACAGGATTCTCTTGTCTCAGAAGTCTTACAGTAGTTCTGTTGGGCTGTTGTACCAGGCATGCCAGTTTGTAGTGTGTATTACAGCTCTTCTAAAAGGGTTGCTGTGCACACCGTGGCTTTCAGTGTTCCACATTCTCCATGGAGCATTAAAACAAGGGAATGATGTTTCTGGGTTTCTTTTGGGTGTCTGATTATAGCTCCCAACAATGTCCCTGCTGCTGTTTCCCAGCATAGAATGTGGTCCATTGTTAGTACAAGTAGTCCTACACAAGTAACTAATCCCACTCCTCATAAAGTCATGGACGTCAGAAGTATGTGTACATGTGTGTTTGTGAGGGGATGAAGAAAGCCTTTATTGAGCCACAGAGGCTATAATAGCACCTCCCATACTTTCTCTTTACTTTGTCAGGATAGAAACTAAAACAACTATTCATTTAGACCTTGGACGTAACTAAAGTTCGCCTCACCTGGAGTTTTTGGCACACTCCACGGGGAGGCCTGCCTCACACGTTGAAAACCTCCACTCTAAAGTTTGGATTATGCTTCTGGGTAGTCACTATGGCATTCCCATCCGACACCGTCGTGATCCTTTTTACAGTTCCTTGTCAGGGTTGAGTGAATGAGTACATGTGCTGTTTGCTGCAAAAACACTAAGGGCAATGCCATTCGAAAGAGAGAGACGGTGAATGGTGTTGGAGCTAACTGAACAATTTGTTACAACCGTCAGTTTTATTCCAAATAATGTTAAGCCGAAGATGGCGGCGAAGATGTTCGCAAAGATGGGCTGTACACCTTCTGAAAGAGTTGTGTATACACACAAGAAATACAGGTGGTCCTTGTGTTATGTTTCGTGGTTACAAACACACTCCCATAAATTTAACGCTGTACAAAAAGAGAAATAATTACATGTCGCACTTCACATCACAGAGGAAGGGCAACTTCACATTTGTTTTTGGTTTTTTTTAGGTTAACTTTTTGATTTTACCATCCATTTTACCAGGCTGCATGCCTGGTCCAAGATGCTCAAACGGCATGACCATGAAGAAGGATAAAAAATGGTATTCTTGAACATATGAAAGGATCTTCTATTATGAAGTAGACACTGAAAGCTCGTGGTGTCATTGAGACTTCATCCTCCCAATAAGTTCTAACCCATATGGCGAAACTGGAGATGGACCCACTTTACATTTATCTGTTATTTTTTATGATACCTGGGTAAACCTTTGTGTTTGCAGACCTGTGTTTTATAGAAGAGAGTGGTGGTTGGGTGTGGGAAGGGGGGGTGGTGTTGATACAGTAGAGCAGATATGCAGGCAGTCGATATGGGTCAATCTAATAAGTATGTCCTTGTGTGTTTGCTGACAGTGCACTATCTGACTTGACCTTTAGCCGCACGATCGGGCTACTTTGTTTGATTGGTAAAAGACGTTAAAGCCGATAAGCTGCCTGAATCTTCTAGCAAATTAACCCAGCTCTTTCCCTTGGAGAGGTGAAGACTGCGGCGTAAGTGAAATCTTACTCCCAGGCTGCGGACAGGGGCACGTCTTACCTTTAAGCCGACGAAGGGAAAGGTCAGAATTTGACTGGTGTCCCAGTGACCCAGAGAGAGAAAAGAGCTGCAGTAGAGAAGTCACCTTTTCCGACACTCCTGTTGGAATTCAACACAAGAGTGTTGCATTTGCTATGAAGGCTTAAAACATCGACGCTACACCTTGGACCATAACAAAGGTTATGGGTCAATTCATCAACGAGCTGGACATATATTTGTGGCAAAAATTGACAGGTTTAGTGATTCCAAAAGCCAAATAAAGGTCCGTATAAGCCCCAGAAAAAACAGATGAGACTATGTTTTTGTCAACCAATCAAAGCACTGCAGTGTGTCATACTATTGGTCTTGCTGCTCCTACAGAAAAAAGCAGTAGGCATTGGTAATTTTTGTACTTTGGAGTATTTTAAGGTAATGTTTATTAATGAATTTCTAAGTATAATAACTGTACGCTTTCCACTTGATCAGATTGCTGGATATGCATTTTTTTGTTGTTTTTTTTCACTCGCTAAGAAGCTTTTTGAGCATTCCACATTTATCCTTTCTTTGCTTTCTGTCCTTGCTCTACATCAGTAGTGTGGCTATTGGGCAGTGAAAATACCCAATAGTGTGTTACTCTGTCTTTCATTGCTTATGAGAGCATGAAATCACTCCAAAGCCTCAAGGCACATTGAGCATCGCTCTGCCCAGACACACAGTGCTATTTCGCGCGCGCGCACACACACACACTTGATATATCGCTTTATTCTTGCTGTGTGTTTGAATGCATCGTAGGTGCATGCATGTGTGATTCCTCTCTGCATGTAGCGCATCCCTCGGTTCCCACAGCGACCCAAGTGAGCCATCTGCCCATCAATCACTAGTGCAGGCTGAGGAGAGTAAGCGATACCCGCAGACATTGACCCCCAAGACCTGTAGCATCTCAACATGGCTCCAGGGGCAAGGACAGAACGTACAATACACACATAAACACACACAATTTGGAGGGAAACCAGCGAGCGGGAAGAGAAATATTCGCAAACACACATCTCTTATGTCAGTGGTTCAAGGCTTTTGTGTGCAAGGGGCCCTTCTACAGTGAAGGCTTTGTGCCTGCTATGAATACGTAGGCGTGTGTGTGTGTGTGTGTGTGTGTGTGTGTGTGTGTGTGTGTGTAATAGTTGTGAGTCCTGAGGGGGGCAGGGCTAATGCAAGGGAAAGCCCTTGGCTTCAGCTGTTGTCATACATTTTCTCTCACTGACTTTTATCCCCACTTTTACCCTCATACAAATAACTTTCACAGTTGTGCGAAGCCTTCAGGTCACCAAAAGAGCAAAGAAAGCAAAAGCAGCCATAGCTTGCTTTTCCCCATCTTTCTCTATGTTCATCCAACATAATGTTAATGGTGGAGGGGGGTTGTACAGTGTTCATGTGATCTGGCTGCAGAGTCAAGTGAGCAGGGAAGTATGCACAGTCCCACCCTGCTATGCAACATTGACTTTACATTTAAGAGACTCTAATTACAGGGATGTTGGAGATATGCCTTACATCTCTGCAGCCATTACATCTTAGCATAAAAGCTCTCTTTCATTATACTGTTAATAATAGCTCAATTATTTTGTGGAGAGCTGTAAAACCACACAAAAACACTCCACCTTGGAAACGTCTGAAAACATGCTCGCGTTTTGAGCGGTCATCGTTGTCGAAATTCTTATCATTAGAATCAATTTAAGTCAGCTTGCTGCAAAAAGTCAAGTTCTGGCATGTTAGTAAAATTGCATTCTTGGAAGTAGTAAGAAAGACTGGGAACAAAGTGGTTACACGGCAAAAAAAAACCAAACACACGTTCTGCTGACTGTTTGCTGACCACACAATATCCCAAACGCACACTCAATACTTGTTAAAGTACAGTATTTTTATCATTATTACAGTCAGACTTCATTTAGGGATGACTAAGGTTTATGGTCAGGGTGGCTGTATAGTCGACTTTCTCTAGTCCGAATTATGCACATACAAATATATTCATGCAAAACTTTTTTTTCCCCTCATCTTTCATGAGCTGAACTAAAATTCCAGTTTTTTAAAAAATCGAGGCAAACCTCCCCACCACAAAGCAGTCCAGCCCACGAAACCCGCCGGCGACAGTGGACCTATCAACACCGCTCCACCCTGCCGAGATCCACCAGACCAGAAGACAACCTGAAAGCCACATCACACGCACTTCTCCACGCGTTCTCCTTGATGAGTAGTTATGTGCGGATCGATACTGAAATATTGATACAAGCGATATCAGATCTTTAGGCTCTAAAATTGATTCTCAAATCAAATCGTATCGATACTTCAGTCATTTGAGGTAATGTATACCATTAACAGGAACACAGTTCATCCATCCTTCCATTTTCTATGCTCATCCTCATTAGGGTGGCGGGGGTATGCTGGAGCCTATCCCAGCTGACTTTGGGCAAGAGGCAGGGTACACTCCGGGCTGGTCACCAGCCAATCACAGGGCACATTTACACAAACAACCATTCACACTCACATTCACACCTATGGACAATTTAGAGCCGCCAGTTAACTAACATGCATGTTTTTGGAATGTGGGAGGAAACCGTAGTACCCGGAAAGAACCCACGCATGCAAGGGGAGACCATGCAAACTCCACACAGAGACGCCCAAGCGGTGATTCGAACCCAGATCTTACCCCTAACGAGCTAACCGCACGGCACTCGGAACACAGTTAAAAGTAACTAAATTATTGAGACCTTGTCCAAATGATATGCAGTTGTTTAAAATGAATAAATTACTCTGATATCTTATATTCTTTATTTTATGAGCTATGCTATCGGATCGGTATCACCAATACCAGTCAGAATTTTACTCCGTATCGAATTGGAAACAAAATCACCGGTATCGCACATCACTAATGATGAGGGCGTGTGTAGGAAGCGCAAGATGGTTGCTCCGAAGCACACCAGATGTCACGAGACCAAAACACAACCAGAAATTAGAAACCACAGGGTTCATAGCGTGAAGAAAAATAGTGGCCTATACGGAAATTACGGTGGTCTTTTCAGTTCATTCTATGATGCAAGTTGGCAGTTATGATTAGTAACTGTCCGGAGCAGTGATTGCATTGATTATTGCTCACCTGTGTCATACTTTAGCAATTGTTCTGGGTCCAGGGAAGTGTACTCCACTTGAATAGGGATCAGAGCACTTACACGGGTCAAACAAACCAGACTTTTGGTGTCAACTCTGCCCAGGCATGACACAGATTGCCTAGTGTGAGTACACCGTAAACACTAAGGTGTTATGAACATTTGACATTTAAAAGCGTGCCCACATACATCCGCTCACATCTTCTGCTTTAGCATTGCACTATTTAGACTTCTCTGGCAGACAAAAAAAAAATGAAAGGAGGAAGCACATTTTGGAACAAAACAAATTTCCCTTTGGTTATGATAGAGGCTGTTGTACAAATTGTCAGATGTCGCTGCCAAATTTAGACAGGAAGCAGCTGACAAGAGTTTCTGATGTGGTTTGGTGGCAAGACATGCACTGTGTTGGAAATGACACCTGCAGCAGCCCAGGCGTGAGATTTTCCTCTTGCGTTACCTTTACAGCTGTGCTTTGTAACAGTCAATCAGTCCTCACTTAGCCCATTAGTCTTGTTGCCCTTGTGTTTTGTTTTTTTAAAAAACTTTTTTAGTGACATAGGTCAAAAGGAATTGATCAGAAATCCTTTTTTTATATGAGCACTTCAGTCAATATGTGCATTATTAATGGAGCTCCATCGCCTCCCATTGGCTGATCTGTCTACTTAAAAGGAGTTTAGCATGTGTGTGTGAAACCATTCTGTGACTGACCTTTTGTGGACCACCGGATCCCCTGAGGACAGTTGGTCCTCGGTTATCGCTTTTGCAGTGACATCACTGTGCGGTTGAAAAGCTTTTAGTCAGATTAATGTACAGTGTATATGCATGCGTGTGTGTGTGTGTGTGTGTGTGTGTGTGGGTGTGTGTGTGTGTGTGTGTGTGTGTGTGTGAACCAGATCCAGCTTATCGTGGTATGTGCATTAACACATAAGCACACAGTACGGATGATGACAGAGATGGATGAATATTTATTGATCATTTGCAGGAAATTGCCACACAGTGCAATCAACTTTAAAATATAATATTAAAAAAAACTGAAAACATGCACGTGATGTGCGTGCATATGCACAATATGAATGGGTAACTTTCAATATACAGTGTCTTACTTTTTTTTTTGTATGATTCAATTTTTTTGCCTCAGTTTTTGTACACTGTCAGTTTTTGTATAGCATTGCACGCAACAAACTAGTCCATTTACGACTGTTCTACGAAATCCAAATCAAGCACTCGTTGCTGACTCACCATTTTTTGAGTGCGACTACTAAATCACCCGCCATGGGGCCAAAGGAAGTTGCGAGCACCAGCATCGGATGGCTGTACGGGAAGTCCGCATCAACAATAAGTTACATCCATTTGTTTTTTAGAATTATCTCGCATTGTTTCTAGAATTATTCTCTATGAAATGTATTTTCTGTTAATATTTGGGTGTCTGGAACAGATAAATTGGATTTACATTTTTTGTATGGGTAAAAATTGTCTTGGTTTTTCAGTTTTAGCCCGAACTTTTGGAACAAATTAAAAATTAAAACTGAGATACCACTGTACATACAAATCTTATAATTACACACATGTTGCTTATATGTGGATATGAGACAGTACAATATACTAAAAGAACCGCACTACTGGTAATGGAAACCCAGCATATTTTGAAAGTAACTTTGTTTGATATTTTCAATGAATACAGTGGAATCCAACCCACTTAATGATAATAATGTGTTACTGTTTCCTATTAGAATACTTGGAGAACACATTGCAGCTTGCGTTTGTGCATTTGTTGGCTTGATTAACCCCCCCACTACCCCCCCGGCCACATTATAACATTTAGCATTCCCGTAATCCATCATTTCCACAGCCTCAGCTCAGTTGTGGGATCTATATAAGCCCCAACTCTGTAAATATGGGTTAGTGTGCCTCATGCTGCCTGTCTACACTGCACCGCCCCCCAAACCCCCTCCAACCCTCGTTCGTTCTCCTTCCCAGTGTTTTTCTTGGCATTTTTATTGTTTTGGGTTTTTTTGTCCTCCTACTTCCTTTTTGCCTTTTTTTTTTTTTTTTTGCCACCACAGCAAACCAGTCCCGAGTCAAGTAGAGCGACTATTTAATGTATATGTGAATGCATTTGTTTTGGACATACGTAAGTACGTATACATTATTTTGCTCTGCGTGGGCTTCCTTCTTGTGCCAGTAGTTTGATGGCTGGAGACTGAACTTTCACCAGGTGACGGGTACGCTCTCATCTCGTCTATACACTCAATTCTGTTGCAATTCATTTTTAAAATGTAGGCTCCCATATGCACGTAACTTTGCAACATAGCCAAAGCGTTGCTGGCCTGTCAAAAGACCAATGCCAAATATGGGACGTCAATCCTCTCTTTAGCATCAAGCTTCTTCTGTCAACAGTTGTTATGCCACAAGACGAGCAGGCCAGCAGCAAACGCCGAAGGAACAAGCGTCTATATTTGTCTGTCTGAGCCTCATTTGGCCTCCATGTCTGCCTGCCTCTCCCTCTCTGTCTCTTCCTTCTGCTCATTCGCTGTGACTCCCCTCAGCCAGTCTCCTTTCTCGGCCCCCCTGTATAATTACTGAAAACTGTACAGAGACAGCGGCATGGCTCTGCACCGAGCCCTCGCCGCCATTGGCTGCCCGGCGCTCCACCTCCACTTATGATTGGCTGCGGGCCTCAGTGTGAGATTCAATCAGCTGGGTGGAAGTGTATGTAGGTCAGTGTGTAGCGATGCGAGCCTTTCCTTCCCCTCCTCCAACATCTCGGCACTGTTGTGTTAATTGGCCGTGTTCCAAGTTCGAAACCCAAGAGAGACTTGAGGGCGAGAACGGAGAGGAGGGATGAAGCGGTCGAGGTTGAAAGAGGAAGGGAAGTTGGCGAGCGGAGGAGGAGGTGGTGGTGTTGGAGGGGGAGGACTTAACATGGGGTGCCCTGTTGCACTCAGCAGTGCAATAGCACAGTGTGGCTCTTGACTTGTTAAGAACATTTGCTTGCACCTAAATTGGGTCAAAATGCAATTAAGTCTCGAAGAGTATTTTTAATTTCGTTATCGTCGTCATCGTAACACTCAAATGGTCATTCGTGAATAGTGTTCCCTCGTTTATTTCACTTTATCCCAAAAGTGAAATCCGCAAAATAGCAAATTTCTTTTTTTTTTTTTTTTTTTTTTTTTTTTTTTACAATTTTTATATATGTTTTAAAGCTGTAAAACCCCTCACCATACACTTTATGCACTTTTCTCAGACAGGCAATAACATTTTCTCACATTTCTCTCGCCTAAACACTCTCAAAGTTCAAAATTTTGTTTGAATTTTATTGATCAACCTTAATGATGAACACAAGAAATTATGAAGTCGCTCACGCATATTTCACTCCTGTGACTGTGGCTTTTCGTCTTGGCGCCGTTCCACTGTACGGTAGCGTAGCATTTTTGTGTTCTTGTTAAAACATATTTCTGCAGACAAACGAAGATTCATTTACAAGCTAGCAAGCTAGCTAGCATGACACAGGGGGCGTGGCAGGACGGCACAAAGGAGATGATTGATTGACAATGGTCAGGATGCAGGAAACAGTGGGCGGTGCAGACAGACGAGAGAGGGAAGAGCTAGACACTCAACTTCCCACAATGCAAATCTTCCGTAGCAGTGTTCATACGCTGTAATTAATTTTAAAAAAAACCCACCGGAGCGCGAACCCAAAACCACCGAACCCCACTAAATGAGAGGTGAGCATCAACAGTCGACGAGCTAAAAGCCCGAGCCGTCAACTCGCCATCCAGCTCAGCCCTTAACTTAAGCACAGGGAGTGAGGTTTACCAACGTACTTTCGCACAGCCAAATCAGCTGGCATCCATTACACATGCACGACAGCCTGTTCAAAATTCGCTTTGAAGACGTTTCTTTAGAAGTTTGTTGATTGTAGGCATTTGGGAGTGCCTACAGTGCAGACACATTGCTTAACTACTGCCCCGACATGCAAATTACAGCGTTTTCAGTCAAGGATGGTTTTAACAATGTCGTTTTCAATGTTGAGACGCATAAAGGGCCTATACATGTAAAACCACAGAGTATAACGTCGTTCTTTCTGTTGTGACTTTGAAAAAAGAGGAGCTCGAGAGAGCACGCACCATAGATGACAGACGCAGCAGCTCTATGGTTTATCTAATCGGCTGGGTTGTGACTTTTGCAGACACAGTGAGCCCATTGTGCTGCACTGAAACTCTGCCACGGCTACACGGGCACATGTCCTCTCCGGGCAGGCTTTTAAGGAGAAGGATGCCATGTCGCCCCAGCTATGCCGGTGAATAATTCACACTAACCTAAATTCCTCCACACCCCCACCCCCACCCCATAAGTGGCGGTCCCTGGGCGTTGCCCGTAGTAGTCCGACCCAGACAATCAGCAGACAGTGAAAAATTCCAAACAAGTAAAAATACTTTGCTTTGGTAGATCATCTGAATCCATGTCTGTCTGCATCCTTCACATTAAAAGCATCCCCCTACTAGTTTATATTGTCAACATCCCTCCCTGACTGCATCTCCCCCCTCTATCTTTTCGTAGAGATGAGATGTAGCCCCGCCAACTCCTGCTAAAGTACATCACTGCTTGTCTGGCTTTCCCAATTTCCTTTCTTTCTCTCGCTGTGCCCCAGCTTTGAACTCATTATGATGGACACAGACCATTCTTCCTTATCCACCCATGTGCGCACGCACACACACACGCAGAGTGACTTTAGCCCAACTTGACCCTTCTACTGGGCCAGCCACTGACCCACTTAGTGAGGAATAGAGCACCAGACGGACGGCAGACTTTTTTACTGCAGGGCATTCTGGGAAAACTAAGCAAAACAACAAAAAGCAGACACGCAGAGGAGGCAATACACACTTTGTGGACATCATGTAGTCTCGCTCACCACGGTTGATGTCGTTACCTGTCACATGCCTGCAGACTCACACAGTCGGTCACATGTTGCATTGGGCCTCGACTCCATTGAAGATATTGCAGTGTTATGTTTTTATTGTGTACCAACTTATACAGTTTCTAAGTATGTAATATAGTATGACCACACCTTGAGCACATACTCGAATCATGCGGCTCACTGAAAAATTAAAGGGGACAGATGTACACCATATGCGATTTAATGAGTGTATATCTCACACACACACACGCACACACACGTCCAGACAGGAGCCGTTTTCAAGTTGCAACATACAGACACGTTCATCGCGTGACCAGACACAGGGAGCAAACATCAACCTATACTAACGTAACATCATTACTTCCCTTTTTGATTTTTGTTTTTTATTTTTAGCAGACGCTTGGAGGCCAGTGACTGCTGACTCCGCGTGCCATCCCATAGTAGCTGTGGTTGACGTGAACTCACAAGGGGTTTTGCAGGAAATTGTGCAAAAACGTAAACACTGTTACATGCATATGTATTTTTCGCTATGCTGTAATACTTTTGGTCAGGATTTCAAAGCGGTTTGGCTTGTTTATTTGGATGACCACCACATTTTATTCACATTCACAGACACCCACCACCTGCATATCGCTCAATTTTATTACTGAGACTCATTATTATAGATTCATATAATGTTCATTGTTGTGGATTATTCAGTATTAGTGACAACGAAAAACTGAAAGGATCCATGTTATCTGCCTGGAAGAAAGCTAAAAACGATTATTTAAAAAAAAACAGGAAAAGGAAAAAACTCTAAAACCCCTGCAAAATAAAACAATAAAAAATAGAAAGTATCCATTTTATCTGGCTGAAGAAAGCTCTCACAAAAAATAAAAATAATAAAATAAATAAATAAAAAACAACTAACAAATAAAAAAAATATTAAGAATTTAGTAAGAAAGAAATGATGGAAAAACAACAAAGTATCCACTTTATTCAGCTAATAAAAAGTACAAGAAAACAATATTGGAAATTGGTTGTGTTTTTTGCGTAATGCTGTTAGCAAACTTTTTATCTGCAACAAGTAGAGGCGCTGTCTAAAGGACAGCATCAACTTAGCTACAACATACATCTAAGCAATGGATCCAAAAACTCCTCTGGGCAATACATTGGCATTAAAACAGGAGTTCAGAACATTCTGATAGCGATTTTCTCATCCTTTTCCCTTTTTGTTGATTCAGGGAACGTTTTCTTCTTCTCCAAGGTCGGTGTAGTTTGTGAACCTACAGTACATGTGCTTGGTTTTTGTCATTCTTGTCATCAGCAAGAGGAAGTATAGGTGCTGTGCCTTCCGCTATCAGCATGAGGCCCACCCTGCTGAAAAGCCTGTCAGTGCTTTCTTTCATTCTCCACTTTTCTTTCTGTCACTCCCTACCTCTTCGCTTTACAAGGACTTGGCACACAAACTGCAAAGGATTACGAAAAGTACTCCTTTTGGAGGCACTGAGCCCTTCAGCTCCACAGTCACCTCACAGCATACTTGTGTGTGTGTGTGTGTGTGTGTGTGTGAGTATTGGAGAACTTGGGCTTGCTACCTACTTCAAGAAAGTGGGTGAAAAGTGAAAAGAGAGGAGGTGAGAGTGTGTGGAGGGCGGTTGCTAAGATTGAGTGATTGCTGCTCACAGCGAAAAGAGATCTGGCCTGCAGCCAAGCGCTGCCACCATGCAACATTTGTGTGCCCGTTTGGCTTAGAAAGAAGCCAAAAGGGAGGCAGAAGAACAATTAAGATGTGAGAGATGACAAATGCAGAGTCAGAATAAGAGACCCCAAAGGTATCATGATGCACAGTATCATAGATGGTTTTCTTCCAGGATGTTTCATAATTGCTAATATTATCGCTTTAATATAGCAATAATGTTGTAGTTACTGTGATTCCTCCCCCTATTTTAAAGTACATCATATAGGGAGCCATATACAATCTGTGCAGGAGATTAAAGGGCATCAAGCTGGCGCAGCTGCAAGCTCCCGCCCTTCCAATCCTCCATCCAGTTCTCTCAATCCTCCTCCAAACAGCCTGTAATAGCATGTAATGCAGGCGTCCACTTCCACATGCTTGCTATTTTATCCCGCCAGATGAGGTCAGGAGAAGTGCATTGAAAGTCACGAAAAGTGGAGCACGCATCAACACAACAACCATATAGGCTGTTGCCGCCATTTATCTATTCATAGAAGACTAAGTGCTGCCTGTGGCTGAGGTGATGTGAGTCCACCTGACTCGACGGCTGTTGTGTCCTCATGGAGCGCGCAAGGCGTTGTAGGGCGGGGTGTAAGAAAATGTCAGCCTGAATGTGAACAAGTGCATTTGTGTGCGTTTGTTGTCATGTATGTAACACAACACAAAGCTGCAAGCGCCTGAGAGGTTTAGGACAAAGACTGGAAAAGAGGGCCTCTTGTGTCCCCAATGAACCCGGGGGAGGCCAGGGCCTAGATGCCCATACATGTACCCACCCCACTCTTAGCTAGGGGATATTTAAGTTCACGCTGCCCTTGGGCCTAAAATAAATACCTGATAACAATATACAGTCTGCCTGGGCTGCTAATGAAATTCTACTTTAGTTGCCATGGCGCTGAAGTTCATTTCAAGCTGTGAGGGTCCAAAGGAGGTGCCTGATGCATATTTAAAGAGCTTGCACTTGAAAAATCATCATATCCTTTAGTGTTTAGATTAATCATTTAAAATTGGTAGAAACGGAGCTCCACTTGTCATTGTTTGGACTAACCTAATGTTATGCTAATTGTTTAAAAGTAGAAATCATATTGTACCCATAAGGGATATTTTTTAATGACTATTTTCCTCATTATCTTCCTTTTTTTGTTTCTATCTTGTTTTCAAGTAGCCTTTTATTGAACAGCTACATTTACAGTTTATCCAAACAGGTGCCACACATCTCGCTTCAAGGCAGTGAAACCATGTGATTTCTGTCAGCCAATCGGTAATGAAAGGTGGTAGTAATGACAACAAAAATATTAAATATAAGTAGAATAAATATGTTAAAAGTATGTACTAATTCTGAAATACTACTGGATTATCATTATTATTATTATTATTATTATTATTATTACAAACAATAATATAAAAATAAGAATAATGTGCAATATATATATTTATTTTGTAGTCTTGAGAAGTCGTGTAATATAATGTATAATTGTTTTAATTTGCACAAATCTTTATTTTTTTTTATTCTTATTGTTGTAGGCAAGCTTAAATGCAGGTTGGGGGGGAAAATGCACCCTCCCACATAAGCTATGCCTATGGAAAATAGCCTAGAGCAGGCGTGTCCAAAGTGCGGCCTGCGGTTGATTTATTATCGGCATTCAGGAAATTAAAAAAAAAATGCAATTAAACAAGAAAACTAACAAAAAGAACAGTAAAGCTTAAAAAAGAAGTAATTTTACGAAATATTAGAATAAAGTCAAAATATAAAGGGAAAAAAACGTTTTATGAGGATAAAGTCGTAATGCTATGAGGAAAATAAGTATTTGAAGCATAAAGTTAAAAACACATTCTTAAGTTAACAAAAAAATGTATATAAAGTTGCAGTTTTTGGAAAATTAAGTTGGAGGAAAAAATTGATATTACAAAAACAAAGTGAAAATGTTATGGAAATAAAATCACAATGTTGCGAAAAAAGTTGAAATTTGTAACATTTAAAAACAAAAGCAAAAATGGAAAAGGAGCATGAGAGAAAAGAAAGTTAGTAGTAATAATACACTGTCACCTACAACACAAAGCTGTTTTTTCTTAAAATAACTTGTTAGCATATCCACATGGGTCGGTTTACAAAATATAAAATATCAAAGTGGCCCCTGTATCCTTTGATTTTACCGTATGCGCCGCTTGCTGGGAAAAGTTTGGGCCTTCCAATACTGTTAGCAAAAAGATGGAAGTATGCATTTGTCCAACAATCAGGATTCAAGGCACATTAAACATGAATAAGTTATTACTATGGCATAACATTAGAGTGTCCAAAGTGGTTGTTGAGTGGATGATCAAAGGGAGATGTGAGGGACGTGCAGAATTAAGCTGACGCAAGCGAGCGTTGTTATCGTCTTTGGCACTTATTAATGAGATTAACAGAAATGCAGTCTTGCACATTCAGTAGCGTATGTCAACTTTCCCTACTTATGTGGGCACTGTAAAAGCATATACCTGCGTTAATGTGAAGACTGTTGAGGATGTTGTCAAGCCACATTTCAGTATAAAGTGTTGAGGCCATGCAAGTAAGAGGAAAAGACAGCGAGGCAGAGAAGCAAAGCTCTCCTTCCTTCTTTTCTCCAAGCAGGAAGTCATGCGGGTCCTCAGAAGGATCGGGGGTGGAGCCAACAGAAACTCAGCCAGATAAATCTTGCTGTTGCTGGGAGAAAAGGCCCCAAAGGTGTCCCTGTCAGTGTGTTTGAACAGTTTATGTGCATGTTTGTATATGATTGAGTACACCCCCTACATGCTTAAATATACACAATGCTCCATTGTGTGGGTGTGAATGTTTTTTAAAAGCAAAAACCTCCCAGCCTCCTTTTTAGTTTCTCCTTGCTGCTCAGCTGGTGTGTAGGAGGAAGAGCGCTGGCAGGCCTGGAAGTGCTGACATCAGCAAACACACACACACACACACACACACACACACACACACACATACATGCACACTTTCCTCCAGTTACTGAACTGTTTGGGGTGACTGGGTCAGGCAAGTTTAAACAATCGAGACTGTGAGAAAGAGAGGTCAATAAATATGCATATTTAGATGGATCAAATATAGATGAAAAGAAAACTGTACGTTTATTTTTGAAAGGTTTTCCCTTTCCTTGCAGTTGCTCATTTAGCTACTAAAGTATGCATTTTCCCATAATTGTAGGTACCATCCACGTACGCTACACATGCGTCTATTTAAAGTGGCAGGCAGGCCTTCCCTAAATGTTTAGCCATGTACTTGAAGTGTGGCCTCATCCTGTCAAGGGGTGAATTTTAGGATTGCTTCTTTTGCTATTTACGGATGAAGTGGTGATGTTAGGCCTCGGCAGGCGTTGACTGTACCGCTGATCTCTGAAACACGACAGCTCGCTCAGCTCCTTTGAGTTTGGAAATGTGTGGTGTAGAGTACCTGTGCTTGACTGCTTGTACCCTGGATAGTTGTACAGCCTTGTACTTGTGGACATAGCCTATTTTTCTCTGTGTCAGATGTAAGTAAGATGGACTGTTAGTCAAACAGGCGGGTCATTTTGGTATCGGCAGCATTGTGGAGAAAGATATACATCCCAAACCCCGCGTATCATCCACGGTCATGAGATTGCTGCAGAATGAAGATGAGGTGAGGTTAAGTCCGCTTGTCTGATAATGATGTCTCTGTGAGGAGGTGTCGTGGGCGAATGGGAGGAGGACCACGTGCTGGACCAGAAGAGGCTGAGGGGAGGGATTATGGAGCCCATCTGGCTTCGGAATGCCTTTGGGGTCCCCAAGAGGAGCTGGAGTGCTTTGCTGGGGAGAAGGTCATCAAGTTACTCCAGCCACCTGGTTCCGGATAAGCCCAGGAGCATTCATGAATGTATGGGCAGTATTGTCAAAGACATTAGGAGTGATGGCTATAGCTTGAAAATGTGCATCTTTTTGTAACATATGCTAGGAACCGTTATACTGTATCTGTTTTTAGCATCATTACGACAAGGCAAGAATGCCAGCAGGGCCTCATGCTAATTTGGACCAGATGCTGAACTTCATCACACATGTGTATGCGCGCACACACACACACACACACACACATTTACACACAGCAAACAGGAAACAGCATGTCCCAAATTCCATCCAATCAAGCTCACCATTTTTGCAAGATTTGCAGCCCGGTGTTTTAAGTTTACCAACGAGATGAGGTGTCACGCTATCATGAACGTCAGTGCGGTCTTAGCTCGGCTTCAGCTGACCTCATCTAAGTTTTTGAAAGGACCCCGGTGAGAGAATTTGACCTTTGTTTGCCCCAAACTAAGTCCCATGTGCGTGCCTGGGATGAAGCCGCAAGGCCTTGAAAGTGAGCTGTGTTGTGGAAACACAA
The DNA here is from genome assembly GCF_027744805.1 of Dunckerocampus dactyliophorus. Classification (NCBI taxonomy): domain Eukaryota; kingdom Metazoa; phylum Chordata; class Actinopteri; order Syngnathiformes; family Syngnathidae; genus Dunckerocampus; species Dunckerocampus dactyliophorus. Next base: position 5,070,613 of record NC_072837.1, read on the forward strand.
GATCAGAAAGACAGCAAGCGCACGCCCAAGTGTCACCGTATACATACAGTACATGGCAAACGGAGGCAAAAAGTGTACACAGTTGCTTTTGATCTTCGGGGGAGGTGCAGCAACTTGAGAAAAATAAAGTTGGTTTAACATCTTACACTCTACAAGAGCGCCCTGAGCTCTCCAGAGTACCAGAGTCTACACACCCCACCCAGCCGGGCGAAAGTATTCGCAAGAGGCGTCAAGAACGTAAACAAAGGCGAGGAATAAGCGTTGCCGTCAAGCTAACACCGCACAGACTCTCCTTTTCTTTCTCTCATTTTCTTGCCGCGGTCTTTTGTGAATAAAATGGACGAGTTACGGCTCCACATCACCCACAGTGAGAGACATCATCATTTTCACCAAGCCGAGTGCCGGATAATGCTATTGAGCTAGCCGACCACCAAACACTTGGGGCCGATAGAACAGCGCCTGAAACCGGAAGGACCAAAGGGGCTTTCTTGAGTCACTAAATAAATAAAGGTACTGTTGGATAGATAGTTGCACGCCTACCATGTTTATTTGTTTAGCTGAGTGTTTTAGCCATTTTCTTTGAGGTGAAAAAAGTGGCAAATGAGAGAAGTTTATTTGTAGGGATCACCATTAGCGGTGGTCTTTTAAAAAATAAAAAAATAAAACTATTCATCGGCTATGGACAAAATGTAACAAATCAGTTTTGATTATGAAAATCCTTAGTCAAAGACAACCCGAGTTTGTAAAGTGAAAGGAGGCAGTCAAAGTCTTCACAGAAGGAAAGAAAAATGTTCTTAAATCAGTTAAGCTAACTTTAGCTTTATTGATGATGTATTGCACCCACCGTGAGAGAAGTGGCAGTCTGTGGAAAGCAGAAAACACAAAGTATTTTTTGGGGGACGTTTGAGGAGTAGTTTCATTCTTTGACTGTCCTGGAAAACAGATTTGTGATTTCCTGTACACTGCAACTGTTACTGTCATTCGACAAAAAATTCCAACAGCGAAAATGTCCCCTCTGAAGAGAAACACTATGTCCTGCGAAATGATTCACAGTGCTACTTTTATTTCAGCTGAGAGAGGCTGTTTCCGTAATTCTCTGTCCTAAAGTTACCTAATAGCTGCCATTCGGTTCTCTGCACAACTAAGAATCCAGGCCTGAGTGGAGACACAACTATGCACACCGTGCTGCTTGGTGTTAAGTGTTAAGGCCATAAACCTCAGTCAACCCCTTTGCCAGGCTGCATGCATTTAAACAACCCAGCCGTCACTGCCTCTGTGACTGATTAGTTCATTTTATGCTTGGCTCTGAATGTGGGCATGTTAGATAAAATAACCAATAATTTGTTAGCTTCAGTGTCCTTATAGGTGCCTCCTTTCATAACACAAACTAGCTAGGGGCTTTGCTGGAATATTTAGACCCCTTTGGACGTTTAGCGAACTCTCCATCCTCTTGGTTAAGACATAAAAATGATTACGTCAATATAAATGAAGACAAAGTTGGCTTTTTATCACTATAGCATGTGATTTATTTTTTTTTATTTTATTTTGAGATTGCGCGTGAGCTTTGAATGCTGCGCCATTCTGACTGGCTGACTTGTTTGGGCGTGACAACAAGAACACATTTTCAGTTCAAATGCTCTGTATTGACACAATGTTGTGGAATCAAGGTGAAACTACCAAACTACACTTACTTTCTTTCTACATTGTAGCATATTTCCACAGCATTTCAGTCGAGCTTCAGCTTCTGAACGACTCCTACGTTCATTCTAAATTTAGATTTTCGTACCTTTTCAAAGCACTTCAGTTTTGCTCCAGCTTTTCAGCATCCACACGCAATGTCTACTGACATTGCATCATCTCGTTTTCTGTTGCTGTGGAAGAGACAACGGCAGCCAATCAGAGGGCACATATAGACAAACAACCATTCACTCTCACATTCATACCTATGGACAATTTAGAGACGCCAGTTAACCTAACATGCATGTTTTTGGAATGTGGGAGGAAACCGGAGCACGCACGCACGCACGCACGCACAGGGAGAACATGCAAACTCCACACAGAGATGCCCTCGCAAAGATTCGAACCCAGGTCGTCCCGATCTCCTCACTGTATGGCCAACATGCTAACCACTAGCCCACCGTGCGGCCTAATAAAATAACCCCCCTGTATATTATATATTTGAAGTATGGTTATTAACCATTTATGTTCATACAGTTGAAAAATAACTACCACAGCACGTGACGTCGCAGAAGCGCTGTTGTAAAAAAATTAGCGAAATGGGTACGTGACGTAGGTCTTGCGCACGCAGAGCAGATTGCGTTTCCGGTACGGATTGCGTAATGACAATATCCACTCCAGATGCTGTGGTGTTGTAGAACACTTTTTCAGTCAAAATACTCTATATTGAACCAAAAAACAAGACGCTAAGAGGGCATTTAGCATTTATGACTTCTTGCGATGAATTGTGTTCAGTTGGGAAATTGTTGAAACCCAAATTCCTATATTCCTGTAAGTGATTTGCTAATTTTCTGTTATTGTGGAACTGTCGACAAGAACGCACTTTCAAAGTTCTGTGTAGTTGTAAAGAAAGATGCTAGCAGTACCAATTCAGCATCTGCGTCTTAGCCAGCCTTGTGATAAATGCACATTGTTGAACACACAAACTTCCCTGCTGTGGTGTTGTCACTTTTTCAGTCAAAATGTTTTAAGTTGACACAAAACAAAAATGGCAACAGTCCAAATTTAGCATCTGTGACTTGCCGAAACACAACTGCAACTGTTGTTGAGTTTTGCTGATGTTTTGGTTTCATTCAGAATTATTTGTATTGACACAACGCTGTGCTCTGAACAAAGATGCTAACTGTATCAATTTAGCATCGCATGTAAAATAATGCTAAAATGACGCTTCGGTTGGGTGGGGCTTTCGGTTTCCAGTCAGTTATGCTTGGCTAAGATAACAAATGAGCTCAGGACTGCATGGTAGCGATTTTCTTATCTGACCGTGAGCTATAAAACTGTGGTACAGTCATAAACTGTGCCTTTTAACCTGGATATTTTGGTGCTAAAACTCCCCCATCGACAATAGTCTTACTCATGGCCGTTCCCCCGCTGTTGTGAAATCGTCCGTAAATAAATCCTCTGACTTTGCTACTCCGTTGCCTTTGTAATGAGGTGTGGATAGCAATCTCATTTACCCCACGCATTCCTCACCATGTCTCCCCACAGGAATAGCAACATTCCCATTCTGGATAACTATAAGTCATTAGGCACCCTCCATCCTTCCACACTTGGATGCTGCTAATATCACGTAAAGATGCCATTAATCATGCAGGCGCCTCACCAAGCGTGTCCTCCATCCTTCGCTAAAAGACATGTTTCCACAAAGTGGCCCAGTAATATCGTTAATAGCAATAAGGGTACGACACATTGCGAACCACTGGAGTTTGGCACCCTAACAAAATGGTGCTGTCATCTGGCTCTAGCTCTCCTGTCAAGGATAGTTTGTGTTCTCTTTGACATTTCTTGGGCTTTTCTATCACTGGTGGTCGTGACAGGCACGATCAGCTGCTCTCACTTCCAATTCAGCGTGTCCCGGTTTGCCCTATCTGGAAACGTCTTTGTTGGGAAGTTCCTGGTATCAGTTTGTGTGCGCTTGTGCGTGTGTTCTTGGCAAGCGCAGATCCGCCTAAGCTTAAGGACACCATGTCCTGAAACGTCTCGTAGGGATGTCCCATGTTGTTCCGAAGCACACGCACTACGTGGATCTGTAAGAAACAGGCCTAACGTGAAAGTACACACACACAAACAGCAAGTGTGTGTATCATACAATGATTGATTGATTTTCCACATGACTTATAGCGTGCGAGTGCGTGTCTCGTTTCACACCGTGACCCCCAAGTCGCATTCTTTCGCTGATCAAAACACACTGACCCAAAGACGCCTCACGCGGGGGTGGCGACATGACTAAACGGGCTCGTTCTGATTGGCTGCATGAGGTGGGATGGGTCGGGCGCCTCCCCCACCTCGAGCGTAGTGACTGGAGGAAATATAAGAGTAAACAGACAGTTGTGTGAGCATGTGGCCTTACACAACGAGCACATGCTGGACTGGGAGTGGAGGAAGAGGAAAAGGGAGCCTCAGGAGGAAGATGACAGTTCCCCAAAGTGGATAGAAGATACACTTAACACTACAGTGCTACAAAATAAGGGTGTGCCGCTCTTTCACAAATAACACAAACCCATACATCTGTGTTCTCATAATATTGCGACTTTGTGCTCTTATCTGCACTTTTTGCTAAGTATACAGGGTTTCCGCTACATGTAATTGATCGTGGCGGTGCGCTACTACAAAATAAAAGCCACACCTTAAATATTAGTTGTTTTTTTTTTACTTCAAAACCTTTTTAAGTAAGATATTGTATTAATGGATATATATGCTATTTAGATACATATGTAGCTTATTATTTACACACATATTGACCACAATTAGTTTAAAATATCATAAAAATGTTTCACTGCGCTTTATTTTGCACCTTGCTGCCACTTGCATGCATGACCAGATAAGCGACACGTCTTGTGTTGACTTTCACTTTGTTTCTTATTATCGGGAGAATGAACAATAGCCCGTAAAATGTGAAGTCAGTTGACGACAGCCCGTCTATGCCAGCGTGTGTGCTCGCTCACGTTTCAATCTCATTCCACTTTCTGGCGTTTTTGTTGACATGCCCGGATGGCGGCACCTCGCTAGCTCGTTTTTGTCCGAGCTAATACTTATGGCTTGTCGTCAAAACACCAGTTGTGTGTCGAAGTTGTGCAACAGAAACGCGTAGAGTGTACAGCTTTAGACAGCCATGCTCTCACAGGGCGTCTCCAACAGGTAGCTCGTAAGCTAGCAGTAGCATCACCAGCTGATGTTGAGTAGCTCACCAAAGAATATTTGCTTCACCTCTTAGTGTTTTTATAAGTGTTCTATTCAAACAAGACACGTGTATTTAATGACAAAGGAGCACACTGAGTGGAGGTGTGCTTTGTAAATAACGTGCCATTTAAATGTTGGCAGTGCTCTCAGCAACTTTGCCATTAAATTAGCAGTTTAGCATTGTTCTCGGTTCATGTTCTGCTAGTCGTTGGAAAAAAAAGTAAAATAAATAATAAATAGACCAGTCAATAAAAAAATTGCTATTTGTCATTTTTTTAAAAATGCAGACGCAGCAGAGACATGACACAGCGGCAGCAGCCCGCCCTCCCATGCAGCCCACCACCGCAGCTTCAAAAAAGCGTAGGGGAAACCCTTGTATATACACAATGTTGAGATTTAAACTGTAAAATTATGACTTCATTCCCGGAATATTGCAACTTTTTTCTGAGTAAAAATGTCTTATGTCATATTTAAATTTTTAAAAAGTACATACTTTTGACATTCACTTGTTATAATAATGAATTTTAGCTTTTTCACATACTTTATTCTCAAAGTATTGCCATTTTATGCTTTTGTCTTGACTTTTTTTCCTGTAGTTCTCTATTTTATCCTTATCCAATATGACTTTATTCTTGTAATATTCCAACTTATTTTCCTAAAAATACAAGTGTTTCTCTAGTAGTAATAAATACTTTATTATTTTTTGTAAATTTTTTTGTAAGTATATAGACAATTTTTACATTGAAATGGTAAAATGATGACTTGATTCCGGGAATATTTATTCTTATATTTACATTTTAAATATGTAAACAATTTGACATTCACTTGTTATAATGGTGAATTTTATTCTGCAAACATTTTTCCTGAAATAAAATACCACCTCATTCTTGTAACATTGTAGCTTTTTCACATAATACTCTGCAACTTTTATTCTGAAAATATATTGTTATTATCTTGACTTTTTTTCCGTAATTCATTTAAAAAAAAAATCTTTTCAGTATGGCCCTAATATTGTGCTAAAATACATAATTATAATAATACATATAATACATAAATCAATTTTTTTCCTACAAAATTAGCCATTTTTCTCCCTCATAATATTAGGGTATTGAGATATTCGTCATTCACCTTTTTTTTGTGTCTAGTTGTCATATTTTTTTCTTTGGACATTATTTCATGACATTTTATCTCTTTGTCATAAATAAAATAAAATGTATACACAATTTTGTTAGCCACTTGTTCAAATGTAAACTTTGTAATTGTAATATTATGACTATAACCTGGGGAAAGACAAGATTTTATTCAACCTCATTTAGGTCGTAAGCACAATACAGACAACTAGACTGGTGTATTGTAGGAGTGATGTGCAGAAATGGCGTAAGAAGACGTGAATATGAATACAGAAAAGAGTCCACCTCCAGACTGGAGCACACATTCAAGAGTGTCTCTCTCAAGCAGATTAGGGAGTGTAGGAGCACAACTATAAGGGGAATGAGGTATAGCAGGTTTCCTTCTGCCAAGCTCTAGATCCTTCTGAACGCACACACATGCACGCAAAAGCTCAGCAGCCAGCCTGCAAGGAGACGCACATGTGATTGTTGAGAATGGAATGTTCTGTCTGTAGTCCAGAGCTCAGGGCAGCTGGAACCTGGACATAGTGTGTCTGTGTGTGCGTGTGTGTGACCACAGTATAAATAACCGTGCTCTCTCTGCGGTGTCAACTCAGGCAAGGCCGTGTGTTTATTTATAAAGCGTCCCATACGTATCACATATGTGCACGTTGACACCTTGCACTGGTGTGACCCATAATATGACCTCTCAGAACATTGAATAGTACAAGTAAGGCATGTGGTTGAATTTTCAAACATCTAGGCAAGGTAAATATGAATTTTTAATACCTAAAGTTCCACAATCTGTGTCTTTTTTGACCCATCCAGCATGCGGTACATGTTGAAATTGGACTCAGATTAGTGCTGGTTTACATAACAGATGATAACGTGCAGTGAAGTGCTTAGGGTGTTAAAGTACAGCAGAGTTGCGAGGCTCAGGTCACTGATTCTGTCCTATCAGAGCGGTGATAGCCGGGAGAACGAGGCGGGGCTAGCGTGTACGAGCCTAATTGCACTTTCACCTCATGAGTCGTGACACACTAAACCAACATCTGATTTGGGTGTCCTGCTCTACTTTTTTTCTTGGTCCGTGATGAAAGAAACCAGAGAGGAAGGGGTCCACCCGGTGCGTACATCCAGGTTGAGATACGTCGCTGTTGCTGGCTGATGAAATCCACTTGCAACACCGTCTCTCACGACCCTCCCTTTTTTTTTTTTTCCCCTCCCCTGCTTGTCAATCCAATTTCACTCCACCAATCACCACTGCTGGAGCTTGCACAGCTACATCCAATTAGAAGTGATTGTCAAAACCTTCTCAGCCAATCAGAGAGTTCTCGAGAAGCATTCATTATGATACATTTACTACTGCTATCCAGCAGGGTAGGAGCTGATGTAATCCCTTCACAGAAACATGTTCAACACTCTCCACATGCTTGACAAACGCATCGTGATTTCCCACCTACGCATCTTCAAAAAAAAAAAAAAAAGACAAAGTGAAGGGAATTTTGCGTGAGCCCTGACAGTGATGAATTGTTCCCACATGTTGCTGATGGACAAAAAGGCCTCTGTTTCTCAGCTTTTGATTGTGCAGTTGCCATGCGCACACACTCTTAAAGACAAAGACAGGCATATATTTTGTATTTTTTTTTTAATCACTTGTGTTTTTTTGCTCCATGAACAGATTTTTTGTTAAAACAATTTTTTTTTACCCAAAAAATGCAACTTTTCAATGTGAGCAAAAGCAAAGCATCCGGGAAGAGATGTACATGCGCAAAAGCAGGACCTCACACAAACGTCCACGTGTTCACGGAAGTAAAGATTGCTGCAGTGTGTGCTCTCCTCAACGTGTTAACACGGTAATTTCAAGGATTTTCTGCGCCATTTTCTTAACCAAATGATTCCGTGTAGGAGAACTAAGAACAAAGAGGGCGTGAACTTGCTGCGACGTCTGTTCCGAGGAGCGTGCGGGTGCCAGGGGTGGTGTGACATTGCCGTGAGCAACTTTTGCCTACACCGGTGAATACCTTTTATGCAAGTCCCACACGGTAAACCACGCCTTTCGATGACGTATATGTCAGATATGTACAACCTGACCAGTCGGACTGCAGTACATCGGATACATATCGTTTTTATATCTATATACGGTCTGAGTCGCATTTGAAAACATCTGATTTGTTCTATTCACACTTCTGTTCACGCTATTGTTGCTTGAACTGTAAAAGTCTTCACACGATATGTTGCTTATTATAGCTAGATAGCTACTGTCCCAATTATTAAACTTCTCAAAACAATTTTGTTCCTAGAAGCAAGTTATAAGACATAAGACAATAGGTTTGTCTTATATTTGGGATCTAGTCTAGGGATTTATGCAAACGAACAGGCATCGCCAACGATAATGGCGAGCAATGAAGCAGAGTCATCGAACAGCGTTTTCGACAAGCTAAAAAAATATCTCTGCAACTTACTACTGGTTGTTATTTCACTGATATTGACATTTTTTTCCAAAAAGGGGTCCTCTCATAGTCAGGTCATCATGTCGATTGACTGATATCGTGCATCTGCCATGCAGTTGTAGCAGTGCGCAATAAAGGCACATCATGTATATACAGTAATACAGTCGTTCCTCGCTGCATCGCAGCTCGAACATCACACCCTCACAACTGTTTTTAAAAAATGTATTCATTTATGATAGCTGTTTCGTGTCTAGTGGGCTCTACTAATAACGCTAAAAGCATTAGTAAACAGGTCTTCTATGCCCTAACTACAAAAATATTCAATTTATTAATATTGAACCTACTTAGCGGAAATTCAAATTATCGTGGTCGGGTCTGGAACCGATTAACCAAAGTCAAATAATAAAAATATATAATAAATAATATTATACAGTGGGCAAACATGTAGAAATACTGTATTTTTGTAGCTTTAATCTCATTTTCTATACAGTATAGGCCACTGCGGTATGTAAATAAAAAATGCAGACACACAATGTATGCACTGTGTGCTATTTTCATAAAGCAGGTTCCGCTACATGAGTACATGTCTGACAAATTGCCGCACTGGTGAACCTGACTGACCGGCCTCAGGAATGACATAACTGACCAACAGGTGTGTCTGAAACAATGTAGCTCAGATACCGCACCAGTCACAGGGGAAAAAAACACTCTGAGACAAATGACTTCATTTGCAAAGCGCTACAAATGAACTCAATGACGCAGCTGGAAAAAGAAAAAGCTAAATTGTGTCGCAGGAATGAAATGCATTACTCGGCAGCAGTGTCAGTAGGCCATGGAAGTTGCTGCTGAAATCGGCGAGCACATTTGTGTGTGTAGGTGTGTTATTTAGCTCTCGTGGTTGCGTAGTCATGAATCAGAGCTGCTGTCTCACTGAGCTCTTTTTATTAATGCGCTTTGAGAAATAGCCCAGAGGAGCACTACAGTTACACACACACACACACACAAATGTACACAGTGTGTACATACTCATGTATACTCCATCACAGTTGCAACCGTGAACTCCAATGTTAGCTTACATCTATACCATACACCATACACTTAACATTTTCTCACATTTCTCTCTTGTTTAAACGCTCTCCAAAAAGTTCCAAGCGTTATTTGAATTTTAATGATCAACTACGAGGTAGGACAGAAGAAATGATGAAGTAACTCACACGTATTTCATTCTTCTGCCTCTTTGTCCTGGCGTGGTTCCACTGTACTGTAGCATTTTTGTATCCTTGTATTGCTGCATCCGTCCTATTTTCCTCGTCGTCGTCGTGCTCCTCCTCCTCCTCGAACCGAAGATTCATTTATTCCGTAATGGCCCCCTACGGCCACGTAACTTCCTTCGGCATGTCCAGAAGTCCAACTTTTTGTGCGATGGTTGGCCTTTCTCTGTCTTTTGGGTGCAGAACGTTTCGTCGACATTGTGGGTTTAGTCGGGTAGAAAACGTGCAAACATGCAGCATTCGGAGTCTCTGCAAGCTGTTTGCTAGCGATCACATGACACGAAACAGACAGTGCGGCATGAAGGAGATTGGCTGTAGACCATTGTCACCCAATCAGGAGGCAGAAGGCGGGTTCTCCCATAGCCCATAGTAAAAAAAAACACACAAAAAAACCACTAAAATTGCACTTTTAAGAAACACACGAAACATCAAGGCTGCGAAAGGTGAACCGCGATGGAGCGAGGGATCACTGTATTAATATACAGTATTTCCATGTGCACACGTGTGTTTCCCTCGTCTCTCTCCTCCAAACAGGCAGGAAGAATGTTCACTCTGTGCATTGGCACGTTTGTTCCATAGAACAACAGCATGAACGGAGTGAGCCCTTTTGTCAGTCATACAGTCTCTTTGTCTCAGTGGGTGGAGGCGGAGCCGGTAGCATACACACGAAGAGTGCAGAAGAGTGTAACGGTAGAAATTAAATTAGTAGATTGCAATAAATGTTCATATATTTTTTATATGTTTTCCTTGTACTTTTCGTAAAAGTAAAGTTAAAATCTTGCCTAGTTTTGTTCTCGTAGACCCAGTCCCACGTATCGTCTCGTCTCATGAACCGAGTGTCTTGTGACACACCTAGGAAAAATGGATTTGGTTAGAGTCTGACCTTCTGGGACAAATTAATGAGACTAACTAAGGTTCCACTGTACATTGAAAAAGCATCTTTGGTAGAAGGGAGTGTATATTGTATTCTAGAAGTGTGTGTGTGTGTGTGTGTGTGTGCACTCTTGTCTTTCATCATAAAAGCAAGGGCAAAAAGCTAGTATGAGCTCCTTTCACCCTACTGGGCTGCGTGTGCGTGTGTGTGTGTGTGTGTGTGTGTGTGTGTGTGTGTGTGTGTGTGCGGGGTAATACGGCAACATTATGTCATGCCACAAGAGATACTGCCAGAAGATAAACACTAGTCTCCCTGGTATCTCATCTTACCTCATTGCACAGGGTACACACACACACACACGCACACACACACACACACACACGAGACATACTTTAACGTTTTCCATATATCACCAAATGCAATTCGTTTATGGATTTGCATCAGACAGCATTCTAGGAAAAAAAACTTCACAAAACACTGTGTACAATAGTTTCCACTTGACCGCGTGAAACACAAATATGTGTACGCACACAATGTTCAAACACACAAAGCCACAGAGGGTAAAAAAAAAAAAAAAAAAAGTTCAGACTTCGCCCACACCCTGCATTCATAGAAAGGTAATTTAAACCCGCTCTTGTTCCGTCAAGTAAGTGTACTGCCAATCCAAACCAAACCCCAGGAAATACGGGAAAGCTTTGTGGAAAACAATGTTGTGATTCCCGCAAAATGATTTTTGGCTTTTGCCTATTTGAATGAACCCTGTGAATGCGGTGGCGTTAAAATATGCATACATCGGAGGAAAACACACAGAGGAAGAAAAAGAAACGGTGTCCGTGTTTTGAAAAGCTGCAGGGTCAATTTAAAATGGGTGGAATTAGCATGGCCTCACAATCCCTCAGGTCCTGTAAGAGTTATGTGTTTGTGGAGGAAAGGAGGGGGGAGGATGGAGAGAGGCGGCCGAGGCAAAAAATAATGAATTTCACAACGACCTTCAGTAGCTTGTGGCACGAGAAGACAAGAAAGAGAAGCCGTGCAGCACATTCCATAGAGGATAGCTGTCAGGAATGTACTCTTTATACATGCATCACTTTTTCCTCCTTCCTTTTCTACGCACCCGAACAACATTGGCTGACATTGCCTGTCATGCAATAACTTTTTCATTTCTATCCTGTATGTGCTTGTTTGCACAAAACATTGTGTTCCGCAATGTACCTAGAAATCCTTAAAACGCAGACGAATTTCAGCTAAATGCTAAGAAGGGTGGAACCACAGCAGTCTCACTATATGTAGTCAGCCTTCTTGGAAAGGGATTACGCAGTTGATGCTGGTTTTATTTAGAACAAAAAAATGATTGTATAGTTTTACACTACACCGCACTACCTTTTAACGCTGAAGGTATAGACAAAGTGTTTTCATTGGGGAAAAAGGGCCACCCTGAAAAGAAAACGGATAATAAAGCTGCACTCGTTAAGGAAAAAAGTAATGTCACAAAAATATGCGAGTAATTATTGTGAGAAAAGGAGAAAAAAGTTATATTTCAAGAATATAGTCACAATTTTGTGAATTTCAACATTGTGACACACAGAATGCAACAGTTTTTTTCTTTATTTGTGTAACATTACAACTTTATTGTGATATTTCAACTTTTTTGTGGGTAATATTGCAGTTTTATTCTGATTACAACGTTTTTGTGTAACATTATAGCTTTATTCTGGTAACTCTTTTGGTGTAATATTACAACATAAGATACTATTACATCTTAGTTGTATAATATTACAACTTTATTCTGGTAATCTTGTAACTTCTTTTCAGGTAATATTACAGTTTTATTCTGATATTACAGCTTTTTTTGGATAATATTACAACTTTATTCTGATAATATTGCAACTTTTTTTCAGTGTAATATTACAACTTCATTCTGATAATATTACAGCGTTTTTGTATAATATTACGACTTTATTTTGATAATATTGTGTTTTTGGGGGGTAATATTACAGTTTTATTGTGATATTACAACTTTTTTGTATCATATTATATTACAACCTTTTTTGTCTAACATTATAACTTAATTTTGATATTACAACTTTTTTTGCATAATACAACTTTCGTCTGATATTCCAACCTCATATACAACCTGTAATATTCCAACTTTATTCTCATAACTTCGCAACTTTTTCTTTGCATACGTTTGTGTTGTCACGGCAGCAGACGTTTGTGTGAAGAAGAAGTGTAGCACAAATTCTAGCACTTATCTTTTCATACAACTTCCAACTAAATTTCCCTCTCAACACGTGAGATGACATTTGAAGTAAACAACATGTGATGAGAAAGTTAGTAGTAGTGTGCTTCTATCCACCATGTGCTCTTGTGCAGTCTTAAAAAGAACAACTCATGCTCAGTAACATGGGCGGTCATGTGCGCTCAATTCCCTCAATAAGCCGCTGGGGTTTCCACAAGGAGGAGTTTAGAGTTTATCAATACGCATGAGCACAGGTTCTCCCAAGCACACATGATCTGTCACTGAATCCGGCCCTTACGCAACAAAGGGGCCCTTTGTACGTGTCATTCATAATTCAGCAGAAGCTTGATTATAGATCAGTCTTTTCTACTCTGTGCAAACAATGCAAGCATCAGCTCAAACTGCTGCACATTGTCTGTCTACAATTTGAGCACACAATGGATTTATTGCTTTGTTTTGGTGTCAAATCCGCAAGAACAACTGCTTACATCAGGGGGTTTAGTCTTCTTTTTTGTTGGACTTAATGGCAGTGATTCAATGAACAAATTGAATGACGCACACACAAATCAATATTAGTGGCAGTCATTCACCAGTTGTTGTTCTTTTGTGTTGCAGAACTCCATCCGGCACAACCTTTCCCTCCACAGCCGATTCATTCGTGTCCAGAATGAGGGGACTGGCAAGAGTTCCTGGTGGATGATAAACCCCGACGGAGGAAAAGGCGGAAAAGCTCCTCGCCGCCGTGCCGTCTCCATGGACAACAGCAACAAGTACACCAAGTCGGCACGTGGTCGTGCCGCCAAAAAGAAGGCTGCGCTGCAAGCCGCGGCGGCAGCGGCCGGCGAAGGCACCGGCGACAGTCCCTCTGGTCTGTCCAAGTGGCCGGGGAGCCCGACGTCGCGCAGCAGTGAAGAGCTGGACGCCTGGACAGACTTCCGCTCCCGCACCAATTCCAACGCCAGCACTCTGAGCGGCCGCCTTTCCCCCATCCTGGCCAACCCGGAGTTAGACGAGGTTCCCGATGATGAGCCGCCCCTGTCGCCTATGCTCTATGCCAGTCCTGGGAGAGCTTTGTCTCCAGGGAACGCAGCGAACGCGCCTAACGGGAAGGCCGTGCCCACAGAGTTACCCCGTCTGGCAGACCTGGCTGGTACCATGAACCTGAATGACGGAATCACAGATGACATGATGGACGAACTGCTGGACAACATCAACTTGGTGCCAACCACTCCGGGACAAGTCCCTTCAAACGGGTCCTCAGGGTTCGGTTTTGTCCCCAAAACCAACGGGCTGGTCTCCCCATCCTCCACTTCTTCCCCCACCTCCAACTCTTCATCCAACAGCGGAGGCAACTACAGCAACTCCATCTTCGGCCCCCACACGTCGGGCTCTTCCCTGCGTCCGTCCCCCATGCAAACCATCCAGGAGAACAAGCAGACGTCCTTCTCCAGCATCGGCACTTCTCGCTTCGGTAGCGTGACGTTACAAGACCTGCTCAACTCTGACAGCCACAGCCACAGCGACGTCATGATGACCCAGTCGGACCCGCTGATGTCACAAGCCAGCGCCGCCGCCGTTGTTTCTCAGAACTCACGCCGCGGCCTCATGCTTCGAAGCGATCCCATCATGACGTTCGGAAGCACTGGAGGACTGCAAGGCAGCCAGGGGGAGATGCACCAAAGCAACAATCACAACCAGAGCTCCATAAGGTCCATGAACAGAGGCCTGAATTTAACCAATGAAGTCAACGCTCTGGCTAACGCCAAGCAGCAGCTCCTTCTTTCACCCTTGGGAGGAAATGGCTCTTCCTCAATGCAGATTGACACCTCCATCTTCTTGAACGGAGCAGTGAGCAGCAACGGGGGAGTCTGCCAGGATCGCTTCCCCACAGATCTGGACCTGGACATGTTTAACGGCAGCCTGGACTGTGACATGGACTCCATCATCAGGAGTGAGCTGATGGACGCCGACGGCCTGGACTTTAACTTTGACTCTCTGGCTAACATGAACGGAGTTGGCAGCTTCACAAGCACCAAGCAGGCTTCTCAGAGCTGGGTACCCGGTTGAGCGGCGTCACCGTGGAGCAGGTATGTAGCACGTACTCTTCCAGAAGTACTTTCCCTCTGAAATACACATCAAAAGCTGTAAAAATGTTGATTCTTGATCCTCTATAACCCCTATAATATGCCTCTCACGCATTTTAAATTCAGTTTTACACATTCGGAAACAATTACAGGCATACAGCACACAGTATTGTACTTACAAAAACGTGCAGTTGCACATCACGTCTTGTTAAAGTGTTCCCTCATTTATCGCTGGGGATAGGTTCCCAAAATAGCCCGCAATAAGTGGAATCCACAAAGTAGCCAACTTAATTTTTTTGTTCACTCTCACAAGACTTCACTCCTTCGACCGTGTCTTTTCGTCCTGGCGTTTCTCTGTCTTTGTTAAAACATATTGCTGCAGACAAACCGAAGATTCATTTACAAGCTAGCAAGCTAGCTAGCGATGACACACGAGAGACATGACAGGACGGCACAAAGGGGATTGATTGACAATGGTCTACAGCCAGTCAGGACGCTGAAAACAGTGGCCCGATATTATCGGACATCCCTAATATACATATGCAAAATTATATATACAGCACATATATATAAATAATTGTTTTCTTTTTCATTTTAGCCTGGGTAAACCTGCCTTTGCTGTTAAGAGATGGTTGTGTGCCTGTCAGAATGTTTTGAACTCCTGTTTCAGGCAGAACAATGATGTCAGCGGAGGTCTGCATGGACACACTGTAGCGCAACCCCGCATAGCAAACGTCGTGTTGTGCTTCTTTACCTGTAGACAGCAAACTAATACAATCAACAGTGCCTCTGCTGGTTGCAGCTGAGTACTGCACTCATTTTTGTCTCAGTTGCCTCAAGACGCGATTAAATCAACAATCGATTCCACAAGATAACGCCAAAGAAAAGTGCTCCAAAAGAGAGAAATCTTTTTTTTGTTATTTAAATCATGTAAAATCTGCACTACAAATACACCATCGTAATCATCAAATCTTTTTCCCCCCCCCCCCCCCCCCCACCCCGCAGGTCTGAACTGTGTTACAAGAGAGAGAACAACTCAGACACGCACCCTTTTATTTGCCAAAACCAGCCATCAGCACATCAAATACCAACCTTGTGTTTACAGAGGAAGACTTCTCGAGAGCTTTAACGCTTGCTCCCACGCCTCCTCCCCCCCGCCAATGAAGCGGGAAAGATCCGACGAGACTTCTCGGAAAAGCCTCCTGTGAAACAACAATAACAAAAAAGTGGTGGAATTATGCAAGCGTCCTCTGTGGCGATGAAAAAGACATCAGATGAGACTACAAAGACTGATAATAACAAATGGCTGCACGGTGTTGCTTGGCTAGGACTGGTGTAAATCTCATCCGGGGGGGGGGTTGTGGTGTATTTACCTCTGTGATTTTAAATGTTCAGTGTTTTTGGTTTTCCTGGTCTGCAATTGCTTCTAAATGGAAATCAATTAGAGATGAAACGTCATGCACTTCAACTTGGCTTGAATTTAAAAGACCGAGCGTTTGATTACAGAAAAAACAATGAATTTGTGGGTGTTTGTACAGGATAAGAAGGATTTTCAATTTGGCAAGTTCAGGGGGGCGGGAGGGGGCGTTCATCACAGCATACAATGTAGCGAAAAGGGGGCGCGAACATTTCCGCAGCATTACAGGTGCTATGTAAACAGTGTTGAATTTGTCGTTGCGCGCACCACCCGCCTGCAGAAGCCTACACCTGCAGCCACTCGGAGCAGGGCGAGGCCGACCACGTGCACAGTGGGGGGGTGCGGGGGCGGGGGTGTCATTCCTCCAGAAGCCATTTTATTTCTCCAGAAAAACAATAAGCTGTTCTCTTCTTCTGTATGTTGCCAAATGACTTGAATCAAGCAGTAGGATATGCTGGCAGCCAAAATCGCAACACTCATATGCACATAACATCTAATCACACACACGCAGAGTCAGATATACAGTACATAGAAATACCAGGGATCTGTGTTGTTGTCATCAGCTTATGGGGCTTTTTATGCGTAACATAGAAACACTCAGGGGGAGGGAGGGAAGGTGGGCGACGTATTCTAATGGTATTTTCATCCAAGTAAACATTTCCTTGATTAAATGTAACCGTGATGCTTTGTGAACTTGTAACCTGTGAACTTCTTTGACCGTCAAGATGAAAAGGAAGGAAGGTAGGATTCAGTTTTTACTTCCCTCCCTGCCTCCTCCCTCCCTTTTTTTTACTTTTGTTTTTAATTAAAAACATTTGGGGGGATATGAAGGAGTATTAAAGCCACACTGAAAAGAATAAATACATAACGGCACGAACTGGAAGAGAATCAAGTTCACGTAGTTTGGATGAAACAAGGAAAAAATGGTAAGATTACCAGCATGAACGTGTTTTTAACAAATATTTATTGATGGTCTCTGATTTGTTTCTTTGTATGTTTGTGTCGCTATTTTGACATTCACTTGTCACACTTCAGACTTTATTCTTCTTTCTTCCAAGTCTTTTTTTTTTTTTTTTTGGAAAAATATTTTTTCCCCCCGTCCTCCTTACTATGTAGTACTTTTTTTTTTTTTAATTGAAAAAAAACATACGCCTTGTAAGATTACCACTTTTTTGTTCCTCCAAAAATACAATTTTATACATGGAAAATTACTACAATTTCCCAAAGTTCATTTTATTCTTTGAAATTAATTTTATTATTTGAAGTCTACAGTTTTTTCCAAAAAAAAAATAAAAACTACAATTCAAGTAGATTTGAAGTAATTGTCAGAATTCTGCCAAAAAAATTTATTACGATTTAAGATTTTTATGTTATCTTGTTAATTATTTTTTATCCACAAAATGTTAGAAAAAAAAATTTCTTTTAATAATAATCTTGAAAGAGGATGTCTTTCTCGAAAAAATATTTTCTCATCAGTTTACATGCCCCCCCCCCCAATAAAAAAAACAATCGACTTTATTCTCATGATAGTACGACTTCTTTCTCGTAAGATCACAACTTTCTCTCTTGACAAAATCTCGTAAAGTTACAGCATTTTTCTAAAAAAAAAACCCAAAAGTTTTCTCGTAGGATTACTTTTTTATACGTTTTTGTACAATTACTACAAAAATACATCTTTATTTCTAAAATTCCAACTTTTTCAAAAATTACAAAATGCATAAAATTGCAAAATTACATTTTCTCAAACAAATTTCTCAAACTTTTTCCATTCTTATTTTATTCATGCACGTTTACCACTTTTTCCTAAAAAAAAAAAAAAAAAAAATTGCCTATTATTGCTGACTTTTTTTCCCCCCAAGACACGACTATTCATGCAAGATTAGGACTTTCTTAAAAAAAAAAAAAAAGAAAAGTTACATTATACTTGCAAGATTACGACTTTTTCCCAAAAAAGTGACTTTATTCTTGCAAGATGTGACTTTTTTCTAAAAAAAAAAAAACAAATTCACATTCTTGAAAGATTTGAAAGAAACTTTCTGAAAAAATGATGAATATTGCAGGTTTACAACTCTTTAAAAAAACAAAACATACTATTCTTGCAACCTCTATTCTTACTTTTTTGACAAAAAATACTTGCAAGATTACGACATCTAAAAAAAAACAAAAAACGAGACTTTATTTGACTACAAGATGAGGACTTTTCTCCAAAAACTTGACTATTCTTGCAAGATTTCAACGTTTCACCCCAAAAAATATGACTTTGTTCTTGCAAGATTGCAAGCTTTTCTTTAAAAAACTTTTTATTCTCAACAAAAAAAAAAATCAAACTTTATTCTCACGAGAGCTTTGTTGTCATTTTTTTTTTTAAATAAATATGTGGCCCTACTACTCCTTCCTATTCATCCATCCATTTTTTTTTTTTGGGGGGGGGGGACTCTTTTGACATCCTAGCACACAGTGACACACCACCTGGTGCTCGTGCAGGCTACTTCCTGTGTGCGTGCGTTTATTTGCGTAATCCCGCCCTTCTCCTCAGCTGTGCTCATGTACCTGTATGTATTTATGCATTATGACTTGTGTGAAATGCATTTACTCACTGTATGTGGTCATTATATGCCCTTGTAGTACTTGATCCTTGATACCTCGCAAAGTTGAAGAAAGGTTATGTGTTGCAGGTAGAAGGGAACACTGTTGCCAGCAAATGTATCCTTGAAGCAGATTGTGTAACCATTGTTGTAGCATCTGGAGGCCCGGGGGGTAGCGACATGAAGGGTTTGCCTCCGCTGGTGTATAATAGTGTACAGATGTGTGTGTATATACATTTAAATCTATATCACTGAGGCCAAGGCAGAAGAGTGCAAGTGCACGGTTTTGTTTTGTTTTTTTAAAGCTTTAGTGCACGACCAAGCTGGAACCACTCAAATCTTCCGTTGGTGCCGTCCCTTGACAGGAATTGTAACACAAAGAGGACACCTGTTAGCACTCACACACGATGTTTATATTTGCTGAATCAGGGCTTGACAAAGCAGCACTTGAACCATCCTCCCACTTTTTCATGACTATTAAATGTGTCTCTGTTGTGGAGGAAAAACTGGTTCAGTGTCACTTTTGCCTTTTTTTTTCTTTTTTTTTTTTTTTAAACAAGCTAAACTGCTAAGCATTTGAATTGAACTACACTGACTGTACAAAATGTACACAAGGCAAATTTCATTGTGTTTTACACTTTGTCGTCACAACCACTCATACTACACACACCTAAAGCTGAAGAGACAAACCACTAAACATCGTCATCACCTCATTTCTTCCTATTCCTGTCTCATGAGCTACTCTTGTAAAACAAACAAAAAAAACCTCTGACCTTTGAACTTTGTCCTGTATTAATAATCTTTTCCAGTTGATGTTAGTGGGTATTCCTCCTGTGTTGTCATTTTTTGAACTGTAATCTAGTTTGTATAAGAAATGGTGCGCATGTAAATAAAGCTTGGTCAGGCTCCGCGTCCGCCTTCGTATGTTTTTGTCGTCATCCGACACCACCATTGTTTGCAAATGGAAAACTGTCAGCTGGAATTACAGACATTATATGATGAATGTACCAATTTTCTCAAATATTTGGATGGAGCGGCACAATTGCAAATATTACCAATTTATAGGACTATTTGTCTCGTCATTGTACAACTTTAAAATATCACTTTGTTGTCGTAAAACTATGTCACTGAACAAACACTGAACGCACTATTTGTCCTCATAAGTACGACAGAGTATTCGGGCCACACTGACAAAAAAAATTCTGAGATTTTAAGAATTTAAAGTCGTAAATTTAACTTTATTCTCGAGATCTCCGATTTTTTTTTTTACGATGTGGCCCAAAATATATCACTTCTTTAAAAAAAAAATCCTCCTTTATTGTCATAAAATTTAAACTTTTCATGATTGTGATCCCTACCCCCAAAATACTACTTAATCTACTTTATTCTTGTAAAAAAAAAAAAAAAATACCCTTTTCATTAAGACAAATACTAGTTTATGACCTTTTTCATAAAAACAAAAAATTTTCTCATAAGATTGCGACTTTTTCCAATAAATTAAAAATAGTTAACTCTCTATAATTACGACTTTTCTAAAAAAAAAATACTACTTTATTCTCGAAAGATGTTCTCATATGATTAGGACTATTTTCTAAAACAAAAAACAAAAAAACTTTTTAATAAAAGAAAAAAAGACCTCTCTCATAAAATGACCTTTTTTCCATACAACTTTTTTCTTGTAAAATTACACCAGCTTCTCAAAAATAACTTTATCCTCATTACCTTTCTGAAAAAACTTTTTTTCCTCATTTGATTACTTTTTTTTATAAAAAACACAAAAAGGTTCATTACTTCTTTTTTTTTTTAAATACTATTTTATTTTTCATAAAAAACAAAAAAGGTCCTCATAAGATTGTGACTTTTTCTCAAGAAAATTCCAATAAATTAAAAATACTTAACTCTTTAAAATTACGACTTTTCTCAAAAAATACTACTTTATTCTCAAAAGATGACAGCTTGTTCTCATATGATTGCAACTTTTCTACAAAAAAAGTATTTTTTAAAAGAATTTTCCAACTTTTTAATTAAAAAAAAATACTTTTGTCTCATAAAATTACCTTTTTTCCATACAACTTTTTTCTTGTAAAATTACACAGCTTCTCAAAAATAACTTTATCCTTTTAATACTATTTATTTTTCATAAAAAAACAAAAAATGTTCTCATAAGATTGCAACTTTTTCTCAAGAAAATTCCAATAAATTTAAAATACTTAACTCTCTAAAATTATTACTTTTCAAAAAAAAAATACTACTTTATTTTTATTTTATTTTTAAGTTATTTTTGCAAATCTGGTGTAATTTTATCAGAAGAAAGTTGTATGAAAAAAGTTATTTTTATCAGAGAAAAGTCTTTATCTTTTATTAAAAAGCTGGAAAATTCTTTTAAAAATACTTTTTTTTTTAGAAAATAGTTCTAATCATATGAGAACAAGCCGTAATCTTTTGTGAATAAAGTAGTATTTTTTCAGAAAAGTCATAATTTTAGAGAGTTAAGTATTTTTAATTTATTGAAATTTTCTTGAAAAAAAGTAATAATCTTATGAGGAAGAAAAGTTTTTTCAGGAAAAGTCATAATTATGCAACAATGTGCCTTTTTTGAAAGAAAAAAGTTGTTATGAGGACAAAGTTATTTTTGAGAAGCTGTGTAATTTTACAAAAAAAATTGTATAGAAAAAAATAATTTTATGAGAGAAAAGTATTTTTTATCTTTTATTAAAAAGCTGGAAAATTATTTTAAAAAGACTTTGTTTTTAGAAAATAGTCCTAACCATATGAGAACAAGCTGTAATCTTTTCAGAATAAAGTAGTAGTTTTTTTTTTTTAGAAAAGTCGTAATTTTAGAGAATTAAGTATTTAATTTATTGGAATTTTCTTCATAAAAAGTTGCGATCTTATGAGAACATTTTTTGTTTTTTATGAAAAATAAAATAGTATTCTTTAAAAAAAAAAAAAGTAGTAATCTTATGAGAAAAAAAGTTTTCAGGAAAAGTCATAATTACGCAAGAAAAAAGTAACTTTTTTAAAGAAAAAAGTTATTTTTGAGAAGCTGTGTAATTTTACAAGAAAAACGTATGGAAAAATGGTAATTTTTTCAGAGAAAAGTTATTTTTTTCTTTTATTAAAAAGTTGGAAAGTATTACGTTTTAAGTATTTTTTTAAAGAATTTTCCAACTTTTTTCTAAAAAAAGTATTTTTTTAAGAATTTTCCAACTTCTTAATAAAAGAAAAAAAATACTTTTCTCTCATTTTTTCCATACAACTTTTTTCTTGTAAAATTACACAGCTTCTCAAAAATAACTTTATCCTCATAACCACTTTTTTCTTTTAAAAAAAAAGCTAAAATTATTCTTATTATGTTATTACATTACATTACAATATATTATATTATATTTAATAATATTATATTATATTATATTATTATACTATTTTATTCTTATAAAATTCTGACTTCTTCCATCCACCTACCTTCTATGCCGCCTGCTGGAGCCTATCCCAGCTGAGGTCGGGTGAGAGGCAGGGTAGGGTACAACCTTGGATTTCTGACTTTTTCTCAAAACAAAATGTTTGTGGGTCTTGCTGCTGTCATTAAGTAACAATAAGTAACTTTGTTTTTATTCTATTGTCCTGTATTGTTTCAAATGGGCCGTGAGCCTGGATATCTTACCTCCAGTGTGTTGCATCTCATAAGATTGTGCAGGCGCACCGAAAGATGAAACTGTTGCACAAATAAGAGAACAGCACTGAAGGGTAGAAAAAACATGCTTGCTGTTTGCTGTTGATTCCCAAGTTGCCACACAGCGAACCGTTGTTGTGAGTCACAGTTCTTCAATGCAAGAACGAACGTACCTCCTGCTCACCCTGGAAGGCGGATGACTTTCTAGGGTCAGTTCGGTGGGAAGGAGGGGGCGTGGGGGTCTTGGCACTGCCCTACAGAGCAACTCCATGTTCCTCTCAAATTCCTGGAAAGCCTATTGCACAATGTTTGTTTGTGGAACAGTGCATATGCAGAAACGCTGCCTTTATGCAGTAAACGTAACGCACACTCAGGAGGGATCCATGGAAGAGGATCTATCAGTATCAGTCTCTCTACAAGCACACACGTTGGCGTGCATGCGTGTGTCTTTGTGTCAAGAGTGACGTGCACGCGCACTGTGAGTGCTGCAGTGGGATGATGTCATCTGTGTAATAACACCCTGCCACAGACTGTTGGTGGATCTTTCAGCTCGCAGTGGAAGGTGGTGCTGATTTGAGGCTTAACGCTTGTGCCGACACGTTCCAATTTGCTGCAATCATGTGATGAAGACACTGTTTGGTTTCATTACCGGGCCTTTTAGTCCCTTGCCGTCGTTCTGTCTCAGCAGCCATGGCAAGCAACGTGCGAGGATGTGATGCACGGTGTTCGTGTGAAGAGAAGCAGAGGTGAGATGAGGAATAAAAGCGCGCGCACAGGGAGTGAGCAAGCGGCACGTCAGGTGCGCCATGCAGTGCAGAAAGTGGCGTGTTTGAAAATGAACTTAAGATAGCCGCGTTTGGGGCGAGAACACGTGACTCTCGGCTTGTGTCCCTAAATAACTTTTATTTCTGATCCCATTTCTGTCTTTAACATTACTAAGGTTTGGGTTTATAAGTTACAAATCAAACTGAACCCTCCAAGGCTCCAAATGTCGTAAAGTTATCGAAAATATAAACAGTGTGCAGCGCTAGTCACTTGGTCAGACCTTTTTTTTGATCATATGGCCCCCCCTCGTGGTTGTGTCCCGAAACAGCAGCATGGAGTGTTCCTGCCAGGAGCCCGCCCTGCTCCGGGGGTGACATTTATTTTACTTTCATGACCCAAAAATGTCTTAAAAATGTAAACACTCAGGAGGGTCGAATTTTGTATGTTTTCTTAGGTCCTGACAAGTTGCAAAAACATGTTTGTTGTTTTTTTTCATTCCCCAGCCAGGAAGTCATCCACACCAACGTGCCGTGGCCGAACTGAAAAATGTTTAAATGCGACACTTTTTCCAACAGAGGTCGAATTTTTCTTCATTTGGTCAAGAAATGTTATTTTCCTTTATTTGGGGCAGGATGGCCAATGCCAATTTTCCAGCCAGGAATCTCCCACTTCCGCACCAGGGGCTCTGGTTGGACCCAAAAATGTCTAAAAAGGCCACTCTTCCCAACAAGGGTTTATTTTTGTTCATTTTGTCAAGTCTGTGCAAGTCACAAAAACGTTTTTTGGCCAGAAAACCTCCCACACCCTCAATGTGCCTTGACTGGAACAAAATATTTTTTAATGGGCCACTTTTTCCAACAAACATGGATTTTTATTCATTTTGCCCAGAAAAACTTGTATTTTTTTAGAGCATGGCCAAGTCCAATTTTCTGTCCAGAACACTCGTCGAGAACACCTCCCACACCGGAAGCTCTGGTTGGACCCAAAAATGTCCCAAAAAGGCCACTTTTTTTTCTAAAGAGGTCAATTTTGGTCTCTTTTGGCTATCACAAATGCTTTTTTCTGCTGTGACTCTGTTCAGGCGAGACAACTTGACGCAAAAATGTCTAAAATACCACTTTTCCAAAAGGGGTTTTCAATCTTAATGCATTTTGTCAAAGGTCAAAGGACCAAATCACAAAAAATAGTTTTTCATTTTGGGGCCAGGTAAGCTTCCACACCCACATGGCCAAACCCCCCCAAAAAATTCCAAAATGTGACTCAAATTTGTTACTAAGAGGACGTTGTCAAAATTGGCCCCAACTGTCCCAGTGGACAGTTAGACCAACAACCACCAATACAGTCAATACAGTATGTCCCTAAACATGCACCACCTAGTGGACACAAAAGGTACAGCTCATAAAAAACTTGGCCAGTCAAATTTTATTAATAATTTAAAAAATGTCAAAATGCATAATACAGTGCTCCCTCGTTTATCGCAGGGAATAGGTCCCAAAATACCCTGCAATAAGTGAAATCCACGAAGTAGCCAACTTCATTTTTTGACAATGATTATGTATGTAAAACCCTCACCGTACACTTTATACGCTTTTCTCAGACAGGCAATAACATTTTATCACATTTTTCTCTTGTTTGAAAAGTTCAAATCTTTGTTTGAATTTGAATAATCAACCTTAATGATCAACACAAGAAACTGTTAGGTCACTCACGCATATTTCACTCCTGCGACCGTGCCTTTTTGTCCTGGCGCCGCGCCGCTGTGCTGTACTGTTTTTGTAACCTTGCTAAAACATATTGCTGCAGAGAACCGAAGATTCATTTACAAGCTAGCAAGCAAGCAAGCTCGCGATGACACAGGAGACATGGCAGGACGCCACGAAGGAGATTGATTGACAATGGTCCAATTCGGACGCCGAAAACAATGGGCGGTGCAGACGGACGAGAGAGGGAAGAGCGAGACACTCAACTTCCCACAAGGCAATTCTTCTTAAAGGGCCAGGCTCGGCCTGTAACAGCGCTCCCACCCACACGGGCACAAAAATTGATTGTTACTGGTTGGGTTGGTGGTGCTGGGGCTGGTGATGGGAGGGGCCACAGTTGTGGTTGTCACAGGTGGATGTGGGTGGCTGTTGACTTTGGTGAAGATGAAGGGGCTGGTCTATTGAGAGAGAATTATACTGGAATTAAAAATAATCGAGGATAAGCGGCATAGAAGATGGATGGATGGATTAAAAAGAATCACTAAATCATTCAGTGAGAGGACGTTTATCTGACTGTATTGGACACGTGGACGTAAACACCAATAAAGCCTTACCATTCGCTGACTTTGGGGGTGTACTGCAAAAGTGGCTCAACAAACCCGGGCTTTGTGCTCAAGATGCAGCTCAACAAAGCCTAAGTTCCCCAAACAAAGTTTAACGGTACTGCAACGGTGGTTCTCGACTTACTTTGTCGAGTCCGGTGCTCGGCTTTGTGCTCAGTGCGCGTTCACATAAAAAGGGCCATTTGGCGTCTATTAATCTACGTCTGCTTAAAAGCGAAGCGATCCCAACCAGTGTGTTTTACACAAGATGAGCAAGTAATGATTATGGAGTATGATGAGGAGTTGAAAAAGATCATTACAGCCCAAAGCAACACTGGCGCCGCCAATAGAACGAGGGAAGGACCGCTGGCAGAATAATGCGGAGTGTGTAAGTGTGCAAGGCAACACTGATTATGATACCAACTATACTCCACGAGTCTTTTCATTTATCAGCGCTCAACATTACACAACTTTGACATATTAACCCATTATCCATTCAATAAATACCTAAATTGGAGCAACAACTGTCTTTTTTCACCTTTGAAACACGTCTATATTGTTTTCAAATTTTACTGCTCAAAATTGTAAAATGCTGCTCTCGTTGTGACCACTAGGTGGCAGTGTTGACATGTTTTGTGGCCACCTTTTTCCTTTGTGACCAGCAAATATTGTAATATAAGAACCCTAAAAGGGCTGAGTAGTCATGCAAGGACTGCTGTGACATACACGGCTGCTAACATTGGCCTAATTATTCATATTTCATATTGCATTTTATTCCTGATGCATGGCTCAAAAAGTGAGCAAGTGTAACGTATTCTCTCGGCTGAAAAGCTACAAGTCTTCGAGAGACTAATCAATGCTAGCGGATCACTGTGCCCTCAAAGTAGCCACTCCCGCAAGCCCGGCTTGACACTCAACACACTTGCTAACCCACGAAATTCAGTCGCAGTGTGTCTTAAAACTTACATATTTTTGCGCTGCATTTGACTTACTGACACTTTAGTAAACAACAACAAATATCTTACCGAATATTGACGGTTTATTTAAATTGTATCCATGCAGGAATATACGCCATCAGCCCGATTTTAATAAACTACCTTGAACTTTCAAGCTAATTTGTTTCTCTGGGTGATTAGTTGAATTAATGACGAGTCAGTGATGATGATGATTTAGATTATAGTCTATCAAACGTATTAGCAATGCCATCACTGAAATAAATGTTGCTCTGTGGAAATACTTCCAATTAAAAATCCATATACTGTGATATAAATACTTTTAAATCAAATGTCTTTTGTTCCTTATGGTCATGAAAAAAATAACCACATTTAAAAAAAAACTTGCAATGGTAATTAAAGGATTAGTGGAACGGTCATGAATGATGCCATGTGTGGCCCTACTCACACTTGCATGTTATTTTGTATATTGTTGAATTATTTACATAAGGAAAAGTTCCGGAGCAGAAAAGTTTTGTTTCAGCAGCTTGAAAAAATGTGATTTTACGACAGTTCCGGCACTGAAAAAACGGGCGAAAATCGACCCCTCGGAAAAGTTGGGTTTTTTGCCATCTTTGAGTCCTGCCGGGACCCCCGATGAATGTTTGGGGGGTTTGGGTTTTCCGGGCCGGAAAAGTGTCGTTTCAGCAGCTTGAAAAAATGTAATTTCAAAATCAATAGTAAATTTTTGTCTGGTCCGGTTAAAAAACTGATCTTCATTGCCGTCTCAGACAGACGACCACCGATTTACATTCATGTTGTTGTTATGACAGGCTATATGCATTCAGCGATCACCCCTAACGTGGATCGATACATTTTGCCAAAACACTATTGATGACAATAACTAACGTGCATGCCAGGAACACGTTGCATGCAGTCCCTTTAAATCAGAATACATTTTCATAACAAACCTACATCGGGTTATATTTCTACCAACTTTATTTTTATGAATAAATTAATACACACAAACAAAAGTTTCTTTCAAATCAATGACGGAGGAAAGAGAAACTTACATTTCAGTACATATTTGACATCAACTAGCAGTACAAAAAAAGTATTTGGGGAGCAAGTCAGAGTGGGGGTGGAGATGGGCTGAGGGTCTGCCTATAGAATGATAATTCAACTTTTCTAGATGCTGCAACTTGAACATGTTGATATGAAGTTGCCTTACTAAGTAAAACAAATAATGCACCGAAGTGACGGCATTTACAAATCCAATTAACATTTTCCTGACCCGATATGCTTTAGATTTTTTTGCAAAATATAACATTGTCATGTTCTGCGTTTTTCCAATTCTACTGCAGACTCTGTTTTGCTTTTCTTACGTAGCACAAAAGAGAAAATAAGCCCGGCAACGGTGATGCCCACCAATAAACTAACAAGTCCCACAATGACTGGGACCCACACCGGCTGTGGGGATGCACACGTGGGCATTTGTGTAGGACTGCTGGTGCTGGTGTAGGTGGTGGTGGCAGGGATAGCGGTTGTGGTCGTCACAGGTGGATGTGGGATGCTGTTGACTTTGGTGAAGATGAAAGGACTGGCCTATTGAAAGAGTAATATTGAAAGTAAAAACAGCAAAACCAGTGATCTTTCAAGCACAAGTGCACCTACGAGTGATTGCTTACATGTACTATACTAGTAATAGGGTCAGTGTTGTGTTTGTTTTTTTTTTTTTTTACCATTTTAGAACGTGATGGGTGTTTGCACATACCTCTGAGGGACATTGGATCTTGGAGCGGTCATATGTGAAGTTGTTATAAGCCCGTTTCCCACCTACAGGCTCCAACTGTTTAAAGAAAATGACAAATAAGGAAAAATATTCATATAAACATTGCTGACTAATTTGCTCACCATGTTATTCCACAGTGCTATGGCCATTTCAGCGTGAGCTCGCTCACTGATGTGAAAACAATCCAAAGAGAAGAAACCGGTGTCTGCTTCGCCCTCCTTGTCCAGAAAAAAACAAGTTTTTATAGGATTAGAAATGAATCTATATTTGTAATGTGGTTTAATCAATATTTATTTTCATTTAAATATGTATTTAACTCATTCAATACCAAAGACATAGTTATACGTTTTTATAAAGCCGAATGCCCGTATTAATACATCTTCTATGTTTTTTGCAACGAGGCAAAAAGAGTTGATGATGCAACCACTAATAGATTTCACATCACACCAATTTTAAGCCATAAAAATGGCCACAAGGTGGCACAAGTGAAGAGCTTGCCGAGATCATGTGGAAAACTCACACATGACAGGAAGGACGATGTGGGAGAGCGTGGAGGAGTGTAAAGTGCAGAAGGTGTGTTTGGAATTGGAGGGAAATTTTTACGCGTGCTCACACATCAGTTCAATTCCATCCATGCCGCTTATCCTCATGAGGGTCGTGGGCGTATGCTGGAGCCTATCCAAGCTGACTTTTGAAAAATGGCTGGGATTGAATGAGTTCATGTAATGTTTTTTTGACTTACACCAATGTAAGGGATGAAAGAAGTGTGTAAAAATGGCTGAAGAACAACAGCAAAGTCATCTTTTAAATCATAGCGAGATCCAGAAATAAGATTGTGGATTTCAGCCTACAGAGGGAAACAAAAAAATAAGTTCAAAATCTTGATAAATTAAAAAAAAAAAAAGGTCATGTGAGGTTTTCACTCACCTGGTATTCATGATTGATCCGTTTCATCTCTTCCAACTCGGGGGAGTTTTCAGTTGGGTTGATGACACAAGGACAGCTAATTCTGGGGAAACGAGGCAAAAAATACTCCACATTTTGCTAGTAATTTTGCAAGTCTCAAGTTTTTAATCTCAAGTCTCGAGGCAAGTCTCAAGTAAAGGCGAACATGTCCAAGTCAGGTCTCAAGTCGAGACAAGACAGGTCAAGTCGAGTCCAAAGTCATAGGCTTAACATTTTATAGTCCTTAAAAGTCATAAGCGCTGTTCAGTCATTTTAACAATGTAACAACATACATATTACATTTGACAAATACAGTGAATGCATTTTGAATTGAGTTTTATTTTCATTAATAAAATAAGACAAGTGTGGCAACACTTACTGTAGTGACAGAAAAAGAGTGCTGACATAGCAATGCGGATTTACTCACTGCACAAAAATGTGTTGTTTGCTCTTAAACCTGATTGCCCATTAATACTTGTAGATGCATTCAATGAGGCAGATTCAAAGGGAAAATATGTTGTCTCGCTGAAAATGACATCACAATCACGATAGTTGAATACTTTGAATGGGGACACATTTTATGCAACGCACTCACTGAAAATCTCAAGTATTTTCAAGTCATCAGGCTAACGTTTGAGTCAACTCACACCTCCGTTGAATAGCAGCAAAAACAAACTGGTTGCATCATCAGTTATTATCAGAACAAACCTTTGCAAGAGGGAGCATCCTAGGGTTTTTTTCTTCACTTCCTTTAACGTGTCTATCTGCATGATCTCCACCAGATTGACCAACATCCTTGGCACCTGCAAATAGAGCACAAAAAGGTGGACAGATGTTCCATTTTATAACAGGGTTACAGCGGATGAGTGGATGTGCTGTCGACGCAACTCACCTCTTTGTAAAGTTTGTCCAAAGCAAGCATCAGGTTGTGACTGTAATTCTTGGGGGACAGATTATTCTGCGGATAAA
Organism: Dunckerocampus dactyliophorus; assembly: GCF_027744805.1. Taxonomy (NCBI): domain Eukaryota; kingdom Metazoa; phylum Chordata; class Actinopteri; order Syngnathiformes; family Syngnathidae; genus Dunckerocampus; species Dunckerocampus dactyliophorus. The sequence continues at coordinate 5,100,940 of NC_072837.1, forward strand.
GCAAAGCAGGATTGGTGAAGAAGTTGTATTAGATTTCCTCAAATAGCGGTCGTCCTTTTAAGACGCCGTGCCTCAATTAGTTGCTGAAAAATTGCGCTTTTAAAAATAAATTTGCCCATCATCCACAATCCTTAAGCGAGACATGAACACATACAGTATGTCTTTCTCTTTTCGGTGCATCCTCAATATATAAAAACAAAAAGAGTTAAGAATGCACGTAATGGGAAACACATATTCCGGCTACAAAGCCTTCTGAAAAAAACCCAAGCTACAGCGACATTGTTTGTCCATATGTGCCCTGCGATTGACTGCTAACCAGTCCAGGGTGTACCCCACCTCTCGCCCAAGGTCAGCTGGGATAGGCTCCAGCATACCCGCGTCCCTAGTGAGGATGAGCGGCATAGAAGATGAATGGATGGATGGATAGTCCATTTACCCGTTTTTATGCTTGAAAATGCGAAAGACGACTGTGTACTGTTTATCCACTGGAACTATTCTAAGGAAACTGCAGATAAAGGCACATGGAAACATTGATGCACATGACAGAGCGGAGCATACACAAATGGAACACTCCGCTTAATGTTAATACTGAGCCCGGAGCTAGTTTACAACATCCAATTTGGTCTGAGAGACAGATCACTTCGTTACTCGGTTGGTGCTGCAGTTTTGCTTAGCTGTAGAGTTCAAATGTACAACGGCACATTCCACAATGAACTGCAATGCAGCGTGTATTAGAGTGGCGTCTGCAATTTTGAGGAAATGTGCCATTTCAAACACATGAACACTTACTTGGTCAGTGCAATAGTGGCAGAGGTCCTTTCCCCCTACAAATATCGTCAAAAGCTTCCAGTCCTCGTCAAAGTTCACCTCCTGTATGAAAGCATGCACATGTATGTTCTAACACATGCACAACACCATACATGGCGGCTCGTCTTGTCAGAGCGCTCACCTTGTGTTTTTTCATGGCAGCGATGAGATCTTTGATCTGCTTTTGGATGTCCCTGTGATGTAACAAATTTAACAAATATTGTAAAGCAGCACAAGACCCAGCACATATATTTCATTTACATGACAGCAAACTGTGCAAAGATATTACCGTATTGACCAGAATATAAGACGAGAAAATCAAAGACAAGAGATCAGTGAAATAACAACTGGTAGATTGTGGCTATATCTCTCCAGGACACTGGTGTGTGTGAATGACTCGATCTCGTATACAAGGCAACTTGTCTTATACTTGTAGATACAGTATATATAGAAAAAAACACCCCCTTATATTTGAGCCACTAGAATAGAGTCTCTAAATCATAACCTGTGCAGCATCAAAAGTTTTTGACCCTTTTCATATTCCCTGTAGGGAAATCGATCATCCAGTGTTAGTACGTACAAAGTCGTAGCTCCCTCCACAGCCATGTTGAAGCCCTTCTGTAATGACCCCTGCCCTTTAGAGAAGCCTTTGAGGGCCGAGTTAAACTTCCTTAGGATGTCTGAAACGTGCAAATAAAAGCCGTCCTGCAGTATGAGCAAAGCATGCATATAAATGTGACTTGATGTTTTCTGCTAACGTACTGGGTAGTGTGGTGACAGTGTCCAGAGTGCGGTCCCCTCCAATGCTGGAAGAAAAGACCAACAATTCTTGGTGTTAGTTGTCAGTTATCATGTGAGGTCTATCAACCAGCATCCATCGTGTGGTTTACCTCCAGGATACTCCTTTATATTCTCTGCTGATCTCTAACAGATTCCTGGCCTTTGCACCAGTGCCTGCCTGAAAGGCGTAGAGAAGATACAGGTAGACAAAAAAGCTGCAAAATATTTGACATACTGTATACTATTCATCAATCATTTCCACATGACAGTCAAACATTGGAACTCGGTACGCTAATAGGATAACAAAAGAGATGCGATATGATCATTCAATGGCGATAAATGGTTAACGTTATCAAGTTTATCGTTCGTTTACATACAGTATAGACATGTGGCTGTTGGCCACTTAGACAAAGATGGTAAGATAGCATTAGCGTGCGTGTCTGTTTTTGTCATTTCTAGCTGTGTTAACATGATAAATGATGACGCTGCTTGATCAAAGAGCAAGTAGGAGTGGATTACGTCACCCGGAAATGGACATATTATGTCCAAGAACTGTACCGGGTTTTGTAAATACACTCCTGATCAAAATGTTAAGTTACCAGTTGAAAAATTGCAAGAATTTACATTTCGTACTGTTGGATCTTAAGGAGTACTCCGGGTGCTCCGGTTTCCTCCCACATTCCACAAACATGGCGAGTCTGTCCATAGGTATGAATGTGAGACTGAATGGTGGTTTGTCTCTCTGTGCCCTGCGGTGGCATTTTTTTGGGGTCTATGACTTGACTTTTTTTGTTCCATAACCCTCAGAATTTTTTAAGAAGTTTCAAATGATTGTTTTAGTGCGTCCAACCTCAGCAGCAATGGCACACTGCGAGACGCCTTGCTTATGCGCCATGTTCAAAGAGAGGTACCTTTTTTTGCTTTTGCCATCAAGAAATCATGACAGTGTGAATACCTGAAAGAAAATGACATTTTTGCCAAAATTTTGTCCTTTAAAAGGTGTGGTCTTAAGCTTCCGATCAGCTGATGAACAGCCTATTTCACTTTAATGCTTGTTTTGCAATAAATTGCTTACTCAAAACTTTTTGTCTCACTACCATTTTTCTTTTTGCATTTTGAAGCTCTACTTTGAACCGCCTTACGATCCAACAGCGCAAAATGTAAATTCTTGTAATTTTCCAACTGGTCTTTTGGTATTTTGATGAGAAATGTATCACAGAGCCATGTTGAGCTGTGTAGGAACCATGCAGTGGGAAAGAGCAGACAATGGAGGTGATTCCTGTATGAAATGAAAAACACCACCTACCGTTATTGAGTCTCCCACTGCTGCCACCACCTTGATGTCTGCTGGTCTCAGCTTGTGAACTGCAGGCATACAGTAAGAGCAATTGCACATGAAAACCTTGTTGAACCCCCTTGTGAACTCTCTTGTAGCGTTTATGTTATCACGCGTTGAATGTCTGCTGATATCGTCCAGCTCACCTGATGTTGGTACAGAGTCAGACGGGGCAAGGTCCACACAGGAGAAGTCACTTCCCCAGTTCTGGAGGGAAAGAAACCATCACCACTGCACTTGAAATTAGGGTAGACTCACTCCTCTCTGCCCAACTGACCCGCACTGCACTACACTCTTTGGGCGTCTGCACATGTGTGGTTTTCCTGACATTGTGGCTTCTTTACACGTTTTTATAGTACGCCAAGTGATTATGATTAATAAGTGGCATGAGGAGCAATCGCATAACTACAGGACACGTCTATGTTGCGTGTGCATGGATGCACTGCGGCCTTTGACTCTGTGGATTACTTCAAGTCTTTCTGGTTATGGCTATGATGCTGGGTGACAGATATCAGTAATAACTGGCAGGAGGAACAATCGTATGTTTTTGTCTTTAAAGCAATAGTGATGAATCACTTCTTTTCTTTTTGCTCCCTGGCTCACCCTAGTAAGTATAACTTCATTTTGTTGTAAAGTTTGTCATCTTATGCAATTGTTATTGTCAACAAGGTAAAGTTACATATTGAATTTTGGACACATGTTGGATACTAAAGAGTTTAGGAAAGGTAAAGTTGACATATTGAGTATAATTTTGCATGAAGGACTCTACAGTATGATGTATAGTACAGCATACGATGCTTACTGTATTAGGTGCTGGTGTTGGTGAAGGACCAACATATGTGTAATTGCTGTTGAGATATGTCCGAATGTATGGTGAAGTCTGTAAACAAAGTAAAAAAAGAAAAGAATGAATTCAAACACACACACTGGCACTGCGTCACAAGAAGCACATTAGTCCTCAAAGTCATTAACCTTCATTCTAGAAACTATCCTACCTTGCTCGGACATTTCAGCTTCATATCTGTGGAAAAATCCTGTAAGGTCGTCTTATTTCCCAGAGGTTCCAGCTGGGAAAAGTCAAGAGAGACAAACTTGAACCATCACCGAGTCTGAACAAATCATGATACGTGCTATTGTAGTGAACTACAAATGCACATATACGAACTCATGTCAAGTGCGCTTCAGCTAAAAGAGGTTTAAAAGGGGTTAAATGCTGATCCGTGATGTAATGTTGCAGTTGGGTCCCTACCATGTTGTTCCACAGGGAGCGAGCCATCTGAGTCTGGGCCCTCTGGCTCAGGTGAAAACAGTCTGCACTGAAGAAAGAACGATCGGGGCGACCATCCTGTGACAGTTTTTTTTTTTTATAACAGACAGTCCTGACCGTCACATAACTCGCACTTAAACATGTTTGCACCGTGACTGACCGGTAGTCTGGGAACGATGACTTCTCGGAAAAAAGGCTGGATGACCACAGTGAAGTCGGGGCGAGTGTCGTAACGGTTTGACTCGACAAGTTCACTCAGTACCAGCTGTACGAGAGAGGACACAGCCGTCATTTAGTAACATCATAACAACACATTTTTTCTTTAATATTTAAACCCTAAGCTAATAAAATGACAATATTTTTCCTCCTCCTATATGTTACAATACCACTTTTTTCGCTGAACATTTTTTCTTTATTCTCGTAAAATTACACCTGTTTTTTCCATTGCTGCTGTTGTTTTTCAAAAATGTTCCAACTATTTCAACTTTCTCCTTGTACATTTTCTTGTTATAATTCCGAATTTATTCGCATAACGTAATTTTTTCCACAACCTAACATTTCAAAATTACAACTTCATTAGTTGTTTTGTTTGTTTCTCATAATATTATGACTTTTTAAAAAAAATCCTCTTTAATATTTGAACTTTATGCTACTAAAATTATTTTTTCTCATAATATTTTGACTTTATTCTTGTAAAATTACTGCTGATTTTTCAATTTTTGCTCTTCTTTCTTTTTTTTTCTTGCTAAATTATATTTTTAGAATGTGCTGTGGGCCAATAAAAAACCAGCAGCAGGCTGTAAATGGCCCCCATGCTGCACTTTGGACACCTCTGTTCCATACTTTCTGGTCTGTATTACCTGATATTTCTTGTTTAACTCCTCCAACTTTTCCACAGCTGCAGAGGAGGGCATTGGTAAGACAACACACGCACACAGAATTCTAGAAAAGGTGAGATAACATGGAATTACTAAGACAAAAACTGATATTTGAGCATACTAACTTGCATACATTTACAGTTAATGTACAACCACTGTAGGACTGCACTTTTGGTACTTTTTTGCTAGGTGCTATCTTAAGCATTTTAGCATTTTGAACATGATTTTGACATTTAGCATGTTTTAGCATGTTTTAGCATGTTTTCTTGCAGATTGGTAGCATGGTAGCATTTTTAGCGTTTCTGTTTTGTTAACACACTGCCTAAGTTAAAACGGTTTAAATGGAAAAAGGCCAAAAGCCACAAAGACGATCTCAAACACAGAGACAGAGGTTAGCAACAGGTAGAAGTTTCATTGTAAATTTTTGCATGAATTGTGTCTTTAAATTGTGTACTCACTCGACCAGCCAGGTTGGACATTTCAGTGAGGAGTTCAAGTGCATTTCTCTCAGGGGCGTGATGTGGATGGGTTCTATTAAGTTGACCAGAGCGCGGGGCACCTGGCAGAGACGAGCACAGCCATTGTCAACACACAGCCGTGCTAGCACAGCAACACAGAAATTGTTCCACTGCTTTACCTCTTTGTGTAGATAATCCAGACTTTCTTCAATCTTTTTGACAAAATTCTCCACAGAGTACAGTAGCTGTAAAGAAGAACAAAAATTAAACAGGGAAATGTTCTTTAAAGCAATGTCTTTTGGCTCCTTAGAGGTCATAGTTGCCGTTTGGCACTCACAGAATTGAAGCAGTGTTCACAGATGTCATTTCCACCTATAAAGACAGTGATCACCTTCCAGTCTGATTCAAAGTTGATCCTCTGCATGGAAGAATAATAACATGAGTATTAATAGTTTATTATAATTGCCAATTAGTGATGGGGGTTTCCGAGGTTTTTTTTGGCAGCGATGTCATGTTCCGGCATCACGTGACATGCCGGGCGTTCCACAAGCCTCGTCCCCATCACCTGCAGCGGCGTGGTGCATGTTGCCAAGTTGCACACTGAAAGGAACCTTCTTTTACTGCCAAACTTTTATTTTGAAGGCCCGATGTGTGTTTCGCCGATGTTTACCGAGTGTTGCCGAGGCAGTTCCAGCTAGTGGCTTTTTTGTCGCCCCATTTCAGTCTTTTAATATGACTAGGGTTTTAAGTTGCTAATGATATTGAACCCTCCAAGGTTCCATGCCCCCCCTAGTGGTCGTGGCACTCAACGGCCGCCGGGGGAAGGAGGGAAGCAAATCTCGAATAATGCACCCTCTCTTAATTGCTATTACGGACATTTTTCAGTCAAATGATGCAGACCATATGACAAAATCATGTGAATTATACTATAAATGAGTTTGGGGCATATTTTCCAATATTTCGTCATTACAATGTGAATTACTGTGCCTTACTGTGCCTTACAAAATAGTACGGCGACTCATAGTTTCCGCTTTAACAGTGAGTGCGCCCTCCTGCATGGACCGCAACCTCCATGCAGATTTCAGCGTGCATGCAAAACTCGACGCAACACCTGCCCTGGACAGAGCGGACCGGAAGCTGCCGCTGCTCCGGCTGCCGGCAGCGCCGAAAGGATTTTTTTGCCCCCATGGAAGTTAAAAAATACAGGAAAGGGAGGATGCCGGTAAAGAAGGGCAAAATAAGTTTCCCAGAGAAAACGGGAGGGTTGACAGGGGAGGCCCTTCTGCTCAGCGTTGACACACACATGCACACGTGCGGCGTTACCAGGAAAATACCGGTGCACGAGAAAAAAAATGTCAGCTTGTTCACTTCAAAGAGCCGGCTGGCTGAAATCCTTCACAGGTTTACATTTTTATCCAAAACAAGAAAAAAAGTTCCTTATTCAGAGCATCAACATTAGTTTTTTTTTTCCATTTTAAAAATATTTTATTAGACACAGAATAAGATTGTTTGCTTTAGTGTACTCACAGAGTCATTCTTCATTCTGGCCACCAGGGTGCGCACTTGAGTTGGCAGGTCCCTATTTAACACACGCACACACACACAGACAACATATTATTTAATGATAATGTCAATTTCATAATTTTAAGTTACTTATTTGTGTACAATAGATGCATACAATAAGAACTACAACGACGTAGTCACTCCTGAAAGGATTGTTTATAAAAAATAGTAATATCACTACACTAGTATCTAGGACTCACTTGCTTGTTGCCCCAGCAACAGCCTGGTTGAGAAAAGCGTGAGGTGTGTGCTGTTTCCCCCTCCCAACAGAGTAGCCCGTCACATTGGGATTAAAATGCTTCAAGATATCTATGAAAACATACAAAACCGGAATTCATATACTGTACAGTTCCATTTTTAGTGCAGCTTTTTAAAAAATCTAATAAATGTCCAAAAATACTCACTGGGCAGAGTTGTTACAGTTGTGAGGTTTCCATCGCCGCCAATACTAGACAAGAGATTAAGATATGACGTTAACTTGCAGCCAAAGGAGGATTAAAGATGTGTTTAGTGAAGCAACGTTTTAGGCACCTCCATGATAAACCTCTGTACTGAGTCAGGACATCCAGAACGTTTGTTTGGCTCGATGCAATGCCGTTCCCCGCCTGAAAACAGACATTCTATACGTGTCGCACATGGCACTCCATAACCAACCAACAAAATTGATCCTGTCAGCGTACACTGTGGTTGTTTACAACAACATAAGTGTAGCTATCATATATAAGTGAGCTATTTGTAAGTTCCCTGTGCATTTACTGTATGTAGCCACATTTACTCACCGTCAAAGAGTCCCCCACAGCCGCAACCACTCTGATATCTCCTGGTCTGAGCTCATGCACTGATAAAACAGCAAAGCAACAAGACAGCATATATGTGATTTGTTGGTAGTTAATTTAACATACACTATCGGTCAAAAGGTTTGGAACACTGCAAATGCTCTGCAGGAAAAACCTACTTTTTTAAGCGTTAAGATGGTCTGTCTCGCTTCCATTGTTAATTCCCTTTTTTCATGCCATTTTTGTAGCCACAAATTACTTTCACCAGTACAATGGCGTTCAACCGATGTTTACGAAAGTATTGTATGTACTTTATTTATCCCACAGCGGGGAAATTTACTATATATAGTACCACAGTGTGTTCCGAACACTGTTTTTATGCAGGCAGTGGAGGTAGGTACTACTCCAGAACGTGGAACACCTGTAGGAATTAGTTGCACCAACTGCCAAGGCTTGATCAACCTCCATTTCTGCAGAACAGCTTTAAATGGTTGACCCATTTTGTGGTCCCTGAAAAAGGTCTTTTTGGATAGTTCTGAAATACACATTCTTTTTCTGTTTTTTTTTAACCTCTAGCACTTCACCACTTAACCGTTGTACCACTTCAAACTATTCATTGGACTTGAACGACTTGAATTTCAATTTTAAATAACTGGAAAGATTGGGGTGTTCTAAAACTTTTGACCAGTAGTGTATATCAGGGGTGTCCAAAGCGCGGCCCGGGGGACATTTGCGGCCCGCATTTGTTTTTTTCTTAGCCCGCGGCATCGTCATCATTTAACTTCTTAGCATACCTCACAAAATGTCAAAGTGGCCCTTGCATCCTTTCATTTTTCACTATGTGGCCCTCGCTGCAAAAGGTTTGGACACCCCTGACATATATTGACAAGTGAGCAAACAGGGGCTTCAATGACGTTCTCAGTACATTGAACACGTATTCACAGGGTTGGGTGCCAAATTAGAGAAAGTGATCATTTTGTTATCTTAAATGTTGCTAACAAATACGCTGTATTGACTTACCTGAAGTGGGCGTGGAGTTGGAGGGGCTGACTTCCTCACAGTGTAGCTCTGTACCAGTTGTCTGAGCAGACACACACAGCACAGCCACATTCAGGACTAAACAAGATGCGCACAATGCTGCAACAGGTCCCATTTTGGCTTCAAGTCACACATAGACTCTCACTCACTGGGTGGAGGACAGGAGAGGTGCTGCTGGTGCGATCTGTAGGAGAGTTCCACTCCGTCCTCACAAATGGACGGTCCTTTGAAGAGTTGAAAGGACAGTTAGTTGGCTTTGAAGTACTTTAAAAGAGAGGGTTGTCAGGTAATTTTAGGTAAAAGTAGAATATTTATGATATATTTTCCATTCATTTTGCTCTGTATTAAATATAAAATACGCAAAAAGAAGCCCCGCTGGCTAAAAGCGCTCCATAAATTCAAGCAATTATTATAATTATTTTTACTGCAGTATTTCTATTAGCAGGGAGTGACACACTAAGCACTCACCACAGTCGGGCATTGCAATGCAATGCTGTTTCCATTGTCGCCTGTGTTATGGTCGGCACTTGTGGGCTGCAGCTGAAAGACATATTCGAGACAACAATGACTCAGTGAAAGAAAGAAAGAAAGAAAGAAAGCCTGAAGACGGAGACCTGACATTTGGCCTCACCAAGTTTGTCCACAACTGCACTATCAGTTTATCAATTTCATGTGACGCTTGGGACCCAGAGAGAGGCTTCCCAATCTGGACAGAGGACACCAACAACATTGTACAGCTGAGTTTCTTCCTGTGCTTGTCAACACGTTAGTTATAGTCATTTCTGAAGTATGGTCACGTGTGCCAACGGATATTACCCACGCTATGTTTGACCCATTAGACTCATGTTGTGTTTTCACTTGTTTTTCTTGGTAGGGTTACAACTGTGTTCATGTCCATGGGGTCAAAGGAAGGTGTGTGCTGACTCACATGAGCAGACGTGAGGTGCGCGAAGAGAGGTTTGTCCTGTAGGATGACAGTGAAGTCGTCCCTGTCACTGTACCAGCGCTTCTTGACCAGGAGCTCGTCCAAAGACGCCTGGACAATGTCATCATGCAAGAAGCGTAAATTGGCCTTGCTAGTTAAGTAGTTGGATCCGTAGGGATTGTGTTTTTAGGCCGGGTGTACTTTAAAATCAAAGGACGCAAGGGCCACATGTCGATATGCTAAGTTATACCAATTTCAAGAAAAATCTGCATTTGAGCTTTGTGATATAGGTGAAATAGTGATATAGTGTGTTATTAGTATGAACTTTGCTCTTCGTTAATTTTTTCCCCCATTTTTGCTAGTTTTTTTTAATTCTGAAATCATCTTCATTAATTTTCTTTTTGTAATAACACAAGTTTATTCCCTTAATATTTGGAATTTATTCCGACAATATTATAACTTATTCCCAACCTAATTTCCCAAAAATTACAACTTTATTTTGTTTTGCAATTACAACTTTAGAATTACAACTTTATTTCTTTTGGGGGGGTTTTTGTATTTTTTCTTTAAAATTTAAACTCTGCACTGCTAAAACAACATTTTTTTCACTCATAATATTACAAGTTTATTCTCAGAAAATTGCAATTTATTTTCCTCATTAGAATACAACTTTTTTTGCTTAATATTTTGACTTTATTGTTGTCAAATTACAGCTGTTTTTTCAATTTTTGCTGTTTTTTTAAATGTTCCTACTATTTCAACTTTCTTCACGTAAATTTTCTTCTTGTAGTTACGACTTTTTTTTGGCTTCATTCTTGTAACATTATATCTTTTTCTGCAACCTAATTTTCCCTCATTATACTGTATTACAAAGTAATGTTTTTTTCTTTAATATTTCACTAAATATTTAATATATAATATATTATAAAATATATTAAATATTATATTTCCACCAAAATGATAAATGATTTTTTTCCCTCATAATATTAAAACACTTGTCTTGAAAAATTACAAATTTGTCTTGTTAGACTGAAACTTTTTTCTCCTAATATTTTGACTTTATTTTTGTAAAATGTCTGCTGATTTTTTATTTTTATTTTTTTTTTTAGGTTTTTTTGTTAAATTATATTTTTACTATGTGCTGCGGGCCAATAAGTGCCCGCAAGCCACAAATGGCCCCGGGCCACACTTTGGACACCCCTGTTTTAGACCCTTACTTTTGGTGATATTAGTTATTATAATGCATTTTATATTATTTCCCTATTAACAATGAGGCGCAGACATATTTTTGTTTTACTTGGACCACAAAATATTTGTTTTATCTGAACTGACCAGTTGATCAAGACTACAAGTCCCACAATGCACTGCACTAACAGTCTGTTTACACTTAACACCTTAATTCTTTTTTTGATATCTGGACAAACTAAAGAGCTAAATGAAGAAAGGCAACAACAAACCTGCAGGGCGTGGGTCAGCGTGGCTTTCTGAATTCTGACCTCTCCCCCTTGATTTAGTTCCAAACATGGGCAAGATCTTTTAGAAAAAAACACATTCACCCATCAAATGTGCGAGTATATTAACCTATAAATCATCATTTATAGCCTCATCATGCATGTCCAATATTAAATAACATTGTAAAACAACAGTAAAACAACCAAAAATCCATTTTTGGTTAGGATATATTAGGAAAATTTGGAGATGCAATATGAATATAATATCATAATACAACTAATGGATCTGGTCACAGTAGTAACTATAGTTAACAAGTAAATTACTGTATATACTTGCTCTGCATCGTCTCAAGCTCTCCATCCCATAATGCAACGCTGACAATGGTCCGCTTTAGCTGCAGCACAATTGGACACAGATATCAGTCAGATACCAAACAGATATCAACAACGGTGGAACAAGATCAGCTGGTATTGTGTAAGAAAACCTGAGCATGCAGCAACTGCAGGGCAGCATCCACCTCCCTGACGGCTGAGCTGATAACAGACGGAACCTGCAAGAACAAAGCCAACGTGAACCTTTACTTTATCTCTCAAGAGTCAGCGCAACAGGATCAGTGCTGCAGGTTTTATGGCACAGTTTGCACAAAGTCTCCGTAAAAAGACAGATATTGGAAATACACTATATGGACAAAAATATAGGGACATCTGGCCATTGAACAAAATACAGACTTTTGTCCTTGTAGTCTCTTTTTAATAATGAAGTGATGTCATGATACTTGACTTATTTCATAAACAACAGCTGAGATATGTGCTTGTCCATTATTCGCTATTAAAAGGACAGTGGTATTGTATGATACTGTATTCAGTAATCCCTCGCCACTTTGCGCTTCAAATTTCGCAACCTCATTCTATCATTGTTGTCCAAAAACATATTAATAAATTAATCATGCTGTTTTGTGGTTGAATACGGACTATTATTAGAAAAAAATCCGCATTTAAGCAAATTTCACACATCTTTCACTTAAATTAATAATTTTCAAGCATAAAAATGGCTAAAATACAATTATAAGGCACTAAGAAGACACATTCAAAGACGTTGCAATGATATTTAGTATTCTACACTGGTCACTAGCTGTCAGCAATGTTCGGTGAGACACTTGATTGACTTGATTGAGAATGACTTGAGACTTGATTGCCGGAACAACAGGCCTTTATTGCAGGTTTGAATTATCTCACAACAGGCACGGGCTACTGTTGTCGTAACTCACGGCAAACTAAAACTCAACTCTGAACCCCCAACATCACTCCCTGCCCCTCCACTCAGCTCCCCTAGCACTGAAAAGCATGAGTCTTATTTATGTCTTAAATGTCTTATTTTTGTATTGTATTATATGTACTTTATTGATCCCACAGCGGGGAAATTTACTTGTTACAGCAGCAAGCAAGCAAGCAAGACAAGTAAAGAGAACAGTAAAGTAAAGTAAAGTAAAGCATCGTGACTACAACATGGTTCAGGTGGTGCAGGTGTTGTAGAGCCTGATAGCGGTCGGTATGAAGGACCTGCGGAACCTCTCCTTCTTACACCGTGGGTGTAACAGTCTACTGCTGAAGGAGCTGCTAAGGGAACCCACAGTGTCATGTAGCGGGTGAGAGGTGTTGTCCATGATGGATGTCAGCTTAGCCAACATCCTTCTCTCCCCCACTTCCTCCACGGAGTCCAGAGGACCGTCCAGGACAGGACTTACTTTATGTTATTATGTATTGTGTATTATGTATGGGTAATAAGAGTGTAATGGTGACTATAGGGGTTTTATTTCATGTCTAGAGGGCTCTAATAATGTTTTTAGAAGGTCGTAAACAGGTTTTCTCTGGTCAAATATTGCATTTATAAATAAGGAATCCTACTTTACGGAAATTGACTGATCACAGTCTGGTCTGAAACCAATTAACCGAGATAAACAAGGGATTATTGTATTACAACTAGAGAAAGGTTTTCCAAGCTTTTTCAATGCAAGATCCAGATTGGAAATTTGGTTACTCCTCTGGACTCAGACTTAAAATGTACTGCCATAACTTTGGATGAAACAGCACGGTACATACATAGGCATAGGCATGTGCAAACCGCACACGTCATTTGACCAGGTTTTGACTTGCTTCATACATACTGTAACATGCTGCAGAGACATGTGTCTGGTGTGGACGGTTTACCTTCTGATGGTCACACGCACACATCTGATCCATTTGAACAAAAACAACCACCAGCTTCCAAGAATGCTGAAACATATAGAATATTGGATATAATAGGATCATTTTGTGCTGTTACTTAACCCTGATGACAATTGAAACGGAACAGGAATTGATGTACATGCAGTAAGTATGAATTGACCACAGCACTTATTCTACATGCAGTACCTGACTGCTCTGGACGTAGATAGAGACCTCTTTTGCTTGCTCCAGCAGCGTGCTACAAGCAGAACATGTGAGCTAACAATGTCACTTCAAAATTCTTACATTTTAGAGACAGCTGTATCTTTACCTGTGTCCTCCATACTGAGGGACATTATTGCATGTGTCTCCTGAGAAGGAACCCATCAATGTGGGACTGAACATGCTCATCAGCTCTAATGGAGGGAGAACAACTTGAATAGCAATGTACCTAATACGTTGATGCATTACTGTATGAAAGCAAACTGCAAGTAATTGACTCAAATGAGCTAAAACCAATTTAACTTCAGCACACAGTCAAAATATTGTATATCAGTGCTTCTCAACTGGTGAGTCAGGACCCAAAAGTGGGTCGCGGATCTTTGCCTGAGAAAAAAATTTAAAAAATAATGTAATGACCCAATGACCAATATGTACTTAATGACTAATGTTTATATTCCGTCAATTTGAATAAATTATTTCACATTTTGGCTAATTATTTCATATTTTATTTATTTACTTAATTGGCACAATATTTATTTAATTTTGTCATAGTATTGGTCTCCAAGGACATATTTTGCGTAAGGTTTAAGCTTTTTAATTCAAATTGTATTGTGTTATAATGTAAAACTGAACAAAAGCTATCACAAAAAGAAACTACCTCTTGGTAACAATAGGTAGTCTAGAGACCCAGTGAACATTTAAATAAATATATTCATGTTAAAAAGATCACCTTGAAGTCTTGACACTACAGTGGACAACTCGGTGCTGCAGGGAAAAGGAAATGTTGAGTATTTTAAAAGTGTTTGACAAAAAATGACGGCTGAACAAAGCTCACCTGTGCACGTGTAGTCCAATAGAGGCTAAAACCGCCACATCTGCAGGCTTGACACGGTTTACTTAACAGACAAAAACAACATGAATGATTTTACATACGAAACAGTTTAACACCCCAAGAGTGATATCCTTTGGAGGTCAATATGCCTCAAGTGTCAAAATCTGGAGTTAAAACCATTGTCACCAGAAAAAGGGTACCGGTGATAACAAAGCGTTTGTCGGGTGTTTCCAAAGGGTGAGTAGTCTTACTTTCTTTTAGTTTTATTGAACTTCTTTTTACCTTTGTATGACAGCCAGGAATTATAAAATGTTACCTAAAACACACTGTAAAGTCAATAAAAAAACACACACACACGAATGGGAGTGTGTTACATGTATAATGTGCTCCAAGACATACCATTCAGAGGGGCTGACTGAGACTGGAGCATCTGATCACAAGGCAGCCCAGTTACTAAAGGCAGCAGAGAAAATCCAACATCAACACTCAAACATCACATCAGGTGGATAAAACTTCCATCATCTGTTCTGTGAAGCTCAATTTATGTAACTAAAAAAACAAATAACCTGATGTCCAAGAGAATATTAGGAAAGTGACCAGAAACAGCATCTTTTTTTTTTTTTAATTATCTATCTTGAAATTAATCCTCATGTATCTTCACCCTCTGAAGTCTATCTGAAGTCTGGGATCTCTGTGTCAAGGCGGTTGGGTTTGTGAGCCTATGTCATTATCAGTTGTACTGGTGGGCTAGTCAATAAACGCATTAGTATCGTAAATATGTCCACGGGGCGGGCCTAACGACTAACTGACTTGTTGCCATTGTGGAATCTATCTACATGTAGTCAAATATTAATTATGCAGTACGTATTAACCCAGTGGTGAAAACGTGACCCGGTGGACAGTAATCACGCCGCTTTCCCGTCTGACTGCGAGTTAGTCCTCACATCATGCCATGGGGCTAAAGTGACAAAAGTATTATCTTTATTAGTCGCTATCTCGCCACATTGACTGAAGCCGTCGGATGAGATTACGCCAGACTTTCACTTCATGTAATGTACATTTAGAATTGGTGTTAGCCCCGCTCAAAGGCGGCACATGGCAATATTCAACACGCAGGAAAGGAAAAGAAGCGATGCGAGAACCACAGGTTAGTGCATTTGTGCAATGTGTTAAATTGTGCTGCCTATCATTCACATCGAAATGCTGCAAGAAGATAATCAGCTCATCTTTGTGGCGTCATCACAGTTTACAGAACTGATTAGATTATCTCCTATCGTTCCCGTTAAGGCTAAAGTGAGGTCAAGCTGTTTACGATAAACAAATACTGCAACTGTATTTTATCGTGTTTGATGCAATGACCTCATACTTTCATAGCATTTTCCAAGTGTAAAGAAAACATTTTAACTGGGGCCGCACGATTCACAAGCACACTCAAGTAGACAGAAAGTTAAAATGTACACAAAATCCAATTAAGTTCAATCATGATTACAGCCATGGCGATATGAGTGTGTATTGCCGTTATCTCCCCTCAAGGACAATAACTGGATATGAAGCAATCCCAGTAAAGTCAATCTACTTCATCTATGCTCATCTTTGCACTGGATTCTGTTAGGGCGGGTGGAAAACACATTTATGTATTCCTGCCTTCATACAGAAAGGCCAGACAATGCAAACAATTGTCAACATGGTGGCAGCTGCAAGACACTGTGTTAACATACCTGTGTACTGACCCAAATATAAGATCGCACTCAAGACAACCTCTCTATCACAAAATCTCTGCGCCAGCTGCCTCCAGTTCCTGTACCTGCTCCAGACCAGCCCGAGGCGCTCACCTGCTCACCTACAGCAAACGCGTATGACCTGCAGCCGCCCAACCCCAACTCCTTCATGGCCAAACACCTAGGGTCGGAGTCCCAACAGTCCAGGATTTGAATGAGTGCCAATAGTAATTTTTACTTTTGTTCAGTTATGCACTATTGACTTGACTTTGCTCCAACAAGTCTATGTAATAAAAGGGAATAATTGTATTATTTTGTTTATATTATTACATCTGTTACAGAATTGTTCACAAATAACTTAACACAAATACATTTTTGTTTCTCTAAAATAGGTGTCCGCTGTGTTTTATTGTGATTGTAATCATGATTAACAAAAGTAAAAAGTATTGCCCCTGTATTTACTTGGCACTGCAGAGATACCAACATTTGCAGTACAGTATCGCCCTCCTCTACTCATCCTGTGCTTTGACCATTGGCTGTGCTAGCTGCTACCCCCTTGTGTTCAACCAAAGGCACGGTTCAAATAAATGTACAGTTCAAAATAAAAGCAGGAACGATGTGAATAAAAAAACAGAGTTGATAAATGTAGGTATGCTGATACATTTTTATTTTGAATCTATTTAAGCGTGTCCTTTTAAACTAAAGGCGCAATTTTAACAATGTGAAACCGAGCTAAGCGTCATTTCGCCCTCCTTTTATTTTACTTTGAAAAGGCCGGACGTATTGGCTCGTGTGGCCTGCATGTTGTCAACAAACGTCCTTGTGTGACTGTCTTTCTTGTCGACGTCGTCTTTGTTGACATCGTTCATAAAAGAGAAAACGCCATTTGTCACATTCTACAAAGGTTTGGAAACCTGTCTAAAGGCAAACATTTCAATCACTGCTTCGTTATCTTACAGTGACAGAAGAATCTACACAAAAATCGATACAAGGTAGGAAAGGCTGAGTCCTCAACCCGTTGTCGTTGTCTTGCGGATTTGAAATACATTAAGCTGTGCGTCATTAATTGGGACAAGAAACAGCATTATAATGTATATTTAATCTCATTGTTTCGTTTGATGAAAAGTGATAGCACAACGGTGCAACTAGCCTTAGACGTGATGGAATCCGTTTGTAAATACTGTACTCTATTTTGACGTCATCAAATCATAGGGAATCCCTTTTTTGTTGGAAAAGCAGCCACTTTAGAATCAGGGTAATGCATACATGCTTCATATAATATGAACACTTTTTACATCCGTTCTTAATTTTTTTCCAAAATGTGTGGGGATGGAGTGGACACCATGTGTGTAGCATCATTATCATGCCGGTGTGATTTGTCATCCACAGTGAGCAATATGGGTCGAATCTTCTTGGATCACATTGGTGGCACTCGCCTCTTCTCCTGTGCCAACTGTGACACTATTCTGACCAACAGAGCAGAGCTGATCTCCACACGCTTTACTGGAGCTACTGGCCGGGCCTTCCTCTTCAACAAGGCACAGTACATGCTTGCACCACAGCCAGTAACAAACGGGGGTCATAGTGTGACAGTTAATGGCTTCTTCTTCTTCATTTTTCTTTGTTTTTTGTGCAAAATTTCATTTAAGCAATGGTTTATCAAGGGAATGTACTGTGGATCCCAGGTCCCCCCAACATATATACATATATTTATATATACTGTGTGCGTATATATATGTATTAGGCTGTTTTTCACATTTTATTCACCCTAAGTTGGTAGTCATGTGTAAATACATGGTCCTACAGCTGAAATGTACAGAAGACATGTACCACTGTGAAAAAAGCCCACCATTTTTACATCTTTATGTATTCATGCTACACTGATCATGTTTTTAGTCAAGCGTTGACATTTCGCACATTGTTCAGCGGTCCTCGAATGTACCACAGTTCTGCACTGTGACTGACTACACCCCGATTTAATCTGTTTGTCTATCATCATCATTCATTAGTGGCGAGTAGCTATACATTTTATACTTGGAAATTTAGATTTAGGGCTTAAACCTGGATTGTACATTGAGCATTTTAGCTTCCATCGCTAGTGAACTATGGGAATTGAAGCGAAAGAGTTCAGGACCTGAATCTAATAATTCCAACGGTCACTTTTATTGCAAATGTTCATCTGAAATGGGAGAAAGTCAGTGCCAAGCTAGCAGGAGCGCATGGAGGTGTAGGAGTGAGCCGTGTGTTAAACATTTTTGCAGGTGCAATTTGTGGCTACCTACCTCAGGCTCACTTGAATTTGCCAATTTGCACCCATTACGCTAGTCCCCAGTACTCAGAATTTTTAGTAGTTTAGCAGGTTTTTTTTAGCAGCATTTTAAACGACACACATTTTTAATGTTGCAATTACTGACTATATTCTGGGCTGACTTTTTTCATCCTTGTTTAGTTAAGAGTGGTTATGTTGTCTACTTGCAGCTCCATGTGCCTTGAATACCCCCCTCCCCGAGACAAACGCTGTTTTTAAAAAATATATATTTTTATGGGTGTATCAATTACTCACAGATTTTTGCCATAGCGTAGCCTACGTAAAAGGTTGTCATTGGGATGTTTTCACTAAATATTAGCATTCCTTGATATTTCATACAATAGCTCAGGCATTTTACAGCCGTTTTTAGTACACCAATAAAAGTTGGAAATGTTCTTAGATATTTTTGACATTTTCTGTCTTTCCATCCAGGTTGTCAATCTACAGCACAGCGAGGTTCAAGACAGGGTCATGCTGACAGGAAGACACATGGTACGGGATGTCAGCTGCAAGAACTGCAACAGCAAGCTGGGTTGGATGTACGAGTTTGCCACAGAGGAAAGCCAGCGCTACAAGGAGGGACGAGTCATCCTGGAGAGGGCGCTGGTGAGGGAGAGCGAGGGTTTCGTGCACGTTCCCACAGACAACTCTTGAAAAGTCACATGGGTTAGCGTTATTGGCGCTGAAGTCTGCATAGTACAGCTTTGCCTCGAACAGCAGTGCACTGACTTGCATATATAGGAAGAGTTCCAACAACGCCAAAATACTACCGCCAAAATACTACATTACAGTTTGGGGTGGGGAGTGGGGTTAAACAAGAAGAGTGTTGAACAACATTGCTTCAATTTGTCTTTAAACTGGCTTGAATTTCATTGTGTTCAACAGGCTGTGCTGTTCAAGGTGTGATATAATCAGAGGTCAGGGTGGATTCAAGAAGGTGGGTTAGCCAAACAGTGATGTGTACTGGTGCACTCATGCATACACGCTTGGGCGAGTTGACTGTTCAGTCTCATAAGTGAGGTGAAGAAATAAGTGAGGTCAAGAATATCATTTTGCACAACATTCCTTCAGTGTGACGTGAGGGTTGAAACTATTTATTTTTCTTACATAAAATGTCGCAAAGTAAACTATTGTTCATGTTTTTTTTTATATATATATCTGTGATGTACAGACATTCAATTCAACTTGATGATAAATGAAGAGGTACATTTTGATCTTTTCGCATGTCAGTGCACTTTTGTTGCGAAGGTTAAAATTTCTCACCTGTTAGCTCTTTTGATTTCAGTTTGACAGCTGCCCAATGTAAATGTACTTGTTTAAATGTGGTATTTGAATAATACTCACGTGGAGATTTTGCATGCTATACCTCCATTGATTGAAAAATAATTGCTGTATTGCCGTTATCAATAAAATAAATGCATTTGTAGTCTTTAATTTCTGTGGTCATTCTACAAGTACATACAAAATGTTATTCTTTGACTTAATAGTAAAACGTGTCTGGCCTTAGAATGCGTCATGTCTTTTATGGCAGCTCCTAATAGTTTTCAATCCTTTTTTGCCTTCCTAATTTCATAATGAATGTCGTCCAATAAAGAGACATGAATTTTACTATTGTTACGCTCAACTATGAACAAATCTGGGTCATAACGTCATAGGCCCCAAATCCATACAGTGCACTTTTTTCTCTATACAAAATACACATTAAAGTCCCACATATAATGTCCTGTTTCCATTTTCTTCAAATAAGCATATTTTCCACATATAATTCATCGCAAATTCGGTTAGCATGGCTGCATTAGCTACATCGTGCTACCAGAACTACTCAGAACTTTTTACTGACAACTCGCTCGACCCTATAGAGGACCGTTTTCCCTCTTCGCTGTGGCACAATAGCCAATCAACTTCTGTGGGCAAAAATGTACCAGCCCCGTACGTAGCTCATGCCAATTACATCGAAGCTTGATGACAGGCATTAATAGTCAATGAATTGTGAAAACACTGACATGCTGGTTGATGAACGTTTTTTTGTCATTAAAGCAGGGAAGTCCCGCTTAATGGAGAAACAACTTTTTAAAAAATGAAACACTAATGCAAATAAGCATAGCAAATAGAAAACAAAAAGGTGAGAAAAGGAAAACGTGGACTGTACGTCAATGGTGCATCAATGTTGAGCCTTTGAAGTTTTTTTCCTATAGAAAACAAAAAGGTGAGAAAGGGCCAAATCCAAGGCTCTCCAGAGTGTGAAGGAACCGGTAGCTCAAGTTCACAGAAAGCAAACGTACCCTTACGTACCTAGCTCGCTTCCGTCTTTAAGCGTCATATAAGTACTCTTACGTACGACGGAAGCCCCGTTGCGTCATGGGACATGTAGGAAATAGGAGAATAGACAAGACGGCTTGACACTGGTCGAGCAACACCCTTCGTCAACCCCGCGCTTTCCCACTAGCGTGTCGGTGTTAATGGCATGTAAAGTGGGAAGAAGAAATAACCCCCCTGTAACTCGGACGCACACACAATTTAGCAACAATGGGTGGCGGTGAGTGTTTTTTTTCCTGTTCAATTAGCTAGCCGGCTAATGCTACCTGTCGCCGTGTTAGCCACAGCAACATACTATAAAGAACTAGTAAAGTACATTTAAATGTGTATATATTTAAGTATTTACATATTCTTTTTCAACATTTGCGTTGTTAGCAGCTAGACAATTGTTCCTATTCCTGCCTTTAGAGAACGTGAGTCTGGTGTTCAAACTGTACTGCCTGACTGTGATGACACTGGTGGCCGCCACATACACGGTGGCTCTGCGGTACACAAGGACCGTCTCATCCAGTAATCTGTACTTCTCCACCACGGCCGTGTGCATCACCGAGGTCATGAAATTAATACTAAGCACTGTGATGCTGGCGAAGTAAGTCTCCACATAAAATTCCATGAAAAAGTATGTGAAGTACGTTTACATATTTTTTTTATGTTAGAAATGTGTGTTTATTCATGCTTGAATGATACTGGTGCCAGCAACTCATACAATCACCACAGAGGAGAAGTTTCAAATGAAGGAAAGGAACAGGGAGGTCCAGATGATGAAGAGTAAGTGTCACAGATACTGTAGATGCAGAGGAGAAGGGCTGGGGCAATGATTTATCAGAAGCTCCATCTAAATGCCCTTCACTACACAAAATGGTGGGACTCGTTGAGGCAGGACAGATGAGCCAATGGAAGTGTACTGATGGGCCATTTCCATGATCAGATAAGGGTAAGAGGTATTTTTATAAAGCATGCTGTTTTTGCATACTGTCCAATGGAGAGAAAGTTGAGCGGGATTGGTTACTGTACTCCAAAAGTACTAAGTCTTGTTTTGCATGCAGTGTTTCCGCCACATATAATCGATCCTTATAGTCACCTTTACACTTGTATTACCCACTATAGTTGGCATAAGAGTAAATGAGCATATAAGACATAAATAAGACTCATGCTCGTGTGTTAAATGTGTTCCCTAGGGGAGGTGAGTGGACAGGAAGTGGCATAGTTGAATTTCAGCTTGCCCTGGGTTACGGCCAAAACAGTAGCCCGTGTTGTTATTCGGGATTTTTATGCCAGTTGTGAGATAATTAAAACCTGCAATAAAAGCCTGTTGTTCCGGAGATCAAGTCGGGCACTTGTGAGTCTCACTGAACATTACTAACACCTGGTCACCAGTGTAGAATACTACATGAATGTATTTGAATGTGCTGAATCTGAATGCCTTACATGTGTATTTTAGTTCATTTAGCCATTTTTATGCTTGAAGATGTGTAAAAAAATATGTAAATTTTGCTTTAATATGGATATGTTTTGACTAAGAATTGGCTGTACTCAAACATGTAACAGCATGATTTATTAGCATTTGTGCAGATTCGCAGAATTTTTTTTAGGGCTTTTTTTTTTTTTTTAAATCCAGCGTATGAACGCTGTGGCAGGCTGAGCCTGGCCCTTTAAGAAGATCTGAGGGAACACTGTCTAGTGAAGCCATAAAATGCTAAACGCAACGTGACAAGGGACGACTTTACTAGAAGTGCCTGTATCTTAATATTTCTCATTGTCACTGGAATCATTTCTCTCCATGATCAGAGAATCAGGTAGTCCAAAGAAGCTGGTGAGCACCATCAACGAGCATGTTTTCTGCAACACAAGAGAGCTGCTGAAATTGAGTGTACCCTCAGTCGTGTACGCCATCCAGAATAACATGGCTTTCCTGGCGTTGAGTAATCTGGATGCTGCAGTTTATCAGGTATGAAGCTCAGCAGTTCCTGTATGCCGTAATGCTGGCCTAACCTGTTACGGGCTACTTAAGTGTACTATGGCTTTCCATTACACTTGACTGTCCTATTTTCTTTTCTGTGTAGGTGACGTATCAGCTGAAGATCCCGTGCACAGCGCTGTGCATGGTCATCATGCTGAGGCGCTCTCTCAGCAGGTTGCAGTGGTTCTCCATCTTTATGCTCTGTGGAGGGGTCACACTCGTGCAGTGGAAGCCTGTAGATGCCACCAAAGTCCCAGTAGGGCTCTAAATGTCACCATAGCAGCTTGTTAAAATCCATGTCAATCATTTCTTCTTTTTTTGCCTGTCCAGATTGAGCAAGACCCTTTGCTTGGCTTCATGGCCATCGCTATTGCTGTCCTGTGCTCCGGGTTTGCAGGTAGTCATCGCCCACCTATTTGACCTTATTAGTATTGCGTTGGTTCTTAATATGCACCTATACTTTAGGTGTGTACTTTGAGAAGGTCCTGAAGAGCTCTGACACATCCTTGTGGGTGAGAAACATTCAGATGTACCTATCAGGCATAGTGATCACCCTGGTGGGCGTGCTCTTAACCGACGGCGAGAAGGTCTTAGAGAGAGGCTTCTTCTTTGGTTACACGCCCTGGGTGTGCTTTGTCATATGTGAGTACAGTGATAGCAGAAGCTTTGTTTGCACTCTTTGCTTGACTTGACGTCTCTCCAACACTCCCCCTCTTTTGTGTGCTGCCAGTCCTGGCCAGCGTGGGAGGTCTGTACACGTCTGTTGTGGTGAAATACACAGACAACATCATGAAGGGCTTCTCTGCTGCAGCCGCCATAGTTCTCTCCACTGTGGCATCCATTGTCTTGTTTGGACTGCATATAAGTAAGCTAATCTCCCGAGGCATTATGTGTATTGTGATGAGTGAGTGAGATGTTGGTGCAGTCGGACTGGCTTGTTTCAGGAAGGCGCACCTACCCTCAATGCAACAACCTTTACTATGGAAGAGTTAAGAATCATCACGTACTTGCCTTCAATATACCAATTCGTTAGCTGTACTAAGAAAAGTGAAATTGAAAGCAGGTGACAGTCGGAGAGAGGCTGTTATTTACTAATTGTGAAAACTCGTGTATAATAGCAATTTTAAAATTATTTTGGAGCGCATCAGAAATTGGAAAGGAAAGCTCTCTCTATGATCACGTGGCCATTTAAAAACATGTATATTGCACAACACAGCGGCAATAGAACCAATGTTGTAATAGCGGTATGAAGGAAACTGCCACAGATGAGTTTATTATAAACAGTATGGCAATTAAGTTTCACGCCAACAGCAGAGTTGCACAACCAACCAAAATGCATGCAGAGGTAGAGTCTGACCACTCATGACACTCCAAATGCAGCTACTGCCATCTCATGGAGTTTATGAAAAACTACACCAGGAGTTTGCCTCCAGCCATAGTTGTTAATGCCAGTGTTTGTTTTTTTGACCTGGTGCTAATTACAGATCCTGGCGGTTGTGTGCTTTTGTAGACAATACACGTGACCACTATAGGTGCATCAATTGGAGCATGTCAGTCATTGTATTGACAACAAGAAGGTAAACTTGTTTCTGTTTGCTTCTACTGCAGCAAGCACATTTGCATGTGGAGCCATCTTGGTGTGTGTGTCCATCTATCTGTACGGCCTTCCAAAGCAGGAGACCCCAGAAGATGGCAACAAGGAGTTCAAACAGAAACTGATTAGTGTGTGAGCTCCACCGAGGAGAAGGAACCCACTTGGACTGAGTAGAGAGAGAGAGTCTCTTTTCTTTCTTCTAACGAACACCGTTTATCAGTTTGCTACTTTTTTTTTCTTGAAATAATGCAAGTTCTGTTAAAATCAAGATGATTTGAAGACACCTTTTTACTGGGCGACCTGTCAGCTGATATTGAATACAAAGAATATTACTGGTATTTTGGTGCCTTCAAATGATCTTAGAGACATATCTTGTGTAATGTAGATAAGCAGTGTGAGTTTAAACTGGAGGGAGGAGCCAAAGCATGTTTGGATTTCACTGCAAACAGGCAGCACTTAACCAAGGTCTAGCTGGAAGATGAAGCACTGTAGCACTGCATGGGCAGGTCCAAAGAGAGTAAGCACTGAGTGTTTAGCTTTGTAATCATAAAGACTGACCTAAGGCTATGTCCACACGAATATGGAAACGTACGTTGTTCTTTTTTTTTGTCCTTAAAAACAGACTCAAACCCTCTGGCTTCAGTGTTTGTCTGTGGATGGGAAAAACTGAGCTTTTTGGCTTGTTTCATAAGACATGTGCAACATGATTTCATGGTTTTAAACCTTGTTTAAAGGTCATCCAGACACCAATAATGTGAGGCAATGGCACATGCCTTCAAGATAATAAATACAGCACTGTGCTCTGTAGCCCCTTAAGCTGTCACGTCATACCAGTAAAACATCGTGCAAGGACGCTTGTTAGCATATTTTGTGTAATCGCCTGTTAACACCATGAGAGTTGTAAGCACATTTTTTGAAGTTTTTGGAGAGAATGCCAAGACTTTGTGTCACGGGAGGGTGCAGTAAAGGCGAGGCTCACGATGTTCTCCTCATTAATTGGCTGGAAGACGAAAATGCTGAGCTGGACACAAAAAGCCATCTAATTGGTCGTCATGCTCGGCGCATTTCAAGAGGATTGCTTTGAGGAAGTTTATAGTGTTGCCAGAGAGCTGGGATAGAAGGCAAGACTGAAGCCTTAAGCTGTGCCTTGCATAAAATATCTTGTACATCTTGTAAAATACTTATAATAACCGACCTTATGCCTGTAACATGTTCATTAATATTATTGATTGGGAACAAATACAAATTCTATTATGCTGAGCTTGAACACAACTCACAAGGCAACACAAGACTGCAGCAGCAGCCGTACTCCTTCACAGCTCTATACCAAGTTGATGAAGACCACCAATTTTGAAATTAAATTGCTCAAGCTCCCTGCGGCGTACAGCATTTTGTAACGTGTCCTGTTTGGGATAACCTTTAACAGAACATGAAGTGATTGACTTAAACATGTTGGTTTAATTTCATACAGCAGTGGACACGTGTGAGTGTACCGTATAACATGCATGGGCGGTTTAAAAGAAGCATTCATGTTGTCTCCTGGCCTTTGTGTAAGCAAGTGCCCATTTTAAAGATAATGTACATCTAATATCTCACCATATTGATGACCAGAGGCGCGTTTTCAGGCTTCTGATTGGCCAAAACACGCATGAAAGCTAGTGAATTTGTTTTTATGAGGCCAGAAATCTTTTTCAAACTTCACTCGTGTGGATTGAGAAGCAGGGCAAATGTGAGTTTTTGAAAATATCCATGTTTGTGTGGACATAGCCTAAACTTGAAGTTGTGACACACTGATCATTTATATGAAAACCTCACTGTTGCAGCGTTAAGACACAATAAGGACCAACAACTGCAGTGCTGATTCCCCCCCCTCAAAACTAGATGGGTCAAGTATTCTACCAGTCCATAGCAATCAGTGATCATGTTTTTTTAATGAAAGGGTTGGGTCCTCAAATAGCAGTGTAATAATTTATATTATTGTTACGAGCTGTCTTTTTTTACCTTGTCAGTCCAGTTGGCTGTAAATAAAGACTTGAGACTGTGTAAAGCTTTTCATACTTGTACCACTGTAAATATCGATACGATTGTAAATATCTCTTCTCTCACAGCAGTTTTTAATTAAAACTGAATGGAAATGCACACATTTACACACAAGCTGCCACTGAATTGATTCCAATTCAAGAGTGTATTGTTCAGGAAATAGGCAAGTGGAGGACTACGCGGGTTCAATGTTATTTTTTGCTACACTGATGGTTTCCTTAGAAGTCAGCAAACCAGCAAAACCAGTCCAAAGAGTGACAGGTTGTTGATTTGCATTACCAGTTCATAACCACCCAATTACAAATTGCACTTTTTGTATTATTTTATTGACTAATGAGTTAATTATTCATATTTACATTTTGTCAACTGGTGTGATGCCAAGAATCCTCATCCCATTGGCCAGAACCAAGCACGACCCGCTGAAAAGTCGTAGCCTTGCCTGTTAGCGTTCAGAAAATGATAAAAGTTCACTTGGTCGTCGTTTAAGATAATTAGGTATACTGTACAGTGATTGTTGCTGAAGATCAGCAGTTTCTTGTCACCGCCTATTATAGCAACAAAAATGGTGACGGCCAAAGGTCTATTGTTTTCACACATTGTTCGATGTTATGGTTTTGAAGTTAGCTATGTCAAAAGTCGAGACATTTTTATCATTCTGACAGGCACAATTTTCAGCAAATCGCATTAAACTTTCACCATACTCGGCTTCTCTTACTTTCAACAAGCAAAATTCTAAATAGCAGTTGCTGTGGTGGATTTTCACACTATTCTGTCCCATAACAGTTAGCATAGCAACGCCTTACTCTTTTTGTTATACCATAATTCCATTAATAAGACTTTTTTTTGTGTACCTGTGCAACTTCCTGAGGGCTCCCTTTGACTGGCAGGTCTCTGTGTGCTGAGGCGTTCAGGTGGCTGCAAGAATGGCCATGCCTCTTTAGCATATGCGCGAGTATTGGCTCCACAGTCAGTGAACACCACACATGCTGTTCCTTACCACAGCTTCAACAGGAAGTTGAGCAGGTGTTTAGGTTGCAGATCTTGGGCTGACTGGTACAACACCTCATCATAGCTGCGTCGAGACAAAAACAGCTTTTAGTTTTGCAGTTGATAAAAAGACTTAGCACAGGGGTGTCCAAACATTGTCCACAGAAGGCCACATACAGAAAAACAAAAGGATGGATTTATGGATAAAGATGGATACGTATATATTGCAAGAAAAAATGAATCTCAGCTTTTAGATATAGGTGAAAAGGCATATTATGAACTTTGGCCTTTCCTCCCCCCCATATATATTTTGTTTAATTTAAAAATATTTCAGCTTTCTTCTTAATAATTTTCATGGATTTAATATGACTTTACTCTCATATTTTGACTTTATTCCCATATTATAGCTTACTTTTTTAAACCTAATTTTCCAGAAATTACAACTTTATTTTATTTTGTTTCTCATAATATGACATTCTAACATTTTAACATTTTAAATGTTTTGGGGTTTTTTTACATTGTTTTTCCGAGTTTATTCTCATCAAATTTCGTTTTCTCTTTAGAATACAACTCTCGGAAAATTCCAGCCGTTTCAGCATTTTCGACTTTCTTCTTGTAAATGTTATTCTGATAATTATATACATATTTTATATATATTATATACAATTATAATATTTTGACTTTCTCGTAAGATAACTTTTTCTCCAACCTAATTTTGCAAAAATGTGATTTTTTTTTGTTTTGTTTTTCATAATGTTACAAAAAACTTTTATCAAATTTATATTTTCTATATTTCAACTTTATTTTTCATCATATTATTACATCACCATTCTTGTAAAATTATGACTTTTCCCGTTCTTTCTTTCTTCTCTTAATATTTTCCCTTTATTCTTGTAAAATTGCAGATTTTTTTAAATTTTAGTTTTCTTGTTAAATACATTTTTAGAATGTCCCACGGGCCGCAAATGGCCCGCGGACACACTTGACATCTCTTCTTCAACTTACCGGAGGAGGTGTTGAAGGATGGTGACACTTGACTGCTCCGTCAGAAGCGATGGATTGAATGTAGCCGCGTCGATGTTGTCGTTTGCCCGTATTAAACTGCACAAAGAGGTAAACTATGAGTCAGTGGCATGGACGGCTTGTTTTTGGTATGCTTTTTCTTCGGGTTTTGTGGGTTTGACAAAGCAGAGTCACTAAACTTCATGTCAAACAAATGCTTGTCACAACCAAACCGTTCGAGATAACTCCAAAAGACAACTGTGAGCAGCGCGAGGCTTTGGGCAATGCTCATTTTCCGAATCAATTCAAAGGTTATGTCATAAACCCTAACCCTACACAAAATGAAGTATATATTGCACACTCTGCACCACTGAGACACGTATAACATTTGTGGGAGCTCCTTACACATAACTGCTATGATTAATCATTTTATATGTACCTAATCTATTGACTCAATTTTTACCTTTGCCCATAATTAAAAAGGGACTCTATGCTAGAGGGCGCCAACATTCACACATACAACAAGCATTATTTCCTGCCTCTTCCTGCTTTGTACACCGACGTAGCACCCGCACTTTAGCTACTTACAGTAGCTCATCAGCCAATTTATTTTATTTGGGTGGAACGAAAACTTACACCAATTTTCATACAGTTTTTCACAATATAGACTTGTTTTGTTCACTCTGGTCTTTTAAACCACCAACTATGCTAGACCGGGGTGGTGTTTCTTCTATTTTGTGGGTTTAAAAAAATAATAATACTTTGAAAGACGTTCCATAAAGTCCCTTTAAAAGGTGAATTGATGGATTGTGATCATAAAATAATAAACTTCCCACCTCACCCATATCCCATAATAACATACCTGCAGAGCCGAGCGTGCGTGTACTGGAGAAAAACACCCGTGTCTCCTTGAGCCTGGAGCATCTTGTCCCAGTCAAACTTGTAGTCCGACTGAAGGGGACCTTTAAAATCCTAAAAGTAACAAACAAAAAAAAATCAAATGCTTCACATTTTGGAAAACACCACATGGAGGGCTCCACCTGGGAGCTGTTATAGTTCACCTGGACTATAAGTGCACTGATTCCCACTTTCTGTGCTGTGTCTTCGGCGTCGTCCATTTCCTTTGTTGCTGCAGGATGTAAACAGGAAAGGGCACTAAGACTGCAAAGACCTCCACCAAGGCTTAAACGCATCAACACAGATGAGTGTATAGCTACAATGTAGCCTGTTAATTGCCAACAGAAGGTTATGTTTCATCCAGATTAGATATTTCTTATGGATTTAAAAAATGGAATAAGATTCTTCATCTCGTGACGCCACTAGTAATTTCTTATGTCTAATATGTTGTGAAAATACACATTAAAGTTGTGAAATGTCATGTGTTTTATTTGGGTAAAAATGGCAAAAAAGCAATCGTCATGGCATTTAATTAAAAGTCTGGTATCGCCCATGACTAATTTAAAGTGAAGCAGCAAAAGCCATGCAGATTAGCCAAAAAAAAAACAAAAAAGAGGCAGGTTTTACTTTTTGACTGCTTCATATTGTGCAGCATCCTGGCACGGGCCTCGTCTAGCACATCCTCCAAGAAGACCACTTCCCCACTTCTGGTCTTCATGCCCTGCACCAGGCCAAAGGGCACGTGATGACACCTGCAACAAGATGCAAACTCCAAGGAATGACGTATTGTGAGTGAGTGAGAACTGCAGGCCACTAGTAGCCTCTTGTATGCTGTTACCTGTCAGCCCAGGAATGACCCAAAGCCTGCAGGATCTGGAACAACTGGTGGAAGTGATTTGTTTGACTTTTATCTGTCTTAAAAGGGGGTAAAAAAAAAAAAAACAAAAAAAAACTGAAACAGACAAAACCATTTGTGTTTGTATATTGTAAACTAAACAATGTCGAGTTAGTACAACGAAGTATTGTACAGTAGGTGTGTTCACCAGATGAGTGGCATTCATGTATGAACCTTAGAAAAATATGAACTGGCTGCTCATTGCACAACACAACACAAGCATAATGTTTGCATGAAGGCTTGGGTCTTCCACTCGAATGGCTTTTAAACTGTGGGGAGGCACAGTACTTTTGTTTGAGCAAACAAATGGACACATACAAAAAAGACCTTTGCAAAAGGCCACTAGACCAATGTCCACTGTCAATAAAATAACAATCTACTGTAGTATTCAAGTTAAACAGCCATTGAACCTTTGCAAAATTATTCAACCCTGAAGGTAAATTCTACTTAGAAGCAATGTCACGTTGACATTTTTATGCACATGTAAGACAAAGAGTCAAACAAAAAAAACCACAAATGACAATATGTTCAATGCATCTCTGTAGCGTGTCATTAAACACTTGCAGTGTGCATGTTACAGTGAGAACGGTGCATATCATATGTTACCAATTATTTTGCCAAGTTAATAACCATATTGACACAGATATAAGATATTTTCCAAAGATGTCTAGTCTTATATTGAGTGTGAAGGTTTTACACATGCAAACCAACAGGTGGGCCAAACGTCTCCGCATGCGAGTGAGAGCGTTCCTTGGTGTCACACACAAAGAAAAAGTGATGAGATGCAGACGTAACAGTTTTCGCTACAACGTTGCCTCGGTTTTCGAACAATATTGCAACTAACAAACTAGCCCCTTTGCCCTGTACTAGCCCCTTTGCCCTGTCGTTACGCAAAATCAAGTGCCCAAACAAAGACTCCCTGTCTGTGCATTTTTTTTTATTGTGTGAGACTGCAAAGTAACTATATGGTCAAAAAAAAAGTTTGATAAACAAAGTGAGAAACACTATTGAATTCCATCTCACCAGGATGTACAGGAAGTCTGCATCAACAAATACTTC
Source organism: Dunckerocampus dactyliophorus (assembly GCF_027744805.1). Lineage (NCBI taxonomy): Eukaryota > Metazoa > Chordata > Actinopteri > Syngnathiformes > Syngnathidae > Dunckerocampus > Dunckerocampus dactyliophorus. The sequence continues at coordinate 5,132,254 of NC_072837.1, forward strand.
CATCCATTCGTAATTTATAATTATTTTACATTGTTTTCTGCATGTAAAACTATAATTAATCTCAACATTTCTATTTTGGGGTGTCTGGAGAGATTCATTTGATTTACATTATTTCCAATGGGAAAAATGTCATCAGTTTTTATACATTTGGGTTTTTAATCAGGTCTTCTGGAACAAATGCATGCTGAAAACCCAGATTGTAGTGTACATGTCTTGAAATAAAGGCGTCTTGTATTCAGGGTCGATTCGGTACTAATGAATAATTGATCATTTCAAATGGATCTATTTATAATAGCGGCAGCACTGTTGTTTGTTAGTTACACTAAATTCTCCCAGTTTTCTCATGTGGTCGCTGCAACACTTTTTAAATAAGAAAATGCGGGCTGAAACGGAAAGTACGCATGTACAGTCATTTGTAATCACAGGGAATTCTAAATTTTCCACAAGGATCTTACCACATAGATCATTTCATCAAAACTGTATTTTTCACTCCGGTCAATGGCAGCCGCAATGTCCCTGAAACCAAGACGATGCAAAAGATAACATTTTCTGCAGATTGAAACATTTGGATTGGAACTAAAGCTTCTTCCCACTGGTACCGACCTGGTGATGTAGAGACTTGTGCCATCACTGCGGAGCACAGTAGAGAAGGTGCTCATGTCCCCAGCTGCTGAGAGGTCCACAACACCCGTCCCCTTCCTGAAAAGACAACTTCCATGACTTACTCCCGCCATGATGTGGTTGTTTTGCGGGACCTCTGTGTGAAAAAGCTAAAGTTACACCAACGCCAACACATACTCAGTGGTCTTCAAAAGGCCTTGCTGTAGAAGCTGCTGCACCACCTCCTGGACCCTCTCCTGGTGAAAAGACTCCCCAGAGTACACGTCAAAGTGGACCCCTAATCGCTGACAGTCAAGCATATGATGTCAATATGAAGTCCACATATCAGCGATTACATTTTTTGAGCAGGTGACGTGGCGCATCTACCTTGTAAACGTGCTGATACTCGCTCACTGTGATGTCCCTGAACTGTTGCCATAGCGACACAGCCTGACTCTCATGCTGCTCCAGCTGTCGAAAGAAGTCTCTGGCCGCCAACCTCATGTCCTCGTTGTGTTCTGCTTCCTGGTTCACCTTGACATAAACCTGACAAACAACTTGAGTAAATTATTCCGCAGACGCTACATGGTGACCTATGAGGGTCTTTGAGCCATTTGGAAAAATGGATCTGAAGGTACCAGTGATGCAGTGACGTGTGGTGAGGTTCGTGGCTGGTGAGGCACAGGTACCTTTGGAGTTTGTTTTATGTTAATACAGGCTGCTCATTGAGAGAATTAACTTTGGTTAAAACCAAAAAAAATGTTTTCAGATACTTAGACCCCATTTACTTATTTTTTTCATGATCTGAAAAACTGCAAGTGTCTCCCATATGACATTTCACTGTGCGATTAGCAAGAATAATGTCACACTTACATTAAAGGACATCATACAGACTGTATAAAGTCATGGCGGATAATAAATGTTTATGCAACATTATATTATTGGCGACATGCTGACAAACACAAACAGGCAAGTGCCAGGATCCCACTCAGTGAGCACTTAGACGGTAGGCGGGGATTGAGCACTAAGCTGAGAGACTCTCACAATAGCCTCATCTTAGGTTTCTTCCCTGTATTTGATCAGGAAATGTGCAAATTCAGCATTTTTACTCCAGAAAATATAAAAAAACGACAGAAATTATACAGAAAATACATTTAAAATACAGTTCAATGGACAAATATTAATATTTAATTCATGTTATTTCTTTTTTTTTAAATTTTTCATCATCCTCCCCTGACTGCACGTCACTGCAGTGATGGCAACGAGTAACAGTGATGTGATGTGATGTGATTCACTGTGTAGTGTCTGGATACTCAAAAAAAAAAAAAAACGGTTAACAAAACACTTAAATTCCCATACTGTACTGCATCATACTAAGAACACTATTTCAACGGTCATGTGATCAAAGTAGATAAGCGGTGTACATACTGTATGTCATTCATTATGCGAATTCACCTCAAACAAATGTTGTAAAGGGTTTTGCTTCAACCGCTCCTGACTGCCAAACTGATTGAAACCAACTCCCAGCAGACCTCAAATATGAGCAAAAGAAACATTGTTATATAATGTATACTGTAATATAAGATATTTTCCAATAATCCCTTACCAAACTGCATGCCCCAGTCTCCAAGGTAGTTCATTCGGATAACTTTGTTTCCCAGAGATTGCTTCAGATTGGCAATAAAGTTGCCTGCAAAAAGAATGTACGTTATCCTCGGTGGGTTTCTCTCAATGCCACATCGATAAGAGCTCACCTATAATAGTAGATCGTAAGTGTCCAGCATGGAACTTTTTGGCAATGTTTGGAGAGCTACAAGATATAAATATAGAGTATCACCTATGGGACAAGCTATAAGACCATGCAAATATGGTTTGTCAAACATACCTGTACTCCACTACTGTTATTCCTCGCTTGAGGAACTTAAAAAGTTCACTGTTAAGCCCAAATTTGCTGTTGTCCCCTGTTCCAAAGGGTTCCAGGATTTTCTACAACACAAAAGCAGACAGATGGTTCAAAAAAAGTTAATAATTTTGGAAAACAACAATATCAACAAACCTGGGCAAGAAGTTTGCAATTTATTCTGAAGTTAATTACGGCAGATCCAACAGCTATTTCTTCCACCACGCTGTCTTGCTTTAGCTGGAAGATAAAACATCACAATTTCAGGCAGATCATGTTTTTGCAGATCATCATTTGACTCAATACTTGCGGGGGGGATCTTTGTAAATCACACACGTATCACCATTTAGAGCAGGGGCATCGAAATTGCGGCCCCGGGGACTATTTGCAGCCCGCAGCTTGTTTTGTTTTTTTAAAATAGAATTACACAAACCAACTTAAAACTTAAGACAAGCAAAAAGAAGACATGATCTTTGACAGTATTACAGAGCAACTGATTTTTATAGAAAAGTGTTTAACAAAGATATTTTAAAAGTAGCTTTCTATTCCACCAACTTTCTTCTGGATATCCGCTTCATGTCTCATGTCTGACTAACTTCCGTTTTGCTCTGTGAAGTTGCAGCATTTCTGTCATGTATGTGTTTTGGGGGCTTGTGTGTGTTTTTGGCATTGCCAGTATTGGATGTATTTTCCCATTGCATGTGTCTTATGGTGATTCCGTGTGTTTGGTTTTGGATCATTCCTATGTTAGGAGCATTTAGACGTTTTTTCGCTGTCGGCCACCGTATTTTGGAGCCAGTAATCAATCATACCTGATGGGCCAGGTGTTCCGTTTGTGCCTGGATGTCTCCACTGACTGGTAAAACCCCATTGTTTCTTAACACATTGATTGACAGTCTAAAGTCAGCAGTCTGCCTGAAAATGAAACATTTTGAGTATCTTGTGAATGGGTAAATTTAAAAGTGTGAAGTACAAGATACTTAACTGTTTCTTAAAGACTGGCACAGCTGACAGAGCTGGTATGAAGACATCCTCACGCTGCTGCATGGTCCTGCCAAGCTACCGAGCAAAAAAAAAAAAAGGAATTACATGAAAATGTTCATTTCCCTTCACTTGCCCGAGTGACACTGCTCCTACCAAACTAGCATTAGCGCAGTGTCACCTCTTTTTTTATGCCCTCTAGTTACATTACCTGCTCTGCTATTCTTCGTCGGAAGAAACACGCCATGTTTACGGAATATGCGAAAATAAAGTTAAAAGGGGGGAAATACAACAATTATACAAATACACACATGATGCAGAGACATCCCATTTGCACAACAATTTCGAGTACACTTCCTGTTTCGCCAAACCATTTCCGGTGAGTCGTCAAATCACAGGACTCGCTTTTGTGACGTCAAAAAGGTTAGTTCGATTTATACCTATAATCCCGACTAAGACTAAACCCGCGGTTTTTGTTACACGTATTTGATATACAGTACAACCGGAAACAATTCTGTTATTTGGTTTAGTTTATTTTAAAGTATATAGTAATAGTAGGTTTAATAGTGGTTCTTTAAAAATTAAATATACAACTCAGGGAGAGTATCAAAACCTGAAAAATGACTTGACGGTATTCATGGTAAAAAAAAAAAAAAAAAATTCAAATAAACGTAGAAATTACAAATATCCTCTAGGCTGATTTTAATTTAAAATTACCATAATTGAATCTACAAAAAATGTTCCAAAGTGCAGTTAAGGTTGTGTGTAACTGCCTGTGAGTCTCGTTGAGTAGAAACCTTTTGACTTTTTTTTTTTTTAATACTGTTCAACTAACCAACTCGTAGTCATTAAAACCAAGTCTTTACAAAGTGAAGAACAAGTAGACATGTTTGTGAAAACAGTTTATTAGTTCTCCCCATTTATGTCCCTTTTTACAATTAGTAAGTTTTGGTATAATGGATAAAAGTCAAGCAAAAAAAACAAAAATACAGTGTATACAAATACAGACGCATTAAATGCCGGTACAGTTTTGAACAGCTGGGGAAACAAATGCTGCTGTTTAATGTTTAATGTCTTTTCCAAAATATACAAATGAGAAATGTACAATATTAAAATAACATATTGAAAAGGCTAGAGTAACAGTAGCCTCGTATGAAAGCCTCCAAAGAAGAAAGCCAAATAAATATGAAGAGGCCACTGGTGGAGTTATACGTGGACAGCAGGGAGACCTCCAAACTGGAAACTTGGAAGCCACAGACTAGATGCCCGGGGTAACTAGTCCACTTGGAGGAGATATGGCACAGCTAGGAGAAAAGTCCAAGGACACCACTGAGTCCTTGGAGAAGGTTCCAGCAGATCGGGTGAAAATATTTTGCAACTCAATACATGACACTCAAGAAACATCTAAGAAAGAGGGAGAGGGTTTCAGTTAGAACATGTTTCACTTCATTAACAGGATGTTCAAGTCACCAAATAATTCGCTGTGACACAAAATTTGGATAAGGTATGGTTACTTTTGGGCTTAAACTGTACGTTGGACTAACACATCGCGATAAGGCAGGTACAGTGGCGCGAGAAAGTGTTTGCCCCCTTCATTTTTTTTTTTTTTTAATGTTTTCAAGCATGAACCGAAGGTTAATGTCATGCCAAAGCATCTCAATAGAATTCAGGTCAGGACGTTGACTAGGCCACTCTAAAGTCTTCATTTTGTTTTTCTTCAGCCATACAGAGTTACCCTTGCTGGTGTCTTTTGGATCATTGTCCTGCTGCAGAACCCAAGTTGGTTTAAGCTTGAGCTCACGAACAGATGGCTGAACCTTCTCTTTCAGGGTTCCATTTATCGCAGCAAGTCTTCCAGGTCCTGAAGCAGCAAAACAGCCCCAGACCATCACACTACCACCACCATATTTTACTGTCGGTATGATGTTCTTTTTCTAAAATGTGGCGTTACTTTTACGCTACATGGAATGGGACACACACCTTCCAAAAAGTTTAAAGGTTTTGTCCCATCAGACCACATAGTATTTTCCCAAAGGTCTTGGGGATCATCAAGATGTTTTGTGGCAAAACTGAGACGAGCCTTAATATTCTTTTTGTTCAGCAGTGGTTTTCGTCTTGGAACTCTGCTATACAGGCCATTTTTGCCCAGTGTCTCTCTCATTTAAGTGTGACAAACTTGCAAAAAAAAAAAAAAATCGAAATCAGGAAGGGGGGCAAACACTTTATCACGCCACTGTATAGAACACCTTATTTTTCAAAAAATATAATTTCACCAAATGGTCATTTATTAACAAGTGCACACAACACAGGTCACTCAGGCCGCAACACAGGTGCATTTTATTGACGGCATTTTGAATGATACCATGACAAGATGCCGAGGCCCATTGTAGTGCCATTCATCCATGACCATCACCCCATGTTGCCAGGATCTGTACACAACATTGAGCACGTTTGGGACGCCTTGAAACGGCTCGAAAATGCTAAATTTAGGCCAAGAATACAACCAATTTGCTTAAATATGCATATTTTCTGACTAATATGCCGTAGTCAACAACAAAATAGGGCAAACTTATGAAATGATTAAGTTATTTTGAAAAAAAAAAAAAACATTCATGAAGCCATGAAATTCAAACTGTGAAGTGGCGAGAGACGACTGTACACAGTTGGACATTTTACCATGTAAGAAGTCTTATATTCAGGTCAATACTGTATTTTACACGTCACACCAGACACTCACACATCTAATCATCTGATTTTGGTAAAATATCGGCTTTGCTGGGCTAAGGTGGATAGTCATGTCTACTACTACGGAATTTGCAAAATCTTTGTGAAAGAGGCTATAGATTGCTTTTTTTTGGTTTTTTTTTAGAAGTACTCACAGCTTGCAGGCTGCTCTCCAAACCTCCTCATCAGTTGATCATGTGTGAACTTGACAAAGGCATCGTACTGCTCTGTTGAAATCGACAGATGTAGGAAAATGAGATACGACTAATTGTGGGGAAACAAATTGCAACCCATCCCGCATCTTACCTGCTAGTTTTGTTGTAAGAATTTCATCATACTCCGCTCTTATTTTGTCCTCCCGCTCCTTCAGTAGTCTTTCGCAGATCATCCCGACCTGTCTGAGAGAAAATAAGGGCTGCTCTTTCCTGGTGGGAGAGGACGGGCCTGAGCAAGCACCTGCCAGGAGGAACAATCTCACGTTAAATAGAAATGGATGACACAGCACAGAAAAGAAAATGCTTGGCATGCCAAGCAAAGCCAGTACCAAGTGTCAATTTTCCATGGTTGCAACTGCCACCAGATTAAAATTTTGTAGCTATCGTGGACTGACACTGCTGAGTAAGCACTTTCGCAATATTTTCAACAAGTTTGACAAACCAATTGTATAAGAAACCGTGGCATAACAATATAGACCTGATAGGAAGGATCCACTGGGAATATTCTGAAAGTCCTGAGGAGCAAAACAGTCTACTTGCTGGACCGAACTATCCAGGTTTCGTCTTTTGAGCCGCTTATACTCCTGCTTGATGTTCTGCAGAATTTGCTCTGCAATAGAAACACAAACAGACCAATTTCAGTAATCACTATTTGGCAATCAAAGCATACGTCTTTCCAACATATCTGTGCAAATGCAATCGATCACCCTTAATATACATATATATGTGAAAAGGATCTTAACATTACAAAACACGAAGATCTGCAACGAGTTGGAAGTTTTTGGTCAATCATTCTAGCATACAGGGCAAGGAGCTGCTACGCTAGGCTACCGTCGAATAGATTTCAGGTTCAACGCACTAAATAAAATGTTTTATAAAGCTAAAAACAAAAGGCAGTTGTTAATTACCAACCTGTGGTGAGCCTGGAAGACACTTGTCCAAACGGCGAAGGCTCCTGACGGAGATATTTCTGAGGTGAGGAGACAGGAGATCTAATTGGGGTGCACCTCCTCCTCTTGGGGGAACCTTGATTCATTAACGGGTCAAAATCCAGAGTCCTTTTCAGAGTAGCTCCACAAGCCATCACGCTAAAATGCACCTCAAAAGCTCAATGAGAGAAGCTATTTCCGTTATCTGCTAATCTGGGCTACCGGCTTGCAGTGCTATTGCTAGCTAATGTACTGCAGCTAGTACAGAAGCACTCCCGCTTCTTTCCGTTGAAAAATCTCATACGTCTTATCTTCCCAAATATGTTTGGAACCAAACTGACCAAAACAATACGTCTTAGCGATGGCGTATTGTCAGATGAAGGTAGATGTTTCCCTACGTCCGCAAACGAACGACAACGGTGAAAAGCTCACTACCTTTGACTCGTCCAGCGGTTCTCTGGTATACGCATGCGCAGAAACAGAGCAGCAAAGCTGGTACTTGTAGTTCGTATCCCGAACGAGCGTTATTGTTTAACACACCTAAATACTACATTTCCCGATGACCTAAGCGACGTTTTATATTTCAAACTACTTTTGTTTGGCAAAAAAATAACACAAAAGGCGGAGAAGTCACTGATAATAAGTGATGATTCACGCTGTGGACACAAGTTAAAATATGTAAAATGACAATATTGTTTTATAATATAAATATGTAATAGATAAACACAAATAATAGAACAAATGAAATGGTTATGAAATGATTAAAATGGCAAATGTTGGAATAAATTGTCCACTTATAAATTCAAATGTGAACTATAATCTGAATACTTTTGTGCATTTATTGACTTTTTTCTATTTATTTCTTTGCTCTTTAATTCAATTTAATTACGTATCTCCTGACTGCTGCGCCATAGTTTTCAATGCCAGGATTACATTTATATACTTGTAATTTAATTTAAATACTTAAAAAAACATTTAACTAAAATAATAATACTTCAACATTTAGATATATACATATATTGCCACAAAACTAAACTGGGAATTAATTAATCTAGACAGCATATGTACAGTACAATTATAGTAAGAAATGACCATATTTTGGATATATTTATTATATGCTTTGAACATTTTTAAAATATTGTATTCCTGTTACATTATCTGGCTTTTTACATGTGAAATAACATTTTGAAAAATAAAACATTGCTCTGGATCTACATAGATTGGAGTATTTGCTAGATAAGCGAACAAAATCTAGTGTGGACAGATGTTTTCTAGCCTCTCGAGGTATATAGATGAAAAAAAGACCAGATGTTGCTCTCATGTGATGTTATCGAGCAATTTACCACCGTTGGGATTGGAAACAACCACACGAATACTAAAGAAAGTGTTGAAAGGCTTTGCTGGTCAATGAAAAGTTCGATAAATATCCACCAGAGGGCACCAAAACATCAAGGATGGGTTTCCTTAGTTTAACTGGCTATTGCAGTGGTCTTTTTCAAACCTCTTTAGTTAACTTATATTTAAAGGCAAAATTCATTAGTTTTACTGAGAGAGCGAGTCTGGGGTGAATAGAAAATCCCACAAAATATGCTCCAGAAAGGGAGTAGGGGAGGCCGCAACTGTATTATACTCCCCGAGAGGACGTTCACTATGCCACACTTTGAACACACCTGGGCTATGGACTCAAAAAGAAATAACCAGAATGACAATCAGCTGCGACTTTATTGAAACAGTAATATTAAAAACACTTGACCCATGTATTTTTTTCCTTTTTGAGGTCATGTATTCCTGATATTGCCACTACTGTACAGAAGCCACTTGACATTTGACATGTTTTTCTTTACCATTCAATAATACAAGAGGCAGCGACAGCATTACTGGTACACAGCTGTCATGGATAACGTCACACTGATAGAAAAAGCCTACAGAACGATTGTGCTTAAAAGTACTACATTGCTTATTTGAAAATAAATATCACATCTTCTGGGATTCTTTTAAGTTCTCCCATTCGAGTCTGGTCTGTTTATTTTTTTTACATGTAAAAATGAACAGATTATTATTTTTTATTACGCCAAGAGTACTTCACTATAGGCCTGTGCATGGGTGGGCTTTTTTATTTTTTGCCACAAAAAAACGACACCCCGTCTGCAACAGTAGCACTACAACAACTCACTGCAATAATTCATTAAAGGCTTTGGGTTGGAAATATTATCACTAAGCCACAAGGTAACATTACTTACATACAATCTAGTAAAAGCACACATTGTGATGAGCGCAGATTGAAGCCACTTCAGTTTTTTTCCAGGTTTTTCTTGCACAGTAGTGGCCAGCACGCTGTGTCCTAATTCATTTTTCATGAAAGGCTTTCAAAAGACTGTATAGCTGACAAGTTTGGATTTCAACCAGGGTTGGGCATTATAAACCATCAATCGGTGGTTTGATTACGCGGAATTGAGTGCACTGCTTGGTTGCAACCAGCAGAGGCGCTGTTGAGTCAACAAAAGAAGCTCGGAGAAGCTGAGCTCAATACCACACTGGCATCCAAACAGGAGTTCAGAACATCCACAGAGAGTCTCCCGTCCAAACAATTTTAAAATGTAAGAATCAAGGGAATCAATCAAGGGAATTTAGTCAAATGCCCATCCCTGATTAGATTTTTTTTCAAATAACACTGTACAGTTGATGATGTGAGTCTACACTCTCTAACAGCTAGCAAGTAAACAAATGGATACATTTATAAAAGATTGGTAATCACCATTTGAATTGTCATTTTTTTACTGCAAAGCGTGTACACTTAAGTCTTGTTTGCTTGTCTCTGCATGAATCACCACTCATTTCACACACGACTCACACACGCTTGCCACTCGCCGAGCGAAAGAAGTAGAAAAGAGACCTGTTCTAATAAGCGGTGTAGGAAATAAAGAATAATGTACATGAAGAGAGAGAGAGGGTTCTTCTTGTATTCATGGTGCAAATGACACAGTAGAACAATTGTTTGTAGCCCCTTGTCCCCAACGTGAAGATTTTCAAAACCTGAATTCACAGTACAAAAATATAAAATGCATTCACCAACCGCACATTTCTTCCATGGGATGAGTCCCGCCTATGACCTTGTAATACCAATTTGGCACTTCGGCACGCTCTGTGCTCACACACTAATGTAGAATAACTAAAAATGTCACTTTTTCCTGCATGTGGAACATTTCAAATCAGGTTTATTATGTTTCAAAGGAAAACAAAGATGAGATTTTTGCACCCAGTGAGAGCTGACTAGACAGCTTCCGCAGAAGTCTCAGTGGACACAGACATTGTCACTTTGGCTATTTTCACAGTGGTCTTCACGCAGCTCTCCGCCGCCCTGTTGGCCGAGATGTTTCGGTTCTGGCAGTCCGACTCGAGGCTGTTGTCCAGCTGCTGGGCGCTGCCCCTGCAGGCGTGGCACGAGCTGAGGAAGGCGTGTCGCAGGTCCTTGCTCCTCAAGGCATAGATGATGGGGTTGACGGTGGAGTTGAGGAGGCAGAGCATGCTGCAGAACGCAAACACCGTCTTGATGTCGTCGTCCATCTTCCAGAAGAGGTCGTAGACCATGATGGCCAGCACTGGACCCCAGCAAATGACCAGCACCACCAGGATAAGCACCAGGGTCTTAGCCAGACGGATGTCCATGCGGGCCTGCTCGGGGCGCGTGGTTTGCACTTTGGTCCCGTCTGCAGAGTACACCACCAGGCTCTTCTGGGAGGTGCGGCTCAGCATTCGCACGGCATGGTGGTGTGCTTTCCACAGAATGTAGATGTAGGCGTAGATGATGAAAAGAACCAGCACAGTGGTCACTCCGATCCAGAAGAGCAGGTAGTTCTCATCGATCAGGGGGAAGATGTCTGAGCACACCGACTTGAGACGCTTACAGTTCCAGCCCAGCAGAGGTAGCACGGCGATGACGATAGAGATGGTCCACATCATGCAAAAGGCGATGACCGCCTTGGTTCGAGTCACAATACGCCTGTAGGCCAGAGGTCGGTGGATGGAGATGTAGCGGTCGATGGCGGTGAGGAAGAGGCTGCCCACGGAGGCGGTGAACGACGCCGTGACTCCGCCCAGCTTGAAGAGAAAAACATTAGGACTGTCCTTTCTGTGGAACACGTGGAAGTCCAGAAAGCTGTAGACGAAGATGACGCTCCCCAGCAGGTCGGCCACGGCCAGACTGCCGATGAAGTGGTAGGAGGGCCTGCAGCGGAGCGTGCGCGACTGCAGGATCACGCAGAGCACCACCAGGTTCTCCAGCACCGTGAAGGTCCCCAGAGTCAGCGACATGACAGCCACGGCCAGCTGCTGGCTGGGCGTCAGAATCATGAAGCACTCCATGTCCATGAAGTTCTCCCCGCACTGGATGTTGTTGCTCTCATCTCGGAAAGTGCTCCGGTTGGACAAGAGCTCCGTGGCGTTGGTCGGGTAGAAGGGGGCGCCTCTGAGGATCAGTTCCTCGTCCGGGGGGAGTCTATCAGGGAAGGAGTTGCTGCGGAAGGCGGACAGGGGCTTCTGCAAAGAGAAGGCGCCCTTGAAGTCTACATCGCTGACAGGCTCGTCGTAGTTGGCGTCGTTGGAGCCCAGATATTGTAAACCAGATGTGATAGTCCGGAAGGTGGTGTCCGCCACTGCATCCAGCACGGACTTCATGGCTGCGTGTGAAGGAGAGGCGCCGAGAGCTTACAGCAACCTGCAAACGGACGACACACATCTCAAGACATGTTGGATAAAAACAGTGACATGAAAAACACCACAAATTTTCCCTAATTTTTGACTGACACTGGCGCAGAATTTAACAGTGGAGGGAAAAACCACTCTGCTGGTTATTATTGTGGTCTTAGTTTGCATACCGGCAGCTATTTCTATTTGTGCAAACGCTGCAAACCACAATCATTAACAGATTGCTAAATGCCATTATTGTCTTGGTTTTTTCATAAATATCTTGGTTTGCCTCTCATTAGGTGTACCTAATGTTGTGGCCGGTTGGTGCATTTTCAATTAAACCCAATTTACAACCTTAAAATTCACGTTTTTTTTAAAATTCCAAGTGTTTTACATGAATGAAAAAGCTCCCTGGCTTGGTGGTCAATATTCCCTGCGCCATGCATACACTTTCCACACGAAAAATACATTCAAAACCCCACTAAAAATGCTAATTAATATGTCTGCGTTCTCATTTTTGCAACACAATTTGGCATAAAAAATGTGGAGCGTCAGTTCAGAAAGGGTGGGAAAATTGTGTACTTTAGAGGCAAAAAGGCGTATGGAATACATAGAAATAAATAGTAAGTCAATTATATGAAGAAATTGTGTGTGTGTGTGTGTGTGTGTTTTACCTTACATAATTCCCTCAAGTGCGCAGAACCGCCCTTTTATCTTCGCGCGTTAATCCAGTCAGCCTCCAATGCACTTGTGCAAAAATGTGGAAATAAATGTGGTTTAAAAAAAATGAGGCTTTGAAGCCATTTTGTTGAAGTCTGCAGAACAAATGTAAGTTTTTCTGTGTGGAAGGAAGTGCTCTCGCTGCTCCTATTGAGGATGTGAGCTCCAGTCCAGACGCTCACTGGTTACTCCCTCTATACACACACTCACACACTCACACACCCTCTCTCTCTCTCCACAGTCCTCTCACTTTTATAAGGCGTCGCTCCCTCTCAGCCACGTCACGTGACCACTGCATCCACTTTTCGCGATGCTGTCACAGTGCACATGTTGCACAAAGATGGGCGCGCGCGCACACACACACCCACAAAATATCTAATTTGAATTCCCAAAGCTCCCCACTTCCTCTGCAGACGACTGAGCTCAGACAACGACGCACCAAGCCAGAACAATACATTTAAAAAAATCACAGTACTGTTTGTGTTATTTTGCAGGAGGTTCTCCTTTAAGTGTTTAAAAGACATGCAAAGTACGTTGTTGCATTGCTACTTAACATTCAGTGTTGTTGATCCGAATAATTAACAGCTGCGCCTGCAATTCACCAGCATGCATGCTGTTGAGTCATTTTTTTTTGTCGTTTTTAATTCCGGCTTTGACTCCATTTGACTCCTCCCCATTAGGGTCACAGATTGCTGGGGCCTATCCCAGCTGACTTGAGGTGAGAGGCGGGGTACACCCTGGACTGGTCACCAGTCCATCGCAATGCATGTACAGTATAGACAGACAACCATTTACACCTATGAACAATTTCTGGTCTCCAAAAAGCCCAGTGCTTCTCAAATTGCGGGGTGCCGCCCCCCGGAAGGGCGCGGTCAACTTCCCGGGGGATGGGGAGGACTTTTAGTGCAGACAATATTAGTGCAGACCTGCCAACATGGATGAATTTGTCGTACTCGGCATGCAATTTGACTTTTGAATACGCTTGTATGCTTCACTGCTCTGCATTTGGTTGCGTTTCGCTGGTTTCAGTTTCGAGTTCAGTCTGTACAGTGCAGATAAATAGATATTATCAGTTTGTCAATAGTATTTGAAGTTTCTCTTCTGGATGACAAAAAATAATTGAGGACCACTGAGTTTAGCCCAACATGTATTTTTTGGGGAACTCCGGAGATTCAAACTCTTGCCAAGCTGTGTTGGAAAATGAAGTGCAAGAAAAGTGTTTCGTCTCACACACACGCACGCACGCACACACACACACACACCACAAAAGCTGACCAATTAACCTTTGTCAGCCGCATCTCATTTCCATATATTCATTTGGTAAACATTTGAGATGTTGTGTGACACAAAGGCTGAATCAGCATTGCAAACACCAAAGAGGCGTGGCCGAGGTTGACCTTCAGGATGTGAATGCAGTGAGATTATGACAGTGGAACCTCCAAAGTCAAACACAAACCGATGGAACACAAATTTCTGGCCCTATGGTTATCGTTACACTTATTGACTTTGTCATGACTGGTCGCCTTCTATGAGGACGTAAACACATCGTCTAAAGCAAAAAGGTATAAATAATAATAATAAGTCGTGAAAAGGCACAGTCAGTAATTAGTGTTTGCCTGCTCGAGGGCTCCCCCTTATGGTTGTCAAGTGTCATTTGCCTTGAAGCTATTGCGCGATCGTTTTCGGTGTGCAACAACTACAACTTTGCATAAACCGTGCACTGTAAAAATAAGGTTAGCACAACGTGAGATGTGTCCTGGCTAGTCCGCCAATTTAAAACGCCAATATGTGTGATTTTACCCTAAAATGTCAGCGTTAAAAATATTTTGACCGCGCACATGGCTGTAATAGGGAGAATGTCATTGCCATGGCAACCCCACATGAACTATTTTAACGTCTAGACCGAATTGTCTGCTGTTTACTTCCTGACGTGGCGTTATAAGACACACGTGTTGAATTTGTGCACATCCAATGACAGAAGCTGGTCTTCACAGCTGGTTTCATGCGGTCGGAAGCGGAAGACTTGAGTTTGCCGTCTTCCTAAAAAGTGCACGCGTTGCTGTAGATTTTCAAACAGTCTCGCAGGCTTTTCCCACGTGTGTGACTGCATAAATATTCACAACCCTTTTGATGGACAAGCAGAGTCCCAGTGAGAACAATTTCTCAGCCACTTAGTTACCTGTGATGCTCGCTGTCAGTCATGTGCAGTCAGTGGTGCAGCTACAGCAAGCACATAGTGACATTGACTCCCATGTGATGATCATTTTTTGATTAACATGTGTTTGGGATCACGGCTTTCATCAACACCCCTCCGCTAGATAATAACTGCAATGACCTCCGCCAAGGAACCGTGAACAAAAGGGTGATAAACTGTGTTGGGGGTATCATATTTGTTAGTCTAGGAAGTTGCTGGTTCATGGTCTAATATGAGGGGGCTGCTGTATCGTTACAGATTCTTGGGTCGGAGGGAAGAGTTGCGCCAACATAACTGGAAAAAAAAATCCTATTATTATTCTTTTTTGAAGTTAGCAGGATGCTTCCTGCTTGGAGAAATATAATGCAAGACGTTATAACGACAGATGTTAAGTATCTACAATTAGCATCCTGATGCAGGGCGAGACTTAAAGGGTGGAAAGAGCAAAAATAACTCTTTATCCAAATTGACACGTTTACCAATACTGACAGCATTGTTTTTGTGTTATTTTAATTAATGAATCATGTTTGTGGTTGAATACGGCCTATTATTGGGGCGTATTGTTATTAAGTTAAGGCTTTTCAAGCATAAAAATGGCTAAATGAACCCAAATACAAATATAAGGCATTCAAAAAGACACGTTCAAAGGTGTTGTGATTATACAGTATGTGGTATTCCGCATTGATCAATAGGTGTCAGTAATGTTACTGCAATGTTGCTTTATTATATAATTCCGACACAAGCTATTGTTGCGGCCGTAACCCACGCCCAGCTAAACTCAACTCTGAACTCCCAATTTCACCCCCCCCCCCCCCCCGCCATTCAGCTCCCCAAGCACCAGAACACATTGACAGCAACACACACGAGCACGAGTCCTATTCATGTCTTAAATGGCTAATGAGTTTAAAGGTGACCATAGGGGTTTTATTTCAAGTCGAGAGGGCTTCAATAATGTTAAAAATATATTTAGAAGGCTGTAAAAAGGTTTTCTATGCTCTAACTACAAAAATATACCATTTCTAAATATCAAATCCTATTTCGTGGAAATTCACTGACGACGGTCGGGTTTGGAACCAATTCACCGTGATAAACGAGGGATTACTGTATTTGTATTTCCATTATTTCCGATGAGGAAAAATGAATCTTGTTCCAGATTGTGTTTTGACTATACACTACTTTAGTATATTTAGCATCTGGTACTGCATCCTCTCCAAGTGAAAAGTTGAATTTTATTTTGATCACATTTGGGCACATGGAGCAGTTTGAATGTTGTGACAGTTTTCACTGATTTGGTTGGCATGCTAACCTGTTAGTGAGCAATGAGTGGTGGCTCAGGCAAAGCTTTGGGCCATCTGGCTTTCAGCTGCGCTACATAACATTTTGTCCTCCGTTGACTCACTTCCACGGATCCGCGGGAGGGAGACAATGCAGTCAGTTTAGCGTTAAACACACACCTCTATGTAATGTTGCATCACTGTTTGGTCGGGGGAAAAAAGAAAGCGTAAACAATCGTGGAATGTAATCCAGAGGTGGAACAGGTTGCTCTATGACATGTAAAGCGCTTCCTTCCTTGCCTCGGGCTCCGCATTATGCCGAATGGGGCTCGCGCTTGTTCCACTGCATTAATTCTTCAGGTTGTTGAAGCTTGAAAGCATGCCCTGACTTCTAAAACGTTCCAGTGAACGCCTCTCGTAGTTTGCATGAATCTTTATCCTTATTGGCATTTCCCTGATCTGCATCTTGAACCCACTGATGATTTGCTTATGTTATTCCTAAATAGGCTAAAGCGGTGATTAAGGGTTTCACAAGATCCGTGCACGAGACAAATCTGCCTGAAAATAGGTCACATGCGCTTTAAGCAGGTGCACGAGCAACTCATTTTCCACATGTTACGTTCTCATCTATTTTGGTGAACTGCTGATAAATGTGTTTCAGTGTGGCGCCTCCATGAACACACAACATTAAGTGTTAGGCAGTACTGGGGCAGCTGATCCACTGCTTCATACTGCAGCTGAATCAACTTCTAATATGATCTAAAATGATGACCATAGATCTCATTAGATCCACCCATGTCTGGCATTTCCACTTACACATACACGCAGAACATAGGGGGCGCATTCTCTGCAAACGCGCAAAGGCAACGCACTGCATTGCTGCCGTCAGGCGTAGAGCACCAAGTCAGCCGAGGCAGGACAGAAAAGAAAGTCAAGTCATTTGACAACGCGCCCATTGCCACGGATTGGCAGTCCGTAGCACATCCACCTGCTCAATTGTTAGTCCCTGGTGGTGTAACGGTACAGGTGCTGCCTTTATGAAGCAGAGGGTGTTGGTTTGATCCCACCGCCCAAGAGGTTTTTCTTTTAAAAATGTTGTTAGTTATTTTGCACAAAAAAATCATTGATTGAGCAGTTAATTTCCCATCTATTTGTGTTACACCAAAACATACATCTGATTAAATTCCGGTTCAAGTAAAATAGAGTCCTAGAAGGTGGGCTCCAAATGAAATTCTGCCAAGGGCCCCAATTTGGCCAGTAGCACCCCCTGCATTTAAAACAGGGGGTGCACATTTTAAAAATACAACTGAAAATACAACTTTATTCTCATAAAATTACAGCAGATTTTTCCATTTCTGCTATTATTCTGCTTTTTTTTTTCCCCCCAACTATTTCAACTTTCTTTTTTGTACATTTTAAATTTAAATTTGACTTAATTCCCATAATATTTTGACTTCATTCTTGCAACGTTATCATTTTTACAAATTTGAATCAAATTCAACCATTAGCATTATGTGTTCTACAGTGGATGAAGACTGCTGCGACGAGAGTCTCCTGTCGCAGCCATTCTACAACACTGTGGAACACACACACCAATGGACAAGCGACAGCACGTAGCGATACCAACAGAGAGAAGATAACACAGAGCGATGGAAAGGTCTGACTTTTTCGTTGGCAACGGTTTTGTCATGCATGTGTCGTAAACGTATTACTCTTTTGAACGCATATTGTTTGGAGAAGCCCAACTCTTGACTTAAGTGGCCCCATAACTGATTTCTATTAAAAAGGGGACTTGTGGGTCAGCACAGACTTGAGTTCACTCAAAAGCAGCTCATTCCTCCCCGCGTTCCTCCAAATGAGAACATGGTCTGGCATCTCCGAGCACGAGCAATCTCCATACCGCTTCCCTCATTCATGGCTGCTTTCCTCACCTCGCTATCGCAGGAGAAGATGTCCGTTTTCCATTTTTAACACTCGCCATCTCCTCCCAACAATTGTGACTTGCACATATTCACCGTGTTCATCCTTGCACACATGGTGAATAGCTTCAGTACGCCGTGTTACTTTAATGTCTCATCTCGCATTGTGGCCTTCACTTGCAAGTTGCATTAAATGAAAGGCTTTTGCAAAAGATGTGATAAAATAGGAACGGGGGTGCAAAGCGTACTTGCTGACAAAAGACATCAGCTTCCAAAAACTGCTGTAAAAAAATTATATAGCAATATTTTTTCGCTATAATTGAATTTAACACATTCAACACTACTTCACTACATATACAGGTGTATTTTTACAGGTGGTCCTCAGGTTACGTACCAGTTC
Source organism: Dunckerocampus dactyliophorus (assembly GCF_027744805.1). NCBI lineage: Eukaryota > Metazoa > Chordata > Actinopteri > Syngnathiformes > Syngnathidae > Dunckerocampus > Dunckerocampus dactyliophorus. The sequence continues at coordinate 5,150,796 of NC_072837.1, forward strand.
TATTCCTACACTGTGATGCAAGTCTAGTTGTTGTAAGTCGGATCTTATGACAGTGGTACCTTGGTTTGCGTGTTTTTTAGTTAACAACCAAAATGTTTGGTCAAATTTTGCCCCGGCTTGCGTTCGACCGCTTGTTTAGCGTCCAAAATACCATCCGTGTTTTTTAAGGCCGCCATCTTGGATCACGCGCAGTTGTAGGTGAAATCACTCGCCCCCAAGACTAAGCCTGAACACACACTTTTTTTTTTGTTTTTTTTTAAACAAACCAATCCTACATCAAGAGCAACACATGAAGTAACAGGTGTGAAATTTTGCTGCAAGCTTTGAATGGGAAAGAGTGGTGCCCTCTGGTGGACATGTATACAAAATAAAAATTGAAGTCTTAACATAAAAATGATTGCATTCGCTTATGTTAATGTGGGATCAAAAATGGCATTTTCAAAGGGACACTGTTTGTCGTTTGGGCCAAATGTGTCGGTTTTTGTGTGTCGTTGTCATTTTGGGCGAATTTAAGGAACAGAGATGACAATTCTCAAAAGTTTTAAAAATGAGTATCCTGTGGCAGCACAGCCAATAAATGAAGCCAATAAAAAAACAAAATGGCACAAAATGTCCCACAGATCTCCTAAAGGTTAAAGCCATAAAGACTCTTGCACTGTACTGTAAATATCTTAACTTGTGATACTTCAACTATGTTCCATGCTGTGGTTCCATCTTTTTATAAACTGACTATGACACAATTGAATCGAATTTCATGAGCCATTTTTCATGACGCTATCATTCTTCCGTGTTTTTCTATTGGCGACTTGCTGGGGGAAAACAACAAAATGAAGTACTCATATGGTTCCTTGCCCAAGGGTTAAAAGGTTACACAACTTGGCTCGTGAATGTTTTTCAAAGCAAAGCCTGCAGTCTGTGATTGCATCTGGTGTTGCTTTAGATACGTTTAACAGGCATATTATCAATGGAAGACTCCCTGGTCAGGTGGCCACCATAGTACCATCACTTTGGTGTCCATCTGTCTAGCTTTCATTGGGCCATCACTACAGCTACAGAAGGAGTGATTTGTCACTTCTGTGGTTTGGATGAGGACCAGCACCTCAGAGTTTAAGTCCACTGATGGAGCTCGGGGCAGCAGCCACCTCCTGCTGGGGGGGGCAGCTGGTGAGGATGTCTCCTCTGGGCACATCCTGTTTGAGGTGCTATGCGAGAACGGCCGACCTTGCAGCTAGGCCGGGATGTGCTAGAGGACTGTGAGCTCCATCTGGGCTGGGAATAGACGAGGCTTGAAATCATTAAGTCAGATCTCTCACAATAACAGCACCAAAGCAAACAGAATGTTGACAGATGATTAGCGTTCCAAGAAAAGATCTGCTTCTTCCTACTCTTTTTTGGACACGTTGACTTGTGTACGTGTAAATATACTTGAACTTTGTTAAGCATGTTCAAAATAACCTCAACCATTAGGGATGCTCTGATCCATCAGCCACCAATCGGTATTGGTACTGATTTCCATGGAAAAGTACGTGATCGGCATACAGGAATCTCTCGTTTCATTTGAATTGGTTTCAGACCGGACCATAAGTGAATTTCCACGCAGTAGGAGTTATTATTTATAAATGGAATAGTTTTGGACTTGTAAAATTGAAAAGCTGTTTATGATCTTCTTTTTTTTAACATTATTAGAGCCCTTTAGACAAGAAATAGGACCCATTTAGCCACCTTTACATTTGTATTACCCAACATTGTAGATATAATCAGAGAAAATAAGCCATCTAAGACAGTTTATCTTGTAGGGGAGTAGAATGGGTGAGGACAGGAAGTGATGTCAGGGGTTCAGAGTTGAGTTTTAGCTTGTTGTGGGCTATGGCTGCAACAGGAGCCTGTGTTATGATTATGATTAGGATTAATATTGTACAATGTCCCGGTGGACAGTCCACCCCTGCCCTCCCTGCTGTTGTAACGACGAACTAGCGGCTGAAGGCTTATTCCAAAAAAATACATTCTCAACTGCTCCGTTTTCAATAAAAATCTGTACATACAGAAAGGGGAAAAAAGTACTACCTAGAGGAATTTCTTCTTCTAAATCAGTGTTGAGGTGTTCCATCCTAATAAATTATGTTGTCTCATTAGCAGCCCTGAATGGTCTTGTCTTGTATTGTTATGTGCTTCAGGCCCAAATGGCACTAATGGATGCATTTTTTAAATAAATGAAATGGAGTGTCAGTAATGAGAGTCAATCAAAAAACAATTCAAGTGTAGTTGTAACAATTCCTCACAATCTCCTGCCAATAACTTCTGGACCGCTTCCATCTCTGGACCGACTGGCTGCACGTACCTGGCCGTCTGTGAAGTGCAACCATCCCATCCCTCCAATGAATTGGCACCACAGCCTTAGATATGCCGTTGGCATGACAACCACAGAGGATCTAAATGACACAGCCAAGGTTGAGCACAAACAAAGCCAGAGAACATCATCATTTGTTCCACAGGGAAAGACTTGACGACAGGGCAGCGCACCAACACAGAAGGCCAATAACAAGATGTCCTCAGCCTATTTTTCCAGGGACATCCGTTGAGTTGCAAGGTCGCCTCGTCTTTCTCCAATGGAGTGGGTGAAAGTTCCACATCTTTACACGGTACAGACCTGGCGGTGCAGAAATGTTGAACTCTTCTGGACGAAAGGCAAGGACACAACTTGCACAAAAGAAAAAGGTGTAGAAAATAGTTAACGTCCGTGGTTTCCAAGCACATGTATAAAGCACTGGCGTCATGGCAACCACATCCACTGTGAACCAGGCGCCGGTGCTCTCTAATAGCGGGCCTCCAAGTCCGACACGGTCATGAAGATCTGATCCCAGCTGGAGTGGAACGCTGAGGGCTTGAAGTCCTCCTCTTGAGGCTTCGCCGGCAGGAGACCCTCGGAAACACGAGCACCACTTAAATGGGAATTGTCAGACAGTTGAGTGTTGCAGCGACCACTTTAAACTGCATTTTGTTGTGCCTGCGGAGCCGCTACTGTACAGACCAACTGAACAAAATGTTTCAAAATGGCTCCAATCTAATGTCAAATATCGGACACAATCTCCAAACCTGTTGACTAAACACCTGACAGGAGACCCAAAACTTCAAGTCAAAACTTGCTATTTTTTTTGCAGTGTTCAATCACCGCCACATCATAAAAAACATGTAAAAAGATAACTGTACAAAGTTCATTTGGATGAAAAAGTCGCCATTAAAAATGGCCAAATAAAACCTTGCACTCACAAAACATTTAAGTCGGTGATAACAGTCGTGATGATTGGACACCACCATGACTTTACATATCAATTTGGCTCCACAACTACAGCCTAGCTTCTTGCTTTGCAGCTGGCGTGCGTCACAAACAAAACAAACCGTGTTCAAGGCACATCCCACGCTAATTAATGGGCGTGATGGCGGAGGACACGAAAGGTGTCGCTCGTTGTTGGATTTTCAAAGTCCCTGTACTTCATCAATATTATCTGCGAAGAAGAAATTGTGTGCACATTTTGCAAGCGGCACGTCAATAACGACTTCCGCCGCAAATCATTTCACAGAACGTAATTACAGTTAACATCAGAGCCACTCAAAAAAACATGATATCTCAGGCCTGAGATTCATTTATCATCACTACACATCAATAATGTAACAATTACAACCATGAATTTCCATTTCCCAATTTCAAAATATACATAGTTTGTAGTAAAAACTCTGCAGGTTCAGAGAATGTGTCATCTTTTAACAGAATATCCTGTCAAGGAAGTTCCCAGTGGAGTGACTGACATCTATTTCAGTACATCTTCTCAAGGGACCATACTTTTGAAAGTAAGCTTGGATATACCTGAAGGTAGTCAGAAGCGGTGTCACAAGATCTCGGGAGATTAAAACGTGACAAGATTCCTGGTTCAGAAGTAAAATCCCTGGGCGTGGCCTGGGACGATAATAAATAATTGAATTACACAACATGAAAATGAACTTCATAATTTTGCTGCCCTTAATACATACGTGTCTGTTGTCCTCGTCTCTCGCCGCCAAACAGGCAGGAAGAGGGTTCACTCTGTGCATTGGTTTCAGCATCTTGGCGCGTTTGTTCCATGGAACAATGGCATGAACCGAGTGAGCCCTTTTGTCACTCATCCGGTCTCTTTGTCTCGGTGGGTGAACACGGGTTTGCTAGCATACACACAGAGTGCAGAAGTGTGTAGCAGAAATTAAATTACATTTATTTTGTATATTTTTTCATCGTACTCGTAATGTTAAAATCTTGTCTCGTAGACCCGTCGTCTAGTAGTCAGTGTATTGTTAACAATCCGCTAACAATCACTCAACACACATCCTTTATTGCTGAAATAGCTGGCAACACACGTGAGAAGTAAGATAATTGTGTCTTGCCTGCAGTCCAGCATGGTAGTTGTAGCATCTTGGTCTGGGGCTGCATGAGCGCTGCCGTTGGGGAGCTGCGGTTCACTGAGGAAACGTGAATTCCAAAATGTACTGTGACATTGTGAATAACAAGCCTAAACACCCCCCCAAGATGATCAAGTGCCTTGCCAAGGGAGCTGGAACTGAAGGTGATGGAATGGTCAAGTATGTCTCCCGACCTGAACCCAATTGAGCGCCTATGTTCCAAAATGTGTGCCCCGCTTTAAATATTGGGTGCACAAGCTGATATTATAACAGAGAAGAGTTTCTACGAAAACCCAGGAGAGGAAGGCTTAATTTATCAGCGTTTTATAGCGAATGTTCAACATGCCTGTTACCTGACATGAATCCTAACAAGCTGCGAGTGCAACTTGCATGTGTTCACCTGAGGTCTGGTCTGCAGACGCAACTACAAGGAAGACTCTACCCAGTTGGCATCAGTATGCACTTTGCATCTAAACGTCCTGGTATGATTTACGAAAAGGCACACTTCCTCTACGCCGCATCCACATGAAAGTTTTCCTTTGATGCGATGCAGATGAGGAAAGAAACTTTAATTGCGGTTCAGCGGGGAACTGGGCCACTGCTGCAACAACAGCGCCGTCAAATGAAAACAGTGGAATTTAATAAGAGACTAGAAAATACATTTTTGGGTCTAAAAAAAAGGAATAAAAGAAATGATGCAGGGTATGATTTCAAGTACAGCCAGGTTATGTTGTCCAGGTCACTCATAACATGCAAAACACAAAAAGGAGTCGATGAGAAATAACGTACATAAGGTGGCCTGTGACTAAGTTTACAGTTGGCAGACTGCGATGAGGGGCCTGTCTATCTTTATTTAGAGCCATCCCAACGTGTGAAGGCACAAGTACAGCGTGTGAATGTTCTAGCATGTGACACGTTGCACAAAATGCACAAATGCACGTCTGTCCATCACTCCTGGTAATCCTGCTCGCTGAGGAAAGTACTTGAAATCACTGACCTCAGCTACTGCAAGCGTTTAAGTTAACGACATTCCTTCCTTAACGACGGCACATTGGAAAATGTGGTTGACAGATAAAGGAGATGTCTTGATTTGAAACTTAGACCTCGGGTATCGCTCTAAAATGAGAAATAACCGCTGAAAAATGGAAGATTCGTTGAAAACTGCAGCTGGTGGGAAGCTGCTGCGACCTTGGACCTCAGCTATATTGTGTTGAATATCACTCAAATTGTCATCAAGACAACTAATCTCTGCACGACTGGAGAAGATTGGTGGCTGACAAATCCTAACTGGTGCAAGGGGATCAACAACCTCAGCGATCTCGTGCCAGATATCGTTCTATTTATTAATTGTTTCTATTGAATATAGCAGATTAATCAATGAGAGAAAACAGCATTGATGGGAATGCTGCCCATGCACCTTTGTTGGCATAGTTGACAGAGGCCAGCTTTTTGTAGTACCAATACTTTTTGTAGTACTTTTTGTAGTACCTCAGGTACCAATAAAGAAAGAAAATTAACAAAAATGTCCAATAAATATAATAGAATTAATAGTTTATAGTTAAGAGTACTAACGCTAATACTACAACTAACACTAATAATACTTTAACACAACTTTTGTGTCTCATTTCCATATATTCATAAAATAAAAATAGAATTTTTCTATGCGCAGAAAGGTGAAAAGCAACTGTCTTCAACAACAGGTAGTGTAGCCGTACCCTTCTGCTGCAGATTGGGTAGAGACGATACACATTTTCTTACAATTATTTAAACTGTATTAATGAACAGAAGACGCGCACACAGTCTGTGCAGAAAGGTGGCGCTTAAACAGAAACGCAAGTCACAGAGTGGCAGAAGAATACATGCTAACTGTGCCAGTGCAAAGCGGTCTGCGGAAAAGAGGACTTCTGGGAGGTGTTGACGAGGTTGTTCTGTGTTGCTCTGTGATGGTGGAGGCTGGTGTAGGAAGGTGGCATGACAGACAAGGCGGAGAATAGGTGGGAAGCCTGTCATCTCCCCCCCTCCTTGCCGCAAAGTATGCATAGAATCTTTGGCTAACTTTTGATGACTGAGGCGGAGGTATGACAGAGTTGACAAGGAGGGATGCTGAAGGGTGCTTATTTGTGCACACTAAATGGAAAACAATGGGGAAGAAAAGATTAGGGCGTTGGAAAGCCTCGGGGGCAGTGTCATTTAATCTAAAAGAAAAAAGCACTTTGGACGTGTCCAAGCTCAAGTGATTCATTTTGAGGCTTAAGAGTTCTGGAAGGAGAGAAATGGAAGACCAAAGAGTGAAGAGCCAAATCTCTTACACCTTCAGCTACATTCAAAACTACAATTTAGAGAAGTCATTTAGATATAAATATTTATATAGAACTGTTATTTTCCAAATATTTACATGGGATCACTGAATGTTGTGAACTCCTGTTTCAATGTCGGTCTTGTTTTGATCCTAATATTGCTGCCATATAAGAGAGATGTGAGTAGATGTACGGTAGCTCAACTTCCCACAGCTTCTTGACAAGCTAGCAAGCTACACTACTTGAGACTGAATCAACAGCGCCTCTGCTGGTCACAGCCAAGTACTGCACTCCATTTTCAAATGGAATTAATACACTTATCAATTTCACACAGTGGACCAAAGTCTTAATGAAATAAAATTCATGAACAGACCATATCCATATCCTGTATACTGCTGATTTTCGTCCAAAGAATTAATGCATAATTCATAAAAAAATTAAATGGATAGTTTGGATTTTTTTACATGACGTTGTATGACATCCCCATCAGCAGTGTAGTGCATCAACAGTGACTTACCCCCCCCCACACTTTGTCCCGTGAGCCGAGTTCTGGTTGGTTTTCGGTGTTAAAGGAAGTAGTTCCGGCTAGTTAGTGGAAAGGAAAACTGCACTTTTTGGGGAATTTTGCCCATCATCCACAATCTGTGGGTAAGACATGAACACACGTCTTTCTCTTTTCTGTGGGTTCTAAAAGATATAAAAACAGATAAAAAGAGACAGTTAAGAATACATGTACTAGGCCTCAGTTATTCTGCCTAGAAAGACTTCAAAAAAAAATCCAAAAACGGCCCTCAGGACGATGCGGTGCAGGTCTACACCACCCCAAACTACAACCACAATGTTTTGTGAAGCATTATTACTCCAGTATTGGATCTCTCAATGAGATTGTGCAGGTGTACCTAATGTTGTGCTTGTGTGTATGCAGTATAGATCTACATATTCTAGAAAGATCAAGAATAAGAAACAAACACATTAAATTGCTGGTAAAAAAAGCAGAGATAAATGGTTGTGTTGCCTTTGTTTAAAAGTATGAAAATAATGTGAAGCACATTTTCTTTATGTGCTTTCCCCCCTTGCCCTATTACATGTCAATTTGTCTTGGCAATAAATAAAGTATCTATTTTTTCTATCAATCAATTACACAGTCAGATTTTTTGCTGCTGGATTTTCAAAAATGCGGTACAAACAAGCAGATGGGTAACAATCTCCTTCATCTATTTGCATTTCAATGGCGGAAATCAAATCGTCTGTGCGTCCAATTAGAAGTTTGGCCTCTGAGCCAAATTGTCCAAGAGTGTAAATTGAGGCCGGAATAGCGCTTGGATGCAGAGAGACTCGGGGAACAACAACTGATAACGTATTAAACGATGTGGGAGTTTTTGACAATTGACAACACAGTATGGCTGAGGTGGTTCCGGTTCATTTTGCTTGTCATCTCTGACCATCTGTCTTGCCGAATGACCTTCTGGATAAGAATCAAACACAAAAACCGGCCTCCATGCTCCCACTGAGGCGCTGCACGCCACTAAAGCGTCACATGTTTTCATCCCGCCCCAGCTGTGTGCTATCTCACCTTGTACATGTCCAAAGCCTTTTGAGCTGGTGTCCCTCAGGGCTCCGCCCTGGATCCATCGGTCTTTCTTCTGTCTCTTTCATATAATTTCTTTTACAGTGGAACCTCCTTCATGGAAATAGAATTTATCTGTTCCTGGGTCAAATTGTCACCAACATGCGATCGGTATTAACTGTCAAGTCACATTTTAACATTCTTAACTGTCATAAAAGGATCAAAATAAGTATAAACAAGCAACAGCAATAAAATGTGTAATTACCCTCAACTTTTATCGACTCAGTGGTTGGGAGGCAAGTCTCTTCACATAAATAAGAGGTGTCTAAACTTTTTTCACAGAGGGCCGCATCCAGGAAAATTGAAGAATAGAGGTGGCCACTTTGATATTCTTCACCTTTTTGTGGATTAAACACTCATGTTAATCAGTAGTTCCAGATATGTTCAACCAGGGTTGTCCCAAGTGTGGCCCGGGAACCATTTTCAGCATGCAGCTTGTTTGTTAGACTTTGGCCTATTGTGAAAATAAAAAATAATCATTATTAATGAGGTATATTATTAGATATTACACTAATTTGCTTTCTCTTGTATCAAAGTGGCCTCCCACATCCTTCAATTTTTCTGTACGCGGCCCCTGTGCTAAACAGTGAAATATATAGTCGACCCTCGTTTATCGCGGTTAATTGGTGAATTTCCGTGAAGTGGGATTTAATATTAATAAATGGAATCTTTTTGTAGTTGCACGGCTTTAACCTTTAGCAAGCTTGTGAGCTCAATAGTTAGCCTCCAATTTATTTACTGTATTCTAAACTTAAGAAAGGGTTTAAAATGAAATGGGGAAGAAGGATAAAGACGCCAAAATGTACCACTTCCACACAAAGTGGGAGGAGAACTTCTTTTCACTCTTATGTCAGACATGCCGTGGCTGACTCCATGCAGTTAAGGTAAGGTAATACATCATCAGTGTACCATTACTGACGCCTAGTGACCAGAATACTACATACAGTATTTGTATAGAAAGCACCACATTACTTGTCTTTCAATATTTTTTGACGAGTAATACTCTTTAATACTAACCATGAAACAGCAATCGTTTATTAATTTTTGAAAAAACGCAACAAGCGGGCGATGTTCGAACCTCGAAGTGGTGAGGGACGACTCTACTAGAAACGTTCAACATTTTAACCTTTTATATTTTCATTTTTTTGTCATCCTTTGAAATTTTTTGTAATAAGCCTTGGCTCAATAAAAAAAAAAAAAAAAGCTGCAGGCCACCAATGGCCTGGACACTACTGACATAAAGAGGCACTTTCCTGTGCACATCCATTTGAAAAGACTTTTCACCGTCTCATTACTGGCTTATACATTTAAGGTGCTTTCAAAACCAGCAGAATCAATAAAAACAGGTCTCTAAAAACCACACCAATATCCAAGCGCCAAAACGCTGATGGCCAAATGAAGCTCTGAGCTTCCCAGCTCGTAGAAAGGACATCAGACAGCTCGCCAATGACTCCAGGCCGTGTCATTAGTGTGGCTGGAAGCCGTGGAGAGGCAGACTTCACAGAAATCAAAAGTATCCCTGTGGAGAGTGCTATGGATTTGGAGAAGAGCAGCGTGAACATGTGAAAAGTTCTGCTGCGACATTAGAGGTGCTTTGAACAAAGTGGACCGATATTAGCAAACAAGATATCTTTTCAAATGAAGTGCAACTGGATGAAAGCGGAGCTTGGCGGACATGAAACACTCACTAGGTTTGCTACATCATTTCATCCACCGCTAATTCCGCAACCCTTGGAACAAAATAAAGGTTAAATAACGAAGAGCTTGCAGCAGCGCTTTGGGCTGAATGCTTTTACAATGTGAACAGATGCTGCGAGTAAACAAGGAAGAGGGTGAAATGTGTGGGGAGATGTGGCAAACAGGCGTAAAGGAGCGTGTGTCATCATATAGTGGAAGCCTGAACGTCACATGCTCCCTGAGGTACAATTGGGAATATAGAAACCTTTTATGGAATGGAAATCTGCCTCCAATGTTGCACAAAACGGCTGTGATCAAACTTTAATACAAAGCTTGTGAGACTTCAGCTCAGTGAGCATCTAAAACAGAGGTCCTCAATCAGCAGAGCTTGACCTAAACCAAGACACAAACCTATTACATGTTCATCTGTTCGTGACATTCATGCAGGTCTTATCGCTTTTCCAGTCATTACAGAAGTAAATGTGAGCATACGGGAAATACAGATAAACGCAGCTCAAGCGGTGCATTGTAAATCTTCCCATGTGACACGAGGCAGCCAATCAAATTGGTGAATAGTTAATGTGGTGCTTTAAAACCAGAAATAGAGGTTTACTAATGTTGGTTCATAGTTTTTCTATACAAATACTGTAGGTTTTCCTTGAGTTAAATGCAGTCAAGCCTCTGTTTTCGTATGCCCCAGTTTTCGCATGATTCGGTTTTCGACAAAAATCTTCACAAAAAAATCAAATGCCCAAACAAAGCACCCTACACGTTGCTGGACTCACTGTCCGTGCATTTTTTATTAACTGCTAAATAACCTGCCATGGGGCCAACATTGCGAGTGTCTGCAAAACACAATGAAATTCGGCGGTTCTCTCAAATATAAATGAAAAGTTGAGAAAATTGCCGTCCAATTTACTGCTAAATTATAAAAAGTGTGACAGTACCAATAGAGCAGGAAATGGAACTTATTGCAACAAAGAAAAGCACGTCTCTGAAGTTGAAGACCAGAATGCAAAGTAATTATGTTTAGCCCTTATGTGATGCAACTCGGCCCCAAGCAGTATCTCCCTTGGCATGACCCTGCGTCATATTAAACAAGTTTTGGCATGTTGCTTGTGCAGCAAATTAAGGGTTTCTAATGATGACAATTTGACTCCGGAGATTTGCTTTTGAACATGTCTCCTGGAATGGATTGTGCTTGACTTTAGGGCTTCCACTCGATCCTGCAGTTCAATAAAGGAAGGAGACACTAATATGAATACTGAGATCAGAGTACTGAGGACCGCATTAGCTCGACTTTGGGGCTTTTTGATAAGCAGGCAGTGGCTGACACTATTATGGAGCACCTTTGTCAGATGTTCTATATCATTCTATGGACTCGCCTGCAGCTCGGTATCACACAACAGCTTTTAAGATTTAGTAATGATGCTTAAAAGAAACCCACCGAGAATAGCCAGAGCCTGTGACAAGCGAGCTACTATTTCTCCGCTTTGATAGCACAGTCATTACAATGCAGACGAGGAATAATTTGATAAACAGAATCATCTCTAATGGCTCCAATGACAAATGTGCAAATTTCCCTAGCGGGAGGGTGCTCTCGAGATGAGGACTGAGCCCTGCATGTCTTACCTTGAGTGAGGATGGAGGATGGATAAGGAGTTTTAAAACCAAGACATCTTGTGGAACATCTATCAATCTGATGAACAACCCTATGAAACTTGAAGTCTGGCCTGTTTATATCAAAGAAAAAAAACACTCAAAACATGCCAGCACACAGAATGAGGAGGACAATTTGAACCATGTCACCTTGACTTGTCAAAAGGGAGCTGAGGCTCCTAAATCTACATGGTTTATGTACTAGCAGTGACACATGCTTGCAAGTAGTTCAGCATTTCAATACAAAGTAGTTGAGGGATGCCCACTAAAAATAAGATAACCTGCCACACCTCACCTGAACATGACATAAAGCATTGGTTATGGAATAGGAGTAAATCGTCTTCCTTCTTTTTCTATAACTTGTACGGCATATTGCAGTGTTTGTTGTATTTTGCACAAGCAGTGTGTATTTGTGAAATGCATTGTGTTCATTGCACGACATTAGTTTGAGAGAAGATCTGCTGCCGATATCGGTATCGGTAAGAAAGCCAATATCTCTGTCATTTATTCTGGTGAAAGGCATGAAGATGCGAGGATTTTGTTTCATTTAATATAATTAAAACCACAATTTTAAATTTAAACACGCCTAATTTGAATAATTCAGCTGAATGCACTAGAAAAGCAGTGTGTGAGAGAGAAATAATTACATTTTTTTTTGCTCATAAACCACAACCTGAAGTCATGGCAGGAAAGCGTTCACCTTCCTGCAAAACATCTTCCTGAAACAGAAAGCAAGAGGTAGAACATTTCACAACAAACCAAGTGTTATTGGCAGTCAGGTTAGTGGCTAACAGCCAAGTGTAGACTTTCAAAAATGCAAAAATGGATCATTCTGCACGTTTCAATGTCTAATTTCACATACTTTCAGACTTCAACAATACAACTGTCATTTTCTAACCTCTACTGACAAACAAAATCCAGTTTGGGATTTAGAATGAATAGACAATAAAGGGAACGGACATTACCTGTTGCAGGGTCAAGCTGTTACAATTGTATAACCTGGAAAACCTTCCAGGTAACATTTTAAGTATCCATCCATCCATCTTCTTCCGCTTATCCGAGATCATCTCGTGGGGACAGCAGCCTAAGCAGGAAGAAGAAGCCCAGACTTCCCTCTCCCCGGCTACGTCGTCCCAGGCCAGTTGAGCGACATTGGCTGCATTCACACTGCAGGGTATGATGCTCAATTCAGACATTTTTGTTAAAATCCAATTTTTCATGTGGTCGTTCACATTACCAAAAACTGCAAGTTGTCAATGTGAACGTAAAGCCTCCGGGAAGTGACGCACATGCGCAAAATCACGACGTCACACGCATTTCCGTGTGTTTACGGAAGTAAAGAGTGCGGCAGTGTGTGCGCTCCTCTGCAATTTCAGGGATTTTGTGCAACGGGAGTCGTTATTTTCTTCACCAAATGATTCCGTGGAGCAGAATAAGAAGAAAGAGGGCAAGAATTATGCCGATGGCAGTTTGTGGAGAACTTGCTGCGATTCCGAGGAGCATGTATGTGGCTTTTTACCAATAATTTTAAATAATACGAGCCTTGGCCAACATCGGTGAGCCAAAGTCTTGGTAAGCACAACATTACACGTCCTTCGATGACGTATAGGTCGGATATATGCGACCTGACTGTTCATACTGCAGTCGCATCGCACATATATCAGATTTATATCCACATATGATTGAAGCCTGAGTCGCATTTGACAAAAATCGGAATTGTGCTGTTCTCACTGACATGAAAAAATCTGATATAGGTCACATATGAGCAAAACAAATCGGAATTGACCTGCAGTGTGAACATAGCTTTAGTCTCTCCAACGTGTCCTGGGTCTTCCTCGAGACCTCCTACCAGTCAGACGTGCCCTGAACAGGGAGGTGCCCAGGAGGCATTCTGACCAGATGCCCGAGCAGCGGTTCTACACCGACTTTTTTCCCGGATGACAGCATTTCTCACCTTATCTGTAAGCCAGCCACACTACAAAAGAAAACTCATTTCGGCTATTTGTACCCGCAATCTTGTCCTTTTAGTCACTACCCAAAGCTCATGACCATAGAGACATACATTTTAAGTAACATTTTAATTAGAGCTGTCAAAAATAGCACATTAACGGCGGTACTCTTTGCTAGTTTAAAATACATAGGAAAATGATAAGGTAATATAACATAAGGTAATATAAGGTGTGACATGGTGACTAATCACAATGAATTAATTTGAAAACCGTTATTAATCTGATCAAATTTTTTATTCATTTGACAGCCCTAATTTTAATATTAGGATGTGTTGCAAAAAGCCCAAAAAAAGAAAAAAACGCAGAGCCACAGTTTAGTTTTGACGCTGGCTGAACTGAGCTCTTGTGATGTATGCTCTCAGATCTCAGGCCATGTGTGTTTTGGATTAATATGAGACTCTACCGGCATATTTGTCCCTAAAATTGGAGTGAAACTGCAAATTGGGGCAGTCGAACATATTTCACTGCATCTCAATTGTCTTTCCAAATTAAAGCAAAAAGGTGTCACAAGTGGAGCATAGAATAGCTCCAAAATGTATTGATAATACACTAGCTTATAATACGTACAATAGTGTAGCCAAAATAGCCTATTTTGGTGGTCGCTAATATTGGTGGACCAGCCGGGACAACATCCATGTTGTGTTAGCATTAGCATCTGAGCTAATGTTACTGTTCAGCGTGGTTTGCATGTCAGACAATGTTTACTTCAGGGCTTGTATTAGAAAAATATTATATTTACCCGAATAAAAGACGGTATTTTTTCCTTTAAAAAAAGATGGGGCTTATACAGATGGCACCAAACGACTTACCTCTCAAGGAAGCCTTAGCTTTTCTTCCTGTCACACACAGTTGTGATGCTAATTTTTTAGATAATCAAATTGCTGTCATAATGAACTTGCTATTCTATGATATTGAAAACATGATGCCTTTTGTTGTCTTTGAGTTTGTCTTAAAAAATATTTTCCCCAAAAAACAGGTCTTGAAAAAGAGGGTCCATCTTAGATTCAATGAAATATGGTAATTACATTCCAAGTGCAACAGAAGCAGCTCGGCAGGCCATTTCATATTGTGAGCAAGAGGATGATCAACATGTATTTTTCATTGTGTGTCAACACGGGCTTGCTTGACCTGCATGATTGAACACATTCGTTCCATCTCCACAAGGTCTGCATCCCCATTCCCGACACATCAAGGTCTTGCAGGTAAATACAAAGTACCACGGTAAAAACCTGTTGTTGGTGTGCTACGTGTGCTGCTCCAAACAAGACGTGTTCACCTCTGAACTCTGCATGATGGGAAATAATGTATGTAATTACAAGCGGCTGTGGGCTAATTATGATGAGGAAATGGAATAATCATTCCACACGGCCACAAAGAGGCGTTTTATGAGGACAGTGGTCGGTAATTTGGGAAAAAAAAATATTACAACGAGGCCTGGAGACAAGAGAATCAATGGTGATTATGGCCTGAGGCTGCCTTAATGCTACATCAGATGGTCGTGCAGCAGCCCGTCTCTGAGCGAACTACAGTTCCCGCACCATAATCATCTGGTGACATGAGCATTGGAGATAACTGGAGACAACCATTTTCAATGTTGAGTGTGGTTTGCTTTTTCTTTTGTAGCTTTTTGGTTCTAAACTGAAGTAAAGAAAAATAGTGCCATTCAAATTAACATTCGATTACATTGCAGTGGTGATATCAGGAGATGTGTCCTGGCTCGTACACCAATGCCACCAATAGAGGTGGTCCTGTGGTCCTAAATAAAACCCCAAGTTACTCACACTGTACACAGAACATATTTAGTTAATAAAAAGATGAAATACAATAATTAAAATGTAAGAGCAATGAAGAGAACTCCTTACTCCCAGATCTCCTTGTAACTTGTAACAGCGCACAGAATCCATGACCCCTCTAACATTCTTTACCATCCCATCCATTTTCTATGCCGATTATCCTCATTAGGGTGGCGGGGGTATGCTGGAGCCTATCCCAGCTGACTTTGCGCGAAAGGCGGGGTACACCCTGGACTGGTCGGCAGCCAATCGCAGGGCACACATAGACAAACAATTGTCTATACAACAATGGACAATTTAGAGTCGTCAATTACCCGGATTAAACTCACGCACCCATGCACGGGGAGAACATGCAAACTCCACACAGAGACGCCCAAGCGGAGATTCGAACCCGATCGCTTGACTGTGCGGCCTTCATGACCATTCAATAACCTTTATCTTTAATGATGTTCGCAACGGTCCAACAGTCGGGTCCAAAAGAGACAATATTGGTGGGCGTTTCTCCTCGCTCTTAGCTTTTTAGGATGTTCATTTTCACTTCCATGGTGATGGCTTTCCTTTTCTTTGGCTTGGGAGATAATGAAGTCCGAGGACCGCCTGTACACTACTACAGGAGCTGATCCTGGGTCACCATGGTAGTAACAGGCCCAATTGTTGTATTACTTTATGTGTGCCAGTGTCATTTCAAAACAAATTTGAAGCTCTAATGCAACGCTTAATTTGTTACATACTGTTGCTTTTTGTAAAATCTGGGAGAATTTCGTGAGAGCAAGGTTAACTCTACTAACATGTTTCTTCTTATCGTGTTTTTGTAATACGTTGTTGTTTGTATCATTTTAAGGATAAGACAGTAAAAATGTGCTGTTTACTGGCAAACTTCAGTGGTCGATAGCTATCATGCTATTTACGTTTTCTTTGTATGCAATTAATATTTAATTCATTGTATCGTATTGACTTTCCTATGTTGTAATAAAGTCCAAAGTTGAACTCCCCTAAAGTCTATGCGACTTTGCAGGTTCCACTGTTGAAATGATGTTGTAGCTCTTAGACCGAGTCAAACAAATCATTATCTAAATGTGTGCTCTATTAAGGCTCCAGTAGTTACATGAAAGGCTGCTGGAAAGCAAATGGCAAGGACTGGCTAGCTGCATTTATACTGAAAAGGTCAGGACATTTTTTATTCAATTTCAATAGCTTTTTTTTTTTTTTTTTTTTTTTTCACTTTCAAGGACGACTAACGCAGCTCCACCTTCTGTAATCAACTTCAAATCACGCAACCTAGAAAGTCTCCCACAGTTCCACCTTGAAGTTTGTTGAAAGGCAATTTGTTTTATTCCCCGCCGGCAAGTTGAGAGTAAAATCCGCGAAAACAATAAAATGCTATTCAAGCTTTTTCTTTAGTCCATTAACTTTGATGCACGTGAGATTGATAGTGGGGGAGTGTTGGAAAGATTGCTGGCCCTTTCAGCGCATATATACTGTTTAGGGGAGAAAGTGCGCTATATATAACTTTCCACCTTTGTTCTTCAAATAATAAACAACATATGAACCGGTTTACAATCAATTAGGTCCTGTGACAGCTTTGTGCACATTTTCACACCACATTGCACTCCCAAACTCTCAGCAATGCAATCACATTTAATAGAACCAAAAGCCCACAGCTACCAGTCGTAATTTACTGCTGTGAAATTAAACGTTTGAAGATGTCATCCTCGTGTTAATAGTAATTTCCACTTGATGGAAAGTACAGATTTGAAAAGCCTTTTTTTTTTAACTTGTTCATAACAACTTGCCATTTTACCTAGCGGGGTACACATGGATGGAAAATATAAATTGTACAGAATGGTACCTCACCTTATCATTTGAG
This sequence comes from Dunckerocampus dactyliophorus, assembly GCF_027744805.1. Lineage (NCBI taxonomy): Eukaryota > Metazoa > Chordata > Actinopteri > Syngnathiformes > Syngnathidae > Dunckerocampus > Dunckerocampus dactyliophorus. The sequence continues at coordinate 5,168,153 of NC_072837.1, forward strand.
GGCCTCTAATGACAAACAAAATTGGCTAGGCCTGTCACTTGGTCCCAAAAGTCGACTGGTTTAACGATTTCACGTTTTCCAGTGGTTCGCTTCTACGCATATTAAAAGAGTGTATGCTCCATATTACACTTTTTGAAAGCAAAAAATATATAACACCGCTGCCGGCTAACATATGTTAGCAACAGTAGTTTAAAGTGAACAAATAAATACCTGTATTTGTCACAATTCGAAGTTTAACTTAGTCAAAATTGTCGTTCGTTAACTCCCGTTCATGGCTTTCACTCGCCATCTTTAGAGGGTGCATGTACACAAAAGCAAAAGAGAGGTGATCAACAATGTGGAGGTATCGTGTGGTTATGATAGGCTTTACACATTCGTAGACATACATAGACATTGACAGGGTAAACCAAAATGAATTTCTTGGGGTCACAATAGACGGAAATCTCACATTAAAAATATACAACATAAAGAGGCTAGAAATACCTCGATACTGAATAAAGCAAAATTTGTTTTGCAAGGGGCCGCAGAGAGACAATCCCAACCAGAAACAGGGCGCTTGCAGGCCGGAAGACAGCCAACCCCCGAGACCGGCAAGAGATCACACCCCACAAGGGCAGACGGGCACCGGGGGCCACACACCAGCAGGCCCACAGATGCCCCCGCAACCAGAAAGGAGCCCTCCCACGGCAAAATTTGCACCGCAATGTGGTGAAGGATGATTGTATGTGTCCTTCAGGTGTATTTCAAATCAAATGGCAAATTTGTATTTGTTGATGTGTACTCTTATGCAGATCCTCCCCAAAGTTTTTGGAGGCTCTTCCACCCCTTTTAAAGTTTAATGGATATTGTTGCCTGTTTTTTCCCCGCTTAATCCTTCTGTCTGTCCAGCTATTGACTGTTTTATGTCTCATGTTTGAATGACTGCTGTCATTAAAACAACAAAGCTAGTGGTAGCCCAATACTTTTGCACAGCATGCATAATAAATAGGATAGTCAAATCAATTGTAAGAGTGACTTTCTTTCTTGTTGTTGATATAGTGCATGGAAAATAATGTTTGGGGGACTCTGCCTTTCATGCACACCCCCTGCCTCCGTCCCCTTTTGTGTCTCGCTATTTGGAAAAAGGTGCATTTAAGTTGCGACACCAATGAGCACATTAGCACAGCCATGGAAACAATGCTGCAAATGATGCCATCAAAACCGCCGCCTCCTAATTGCGGTTCTTTTTATGGAAACAGGAGTGCAGCGGCATTATCACTGTTGCCCTCAAATGGGACTGCAAGGAGCAATATGCCATAATAGATTTGTGGCGCCATTCCTCCCGGACTAAAGCAGGAGAAAAACGCATGCAATTAAATTTCTAATTTGAGCTTATTAATCGGTTCAGACACGCCCTGACATCTTATCGTCAGGCAAAACTTGTTTTTGCAATCCACCTGATAAAGAATACAAAGTGCTTTTTTATCTCGGGATGACTGCAAAGACCTGAAAAGCCTGCCCATCTTTGCCCTGCGACCGGCGCCACATGAATACCTTATTGAACATGCAGATCATATTGAAGCGATAAAAGCCCGCCATGATTTAATATGAGCTCGGCTGCTGAGCAGAGACAGAACACTGAGCCTCATAATGTCTGCTGCACCACCTGTGCTCATGCAAACTCTGAGTGTGTTTACATTTTCAGATCACAGCCGCGCACACCTCGTGCACTCCCGAGGAAATAAACTCGGGAAAAACATGTTATTGATGCAACTAAACCTACCCCCCCCCCACTTTTTTGTTTTTGTTTACAGGCGTTGCTTTGAACTTGCACTCTTGTGAGGACCCTTTCACACTGGATGCATGTGCAATCCTTCACAGTGGAGGATTATTTTCCCATTGTGGGGGTTAGAATAAATCACATCAGGCAGCAAAGAAAAATGAAAATAAAGTGCAGCAGAATGCCCTAAGTCAAATGCCTCGGAAGTTGAGTTCAACCTAAACATTCTGGAAAAACATACAGTAATCTCTCGGGTAACTGCTTCCAGATCCGACCGTGATAAGTGAATTTCCACGAAGTAGGATTCCTTATTTATAAATGGAATATTATCGTACTTTGAGCATAGAAAATCTGTTTATCCATTCATCCATCTTCTATTAGGGTCGCACCGTGGGTATGCTGGAGCCTATCCCAGCTGACTTCGGGCGAGAGGCGGGGTACACCCTGGACTGGTCGCCAGCCAATCGCAGGGCACATATAGACAAACAATCATTCACACTCACATTCATACCTATGGACAATTTTGCAGGACAACACACATTTTTTTTGGAATGTGGGAGGAAAACGGAGTACCCGGAGAAAACATGCAAACTCCACACAGAGATGCCCAACGGAGATTCGAACCCAGATCTCCCGACTGTGTGGACAACATGCTAACCACTAGGCCAAAAATCTGTTTACCACCTTCCAAATACAGTTTTTAACATTACTGGAAACCTAAAGACATGAAATAAAACCCATGTAGTCACCTTCACACGCATACGACCAGATATAGCAGACAATAAGAGCATATAAGCCATTTAAGACATAAATAAGATTGTGAAAGCCATGTCAGGGTTCAGAGATGAATTTTAGCTTTGCATGGGTCACGGCTGCAACAGTAGCCCGTGTTTTTATGGGGGATTATTATGTCTCCTGTGAGATCATTCAAACCTGCAATAAAAGCCTGTTCTGGCAATCATCGAACACTACTGACACCTAGTGATTAGTGTAAAATACTACATTTCATCAACTTCTTGGAATGCGTCTTCCGAATATCGTATATTGTGTATTTTTGTTAGTTTAGCCATTGCTATGTTTGAAAATGTTTAATTTGGGTAAAAAATGTGTACCATTTGCTTACATATGTTTTTTTCTTTGCTAATAATAAGCCGTATTCAACTACGAAACAGCATGATTTAATAATATAGTTTTAAAATTTGAAGTGGCGAGGGACAACTGCACCTTCAAATTCAAAGAAAACTGGCAGTTTAAACCATCGTCATGGGTGACATCAGTAAATCTCGTGGAGACGTCTTCAACTAAAGCAGGGGTATTCAACTCAAATTCAAATAGGTCCAGTTCGAGAAAATTTCCTCAAGCAAAGATCTGGAACATCACAACGTTTCATGTATGGATTGCAGTTGTATCAACGTGTGCGGGCCATCAACAACTGACTTTATAAACCTGGACTTCAATGGTCTGAGGGAACATTCATTAGCCGCCGTTGTGCAGTGACTTAGTAGGTCAGGATTCAGGTGGATGGGCCATACTGGGTTCTCAGACTGTTTATTTTCTGTGACCTTGGTTCAGACTTGAGTGGGTATGTTTGGTCGACAACTTTGTGCTTCGTCTGATAGTTTTACTTTTCCACTTTTTATGTGCCACAGTCTCTGAGCACATGAGACAAACCGATTTTGTGCTTCCAGAGGGAAGAATAAACATAAATGAGTTTGTCCATTCGGGGTTGAAAACTCTATTTTCACTGTCCACTTTCCTCTTCTCACAGAGCGCCATGTATATTTATTTTTTTGTTTTCTCCAACTTGCTGTCTCCGCTTCTATCTTCTTTCCCCGTATCTCTCACTTGGTCTTCCGTGTCACTTGCTTCACCCCCACCCCCCCGTCTGTCTCTGTATTGAGAGTCGCAATGACAGAAGCGCCTGTCAAAACTTAAAATACTTAATTCAATTCTTGGCAATAGGTCCTGGTTAGTTTAGGATGTTATCTGGGTCTGGACTCGGACTGTGGTTCGCCAGTTTGTTGTTAGAGATAAAGGACTGACTGGGTGACCATACTTTGAAGATGAAAAACCAGGACACTTGGCCCTGATACTCAAAAGTTTACTCAGAGATGCCTTAGAATGCCAGTACATTTAAAGCAGGGGTGTCCAAAGTGTGGCCCGTCAGCCATTTCCAGCCTGCGGTTCCTTCTCTATTGGGTCTCTCTACATTGTAGAAATACAATTTAAAAATACCTCAGCAAAAATATAAAAAAAATGGTGTAAAAGTCACATGAAACAAGAAATATGCAAGATACATCTTACATACTAATTGATATTACTGACTTTTATAACATTAAAATACTGACGGAATCTTAGAAACACTGAATATAACACGACCCCATTTTCTTTTTTTAAGTTTTTTGCTCAAATTTGTATTTTTTTCCTGAAATCTTGTTTTCAACAAAAACAAAAACTGACAGATTGCATTAAAAAAAAAGATATTTCGTAGCTGCTTGACAGTTGTTTGATGACTCTACTTCATTCAGAGCGTCATAACTCTTTCTCTGTGGTTTATTACGTTGCCCAACCTTTGAGACACTGTTTCCCCCAGGTGTGTCAATGCTGCACCTCTCTAGGTCTCTGGCGTATGTGAGTGACAGGAACAAAAGCTGTGACTCACTTGAGAAGTCGTCGTTGGGCGCCGCCCGAATGTAAGACTACCCATCTTTTTCAGACTTTAAAGTATATTGTCTTACATTGAATTCAATATTATTCGATTTTGAAGGTTATGCTATTTTATGCTGACGTTTGAACACCTTGTAAGACAGTTAAGAATGCTACAATGTCACTTAAATCACTGCTGGAGAATTCAAACAATTTAGAAGTCAGCTAGTGTGACGTAAGGGGTTGTGTTTGACTTCTGAGGCTCCACTGCACTATCTACATTGTATATCTCGGCAGCAACAATAACAAAAAAGGTGAAGGAGACTTCAATGAGAGTCAGCCAGTTTTCAAGTGCAGCCTTGAGATGGGTCGGAGTGGGGTTGGTGTGAGCACCTCGGCTGTGCACCTCATCCATCTCTGCTATCTGAAGAACAGTCTAGTGAGGCACTCGCAGACAGGAACTCAAAACATACTGTGCAGTCTTGATTTGTTACGGCTTCCTATATGCTACACTCCGCTGACTTACAATCACTCCCTGCATCCTGATCCCCCACACGTCGTGACTAACCCAACAGCGTCACCCTTGTCTTGAAACACACACACACACACACACACACACACACACACACACACACACACACACACACACACACACACACACACACACACACACACTGCCCCCAAAAAGCCAGAAAAAAATAATATCTGTGCAAGAGATGCATAGATTTTCGACCTATTTTCAAGTCAAAAATAGAAACTGTTCCTAAATCATTCCGGGTAGGACAAGACTTCCCGCTAAGAAAGCGCTGAAAAAGCTGGGTGAATGCTGACAAGTAAATCAGTTCACCTCAGTGTGTGACACGCTCCTTGCAACAATCAACAATCACAACAAGAGTCTCCTAAGGGATTTGAACAAGATGAGCTTCTTTGCTCGCCTGCCATCCATATACAGTACGTAGAGGTCAAGGATAAGGATAGTGGAACCTCTAAGCTCAAACGTAGAGGTCAAAGATGAAGATAATGGAACCTCTAAACTCAAACGTAGAGGTCAAGGATGAAGATAGTGGAACCTCTAAACTCAAACACAATAAGTTATAAGTAAAGTCATGTCGGATGCATGCGACATACCTAAAGCCATGTCGGGAAAAAAAAGAAAGTGTTTCATGCAGTGTAACAACACCGATTTGCTTCCTGTTCACATCCCAGAAAGAATCATGGGACGTGCTTTTTAAAAACATTACACTCAAGACAGGATGTTAAAATAATTTTAGTTGTCCACTTACTGTATTTTTATTCTTTTTGACTTTAACACACAAAATATACAGTATTACTCCATTGTCCTGTGGTAAGCATCTCATTTGGACTTCCTGTCACTAAAACAAAAGCTTTAAAAATACTGCACTGGCTTGAATATAAGATGACACTTCTTTTTCCAAGACTTGTTTTTGGAAAAATTGAAAAAACAAACAAACAAAAAAAACCACAAAAGTCTGTCTGACTCTAACCAAAACGGATGCTAACCGAATAAATTTTTCGCCCATAAGAAATCATGTAAAACCAATTAATTTGTTCCAGAACACCAAAAATATTAATACAAAACACGTTTTCGTCGTTTCTGTTAACGTTAAAAAAAACGTTCGTAACTTTGGACCACACTCCAACACTGTAGGTGTGGTACTGCGCCTCAAAGATGGTTGCCACTTGACTCCCACCACCCGCAAGAAGAAGTAAACGCAACACCACCATGCAGACATGTCCGCAGTGTGGTAAAGTTCGTTTCACGTTGGATGTTTGATATTCAGCGGCGTAGCTACAGCAGTAGTTCCCCCTGACTGTGCTCAGACTGCTGTGTCATTGTGCGGGGAGCTTGAACGGGAAGTGCTGCTCTAACCGCTGGTTGTTTATACTAGGGACCGTCAATAAATTACTATTGCCTTGAAGAGAGTTTGTTAAAAAAAATGTCATATATTCTAAATCACACCACAAATGATTAGTCCTACTCTAAAGTATTTTGCATGCCCATTTTTCCCAATTTGACCTTTTATTGGATTAGGGATCTCACTCAGAGAGGTTTGTTACAAAAGCCAAACAATACTGTTGGTCATGCTGTGTGGTGGCACTATTTTTAATGCTTTGAAGAGCTATTTTCATAACCATATTCAATTCCACAAATTCATATTTGTAACAAGAGCTTATTATTAACAAAACAAAACAAACAAAAAACAAAAACGCTACCGGTTCGGATTGACAAGACTAAAAAAAAAAAAATCGGATTGGATCGGACAAAAATGTGGATCGGGCCATCCCTATCATGCGCTAACATTAAAACCTGCATAAGACAGTGATGTTAAGAGCATTTAGTTGTTTTTTTGAGCAGCTTGTCTCCAGTCAGTTTGTTTGGAGAGTGTGTCATCACTGTGTTACATTCCCGCCCATCTGTGTGGCCTTTAAATCTACAGATGGGCTTCATTTGGACAACTTGGAAGCCAGATCTTTTTAATGTTCTTTTCTTATAATGTGAAAACCCGAGGCTTCAGTTGCATGAACACAGAGTGATTGCTAGATTCTGATATTTAAAAGGCATTTGAACAGGATATGACGCCTTTCTGATGATGGTGTGAACAAGTCTATGAGCCAAGACTCCAAAAAAAGCATGATGTTTTTTTATTAATATTTAATAAGAACACCAGCAATGAAAGCTACAAAGAATATTACATTGGAAATGAAAGGTAATGTGACAGCTGATTTAAAATGTCCTCACGTGGATAGGTTGGCCTTTAAATACCAGTTTCCATGCTCATGTGGATGGACAGCTGCTGTAGAAAAGTCCAGACTGGCCTGGGTTAGCCCTGGGGCTATTGGATAGACCGGTTGGGTCTTTTTGGAGGGGGAGGGGGCATTAGCTCAGAGTCTGGGTCCGTTTGATGTTTCCGGGTCTGGGCTTGGACTGCTTGAGAACAACGGTCCACATATGCCAACAGGATTTCCTGGGTGACGGGTTCCTGGATGCTTTTGCATACAGCTGAGGTGAGAGGGGAGGGGAGGAACGAATGAAGGAAAAAAGTTTAGATGCATTCACATAGGAAGCCGATGAGGGGATGGCGGCGAAACATTCAAAATGGAGTGGTCGGGTGTTTTACTTTGAGTGGTGATGACTAATGGCAGCAGAGATTACACTGATTGATAAATGAGCATTTATTTCTCCACCGTGGGTCTTCTGCGGGGTATGGTCCAGTCACATTGTGGCAAGAGAGATGTTTGGTTGATAAAGACCTGGTAAAATGGCCAAGGATCCAAGGAGCATAGAAATAATGCTACTTCAGGGTGTGTGCACTTCTACTTCATTTGGAGCCGCTGCTATGGAAAGTGTCCTCCCAGTATGTAAACACAATAATCAAGGTTATAGCAAAGCCCAAACTAGAACCAAGATCCAACAGCAATGATGGGGGTTTAAAATATCCTTGTAAGATTTGCTTTTTAACCTATATAATCCTTACTCATTTGTTCTTAATAAGTTGATAAATCATGTCAGGGACTGTTTAAAGGTGCTTTTAAAAAGTCAGTGACACTTTTTTTTTCCAACAGCAATAGAGACACATCTTGTTTCACTAGCAAGGCAAAAAGGGGTGAAATTTTGCTGCAAGCTTTAAATGGGAAAAAGTAGCACCATCTGGTGGACAAATAAAAAAGTTAAAAACCAAAAAGGATAAAATAATAAAAATGTCACTTTTGTTTTTTTTGTAATTAGGAGCAAATGTGTCTGTTTGTCTGTAACTTTTAAATATTTTTTTCCCCAGCTTTATAACCTTTATTAATTTCCACCAATATTCATTAAAAACAGCCAGAATTGCTTGAAAATAAACAACTGCGTTGCACAATTACTGTAACATACTGTAAGATTCCCACTGTACGATTGTGTAAAATGTCCAATGACAATTCCCCCTTATGCCCAATCCACCCAACCAAAAAAACAACAACCTTTGGCTACTCAACCAACTGAAGGACATTTCTGCCATGCAGTTTTAGAATAGTGCAAAATGACTTCCATCGGCTGTGTCCTCAAAATAATTGCAGCAATAATGTCACTAATGGTCTTGGGGAAAATGATGCAAGTTGTAACACACATTGTATGCAGTCTTTACACAGAGGTGAAGCAGCAAATAACACAGCAATTATCTTTGTGGAAATCAATGGCCATGAGGAAAGGCTTTGTCTGATTTAGTGCATTGTGACGATAGTCATGCATGTGTGTGTGTGTGTGTGTGTGTGTGTGTGTGGGGGGGGGGGGGGGGGCATTCTGTGATCTGCTGACCTGATCACAATGTCACATACCTTGCAATAATAATGCATAATATATACAGGTGATTCTCAACAAAATACAATATTTTTATTTCATTCATGAATGAGAATCAGAATGAATAAATAAATGAATGTATATATTTATTTCAGTAGTTCAATTCCAAAACGAATAGGTGAATTTCCGTAAAGTAGGATTCGCTGCCGTTCATTGCCTATAGCAAGCTACCGAGTTAACTAGTTAGCAATCCATCCATCCATCCATCCCGGGTCGCGAGTGCAGCAGTCTCAGTAGGGAAGTCCAGACTTCCCGGTTTTCAGCCACCTCTTCCAGACAGCAAGGTGTTCCCAGGCCAGCTGTAAGACATAATCCCTCCAGCGTGTCCTAGGTCTGCCCCGGGGGCTTCTACCAGGTGGGCATGCCCGAACCACCTCACCAGGGAGGCGTCTGGGAGGCATCCGGACTAGATGCCCAAGCCACCTCAACCAGCTCCTCTCAAAGTGAGTGAGCAGCGGCTCTACCCTGAGCCCCTCCCAGATGTCCAAGCTCCTCACCCTAGTGAAGCCAAAAACTTACCACTTCCACACGGAATGGGAGGATAACTTTTTTTCCCACTCTCTCAGGTCAAACATGCCATGGCAGTGTTAAGGTAATATAATGTAATGTCTCAATAACGGAACATTACTGACGCCTCGTAACCAGAAAGCGTGATAATAAATACATTTTTGGAAAACTGCGATAGAGTGAGGGAGTGATATTCGAACCACGATGTAGTGAGGGACAACCGTATCTATACACACACAGTGGAATAGAGTTTAAGAATTGATTTCTTCTAATTTCTTGATCATTTTCTTGTAATTTCTTGATAATTTTGATTATATCTTACAGCTCATAAAAACTCCAAATTCAGTATCTCATGAAATATAAAAAATGGTCCAAAAGTTCAATATTGTAAACAACTGGTTCACAATTTTGGATAGTTAGCCTGAGATGTTCCCAAAGGTTCTTGCAGTCGACGTTATATGTTTCAAACCTGCATCATGTGCCCTGAAAATAATATCCACGGTTTCAACTTCGCGTTTTCTCCGGCTTGCTTTTGTTGCATCAGTATGTACTTTAATGTGGCGGTGTTTGTATAAAAGGGTCAAGTCAGCCGTTAGATAAGCGTGAAGTTATGTTACTGCAGTAGTGCAGAGTACCTTACTGTACTTCTGGTATGGTTTTCTTTTTTCGACTTCAAGAAGCTGGTCAACAAACAACCGTGTCTTACATTATACATGCTGGCAAGAGATATTTAAATAATTCTCAGTTTTGATGGACACTCCCAATGAAGTATTAATTTAACAATACTGTATTGGGATTGTAATTAGCAGTGTACAAGAGAAAGGTGTTTCTAATATTTTGCTCATATAAATCACTGTACAGTCATCCCCAGTTTATCGCCGTTAATTGGTTCCAAATCCAATCGGGATAAGTGAATTTCTGCTTAGTAGGATTAATAAATAGAATATTTTCGTAGTTAGGGCACAGAAAACCTGTTCCTGACTTTCTAAATATCCATAAATATCCATCCATCAATTTTCTTCCACTTATCTGGTTCTGGGTCATGGGGGCAGCAGTCTCAGGCGGGTACGGTATAAACACCTACTTTATATCATTCCATATAAGATTTTCCACACTACCCTTTTAATAATTCTGAGAAATAAATAATGTTTTCTATCACTTTGGCCGACCCAGAGGGCATTCATTAAGTTTTGGAAATGTCAACACCCTGGTTGTGAAAAAATCAAAAAATGTGGGACCAAAAAACAAAAACAAAAAAAGAACTCACCCATGGCTGTGTCGTAGGAGTTGGGGAAGCTCTTGTCAATCCTCTGCCGCATGAACACCCAGCTGTTGTCGGCGAAGTTGCACTCGATGATCTTGTTGTCGTAGGCTTTGAGCTCTTTAGTGGCCTGCAGGGACAACAAAGCCGGTTTCTAACTTTGCGGGTCAGGACAGACAATACCAGAATAGCGTTGCCATCATTGCCCATTACGTTTATTAGCCCTCTATTGCGTTCTGCAAGAGTGAGACCCATCTGGCTGCAGGCGCAAGAGAGAACAACATCTGAATGTAATAAATGTAATCCACTGACTGCAATGACCATGGTGTTAAAAATACATTAAATATGCATTAACATTAAAGATTATATTGGTGCAGGCAGCAGAGTCTACTGCGCTTTGTGAGACACAGTGACGTGGCTGGTGGTTAAAGCTAGCAAAGGAAACACTCTTTGAAATACTTGAATGTAATTGTTTTATTGATATATATTTTTTTAAATACAAAAACATACATACAAAACAAAATAAATGTAAAAAAAAAAAAAGTGTGTGTGAAATTTACAAATGATTACTAAAATTCCTGGCAAATACTTAAAATTGTTATTTTTTATTGTATCTTTTTTTTAAACAAAATAATTGTTATGTTTATTAATAAACAGTCGAGTATACAAATCTAAAACAATATATGTATTTAAAAAATAAAATACAATAAAAATACAAATTAAACTGAAAACGTTGTAAAATTAAAATATTTGTGTGCGAAACTAATGATTACTAAAATTCCTGGCAAATACTTAAATTACTTTTTAAACAAAATAACTTGTACATTAAAATATACATACATAAAACATCAAATAAAAATACAATACAATAAAATGAACATTTAAATAAAATAAAAAATTTAACTGAAAAAAATGACATAAAAATTAAAATATTTTTGTTATATTTTTGCAAATGATTATTAAAATTCCTGGTGTGAAACAGCTGTGGGTGTGTAAAAGAGAATGTCATATAATATATATATATATATATAATACAGTATATTTTGGATGAGTCTCAAAAAGATATATGATGTAGATACCTGTATATTGTATGAGGTACTGGTTATTGTTAGTTTTCAATTATCTTTCAAGCCATTTTGTAAGTTCCGACTAATTGCTACAGAAGATGCATCAGGAAAGAAAGTGTTAACATGCATCGTCAGATTCTCAACTATGACAACAAAGTTGGCCACCTCTATGAAGGCAGCTGCCCACCTCTAAGAAGGTCAAACACTCCGACGCATGGAAACATCATCCTGTCGGTTGCCTAGCGACTACATGATGCGTTTGGTGAGGGCGAGATGGTATCTTCTGGCCTGACCAGCCACGCAGAACTAACCACCGCTAGAAAAGTGTACCACTGCATTCATCACAAACACTTATTTGAACTCAACAAGATGAGGTCAATTCAAGCTATAATAGAGAGATTGCCCAGATTTCCCCAGACAATCATTAAAGCTAATCAAACAAAACAGACTTTTCCGTTGTAGCACAACTTAATGTGGCGGGATAGAGCACCAAACAAAGAACAGATGAGTTAGTGTATGTATGATGCTGTGCTTGAAGCAGTGTAACAGCTCCTACCAATGAGCTGATCAGGATCAGCATGTTTGCTTTGGAAGACCAGCTTGATATCCAAGCAGCGCTTTAAAGCTTATCTGAGTAAAAATCTTACTGCATTTCAAAATTTTCAACATATTTTGGACATATTTATCATTGCCATGGCAACCAAGAATTGTCTTGGTGACCGCTCACCTGTTTTAGCACTAGCCTCAACCCTAACATTTTCATTCAGAAAGGCTTAAAAAGCAAATTTAACTATAGCTCACAACATTAAAGTGAAGCCCTACAGCAAAAATGGCCAATTTTTTCCTCCGCAAAGTGCAAAGAATGAGGCGGGTTATGTATGCTCTCTAATGCTAGCATTAATACATTCAATTACATTCAATGGAAGACATTTGTGACAGTCACAATCTGCTCATGTACAATGTTTCACCTCGACCCCAACAGACAAAGGTCGTTCAGCTAGATGTTCTCTGCGTTCACATTGAACATGTGACATCCAGCAAAAGGTCAGGAGCAGCAATGCTGCCAGAAAAGAAAGAGAGTTTGGCAGCATCCTCAAATTCAACGTGAAAGCTTCAACCTTCCCGGAGTGTGGGGCATCTGGGCTCACAGCGGGGGAGCCACAAATATCACACAGGAAGCATGAAAGAGTGCGAGGGAGGAAGCAGGGCACGCAATCCACAGAGCCAAGTTCTATCAAGTGCATTTTGGATGTACTAATTAGCCAGCTTTAATGGTACGTAATACTGGACGTGACTTGCTCTGCGCTACCAACAATACGTTCGGAACCTAGCAAACCACACTAAACTCAAACCAAAAGAAATAAAATAATTAAAAAAAACATCTAGGTGGAAACCAGGTTTTAAAAGTTTAGTCCCACCCATTGTACTCACCAGAATAACTGACGGTATTTTTTCCCATAGAAAAAAAAATCTGAAAAAATTGGTGCTCTCGGAGGTTTTACAACCGTGACACAAAGACCCGCTGGAAAAAAAAGTGTCTCAAAAAGGTTGGGCAAGTTAGCCAACTACAACAAAAGGAGTTAACATGCTAAAATATAGGTGAACAATGAGGCATTCATCCAACAAGTGTTGAGCAGGTAAAAAATAGGACTAACCCAAAAGAGGTTTGTGTAGCTTTGACAATTTAGGCTATTTAAGGAGCAGGAGACACTTGAAAAAAACAAAACAAACAAAAAAAAAACTATCCTCTCGTAAATTTCACCTATACAGTGGAACCTCGATTTTCATACGCCTCAGTTTTTGACAAAAATTCTAGCTAAAGATATGTCTTGGTTATCGTAGACTATCTTGGTTATCGTACGACCAAGCAGTAAAAACTAGTCTGCGGAATCAAATGCCCAAACAAAGTTGCTAACTCAGTCTCAGTGAAGAATGGATGGTGGTTCTTTGATAGTTGGACACTACAGATTCTGAGATACAGAGAATCCTTTGATCATCTTTATTTAGTGTGTGTGGCTGGTTTATTTGTTCATAGAATGCACACAGAACGATGAACAACATGTATCTGCCTCCTTTCTTGCTCCTAATAAGCATAGTGCGGCGCGGCATGGTGAGGCGTTCAAGAGCACTGTGTATTTGAGCGTTCGGTGAATCTGTGCTTTTTAAAAAAATAAAATACGGCTGCAAAAAATGTTGCAAGTGGAATTACAGTCGTCCCTCGTTTGTCGCTGTTAGATAGTTCTAGACTCGACCGCGGTAAGTGAAGTTCTGCAAAGTAGGATTCAATAAATACAATATTTAACCTGCTTATTACTTTCTAAATACGTTTTTTACGATTATTAGAGTCTTAGAGTAATAGACATGAAATAACACCCCTATAGTCTCCTTTATATTCCTGTTATTCTTTGTTTACGCCACATTACGCAACACAATCACTGCATAGCCATAAGAGACGGCCACCGCTTATAGCAAGCTACCGAGCTAACTAGTTAGCCTGTAATTTATTTGTTCTAAGTACGTGTGACTGCATGTAGTGTGAATGTAATCTAATCTTAGATAATGTCTCATCAACGTAACATTACTGATGTCTTGTGACCAGAATACTATAAATATGACTTGTCTTTAAATCTTTTTTGACTAGTAACAGGTCATAGTCAACCATGAAACAGCAATCATTTAGTAATGAATTTTTGAAAAAAACGCGATAAAGCGAGGGAGCGATGTTGGAACCGCGATATAGCGAGGGCCGACTATAATTGACAGAAACCGAGGTTCCACTGTATTCATAAAATGAAACAACTGAATGGCACAATTTGTCCCAATGAGCTTTTCAAATTGAAAACATGGTCAAAAAGCTTTTTTGTCGTACATTATTGCAAAAAATGGGTCTTGCGGGGTGATGTTACAGGGACCGTCTTCGATTTTCAAAACATGCTGTCTGTGTTTAAATGTGGACGGGGATGTGAAGGATTGACAGAATACCAACGCGTTCCTAAAGCTCTGCACAGCATGCCGACAGACAAGAGAAGGGCAGTACAGGCAGTCGGCTTCAGTCTGAGTCTCTTCCTGCTGGTGTAGGGCGACATGTTGGCTGCCACCTTTTCCTCAACACTCGGTGCTTAAGCCATTCAAATCTGTCTCATTATGGCGGCGCACGTGTGCCACCAGTTATCGGGGCGCTTGGCAGGCGAATTATTTCCGATCTACTGTTGCACTAGTGCCGACCACAAAAACTTCTGTGTATATTCAGATTTGGAGACGATAAACACTCTTCACAAGCTCTGTTTTAACTTTTAAGGAATTGTCTGTTTGGTGCTTGCCAACAGGATCAGAATGGAAGAAACTGCTTGTATTTTTTCTTTTTAAATCCTGCCGCACAGTAGAAAAGAAAAAAAAAGTCAGCACATTGCTTTGAGTAAATGGCAGCTGATCTTAATGCACATTCACCTCTTCAGCATGACTGTTAACACCTTCACAGGATAACACCTGCCTGTCACACTGCATGTCCCCTCTTTACTTGTCTGTCATCCTGACTCCTACTGCGGATGAACTCATTGGAGTGCCACCGTGTGAAAAGAGCACACAGTCCTATTTGAACCCTCCATCGACCTGCAGTACCGTGCACTGATGCCACACATCACGATGAGCCACAAGTCCTTTCAAGTAGAATTTTAGTCAAATACTTGTAAATAAATGATTAGACCCCGTTTTCTCCCTACTGTGACATTTCTAATGTGCCAAATCCACAGAGTTATCTGTGACTGTTAAAATGGAAACATGGGATGAGGTGATTGATAACTTTGAGCTCCACTGACGCACTTAACACTTTATCTTAACTGCAGAGACAAAACAGCGTATGGACTAACAGTGAATAATTAATAGGCGGTATTATGTTGTGCTGTGCAGCCAAAAGGTACAAAATGATTCTGCGGGGTTGTTATCAGTCAAATATAAACTCCATGCCTTTTTAATGTCTGCAGCTTTTTGTTATTTGATCATATTTACTCATCGTTAATGAATCCCTTCATGATATGTTTATGTTGTATTGTTAATTGTAATGTCATAATACATACAATTACATTTCACTGGATGGCAATATATAGTCTTTCTTATCATGCGTTTTCCTCACTGATTGGCCAGAGAAAATGATGTGTGTGAGAGGTGCAGCATTCATTTTGAATGCACTTGCTCAATAAACAAGACATTTCATATTTCCCGTGTGCTTGACTGGGCTTTTGGGGGGAGTGGGAGGGTTCATCTACTGTGTACAAGCTTTGGTGCCTTCTTGGCAGTGTATACTGCATTTTTTTTTTAATTTTTGGTGTAAGGGATTTATTTTTCCCTTTTTGCTATTTGACAGATGACGGAACAGTTCCGCTCATGAACGTACATGAACGTACGTTGGCTACACTAATTACGTATGTGAGGTGCACGTGTGGCACAAGTGCGATGTATGAAAAAAATTGACATTTTGCTCACACCTGACACCACGTTTGCAAGACAGACGTTGGCCATGCGGACGAGGCAACGCACGAAGATGTACGAAGGGCGTACATTTTTCTTGCAACCTGAAAAAAACGCAGGTGGCTGTAGAGTTTGTTTGACATGATAAAGAAGCTCTGCGGCCAGTCTACGGCTCGAAAATCAGCATGTCACGCATACTTTTGCACGTAGACCTGCTGTAGGAGCCCGTACGACCAATTGCGACCTAGGCAATACAGACGAATAAGCGAAAACATGCAGTATCTCTTTTGTATGCACTTTCTTGAGAACCATTGTAGTTCAAATTTGTCTTGATTGAAAGTGATTTTAAAATGCAATTTCAGCTATCCATCCATCCATCTTGAATACTATTTGTTTTGCTATTAGGCAG
Source organism: Dunckerocampus dactyliophorus (assembly GCF_027744805.1). Taxonomy (NCBI): domain Eukaryota; kingdom Metazoa; phylum Chordata; class Actinopteri; order Syngnathiformes; family Syngnathidae; genus Dunckerocampus; species Dunckerocampus dactyliophorus. Next base: position 5,184,620 of record NC_072837.1, read on the forward strand.
AGACAGTGTGCATCCATTCACATTTGTATTCATCAGCAAAGGACAGGGAGGTGATGGCCACAAAGAATAAAGCTTCCTCCTAGTGTTTCTGTGTGGTCGTGGCCCCAGCAGTAAAGTGCCTGTGTGTCCTTTGGTAATTGTACCTCTTAATTACACCGCGCATGAGAAGTTTCAATCATGGGAGTGTGTTGGATTTTCATGCCCTGAAAGTGACACATCTACTTTAATACACTGCATGGAATATGACCTTTAGTTCTGTCTGTGCACAACAAAGCCAGCGGAACAACTTGAAATATAGGGGGAGAAAATGACTCGTGCTGCAACAATTGTATTACAGTGCAGAATACTGAATGCATTTTTATGAGCAACCTAAAATGTCTCCTATAGGTTGCATGTCTCATCCAAAATGACACAGAGGTCTGAAGCAAAGACAGTGCTGTGGCCCGTTTAAATAATAAAAAATGTAAAATGCAGTATATGCGAAGTACAACCAACAGCAATGCGTACTTTACGTCATAAAACACACACCGAGAGCGGAATTCTGGACACATGCACCATCAACTGAGGTTAAAGTGCAACAGCCTAAATGATTTGTGAATAATTAAGAATGGTGAATGGACTATGTTACCACAAATAAATAACACTCAACAGTTACAGAGTGCAGACTGCCAATTACAAAGCCAGATTGTTGATTAAAAATCCTCAATACACATTTACTCACTCGATTAATAATGGAGTCAGACTAAATGAGGAAACCACCAATTAGAGAAAACAGTGAATGACATTTTGTCTTGCTGTAGGTTAAGGTCGCACTTTCAGCCTCTTGAAGAAAGAAAAGGAACCCATCTTTGACATAAGGCTGACATAAAGGTCTGTCAGCCAATCCTCCGATTATTTATGTCTAATAAGATGCACCGATGAGTCACATATCGGGGAAAGGCAGTTTAAAATAAGTCACTACTGCTGGAAAAAATTGACTAGACTGAAGATGTTTGGAGGTTGTACATCAGGAAAATGGAGTTGAACCTAAGTAGGCAAAACAATTAGCCAGACTAATTATTTACACAAGTATCCAGGGGCTCATTAGCATACACATTAGCAAGGCAATGCATGTCAAAAGTACAACGGAGGTGGCAGTAAATCAGCTCTAACAGGATCATTATACAGCAAATGTTCTCATATAGTACCAATCCATCAACCGCAGAATGGGCCCAGTGTCAATTAGACATAAGGTATTTATTGTGGGGTGCCTTTATTTGTATAAACATATTATATGCTAACCTATTTTTTCCCAACTAATGAATAATGGTGCTTGATTAAAATTAAAATATACTGTAAGCCAAGCAAAAGTGGAGTTTAAAAGTGAATAAAAATTGAGAAAATGAACCTTAGCAGGCTGGACAGCAGCAGACACGCTAGAACTAATGTGTGGCGGCGCATAGCGGCCCTGAACATAAAAACAGACACACCAAACTCTTATATGCTAATTGTTGTCTTCACATAATGAAAGATCACCTTTGATACTTGACAGGTAACTCATTGCATCATCCAAGTGGTAAAACCACCTCACCATTATAATTTATTCAAAGTTTGTGTGCCTCTGTAGGTGCTGCTGTTTTGGTTAGCAACAGAGTTCGATTGATTTTGTTATGTTTGAAGTGGACAACAGAGCCCGTGCTTAATTGAGACATGGCATTTGAGGAAATACGACAGTATAACTAAATTACAGGCATCAATGTGAGTGCTGGCTGCTATTTGAGCTGGGTTGCATATTTATGCTTGGATCTACTTACATCCCAAAACAACAACATAAAAGCTGACAACATACCGGAGGGGTTGTAGCTTTTTCTTTGTTAATTTTCTTCCCCTGACAGACGCAAACACAAATTGCCAAAGGTTCATTCTTGGAAATCAGAGACAACACTATCCCTGAATCTCAACTGGGACAAAGTTTGGGCCAAGAAATCTGTAGCAAATACAGTAAAGGGGCATACATGACACAAATAGATTGTATTGTAGTGATTAATGCCCATAAAAAATAGAAATGGAAGATTTTGTTCATGTGTTCTCCAAACCAAGCAAGGGAAGGCAAATTCCGCCCATATTCGGGGTGAGATGTCCGTTATAGTGCTGAGCAAATGACTCGGTCTCTGTTACTGGGGGCGAAAGGTCAGATGTTGCAGTTCAAATGATCCCATAAAGCACACTGTACATCTTGTGTGTTCTCACGGCCTGAGACAATGTCAACATTGTTACATTTAGTTCACACAGACGTGGACGGAAGTTTGAGCATTTCGGCAGATTTTTTGATGGCTTCATCTTTGGGGCTGTTTAAAAGCCATATATAATAATTAGAGGTATCACAAGAGCCCGTGTCACAACATCTCGAGAGATTGAAAGAGTTCTCATTTAGAAAAATAATGTCTCACGGGCACTAGGCCAGGGACGATAATAACAAGACACAAGAAATGACAATGAACTGGATAATTTTGTCGACATTAATATATTGCCATGTGCATACATGTCTGTTTTCCTTGTCTCTCGCCTCCAAACAGGCAGGAAGAGAGTTCACAATGTGTATTGGTTTCAGCACCTTTGCGCGTTTGGTCCATAGAACAACGGTATGAATGGAGTGAGCCCTTTTGTCAGTCATACAGTCTCATTGTCTTGGTGGGGCTGCTAGCATACGCACAGAATGCAGAAGAGTGTAGAAGAAATTAAATGAGTGGATTGCAATATACTGTAATTTTTTTTCCCATTGTACTTTTCTTAATATTAATGTTCAAGGAAAACTGCACTTTTTTTTGGAATTTTGCCCATCATTCCCAATCCTCATGTGAAACATGATCACACGTCTTTCCCTTTTCTGCGCATTATAAAGAGAGAAAAAAGGCTAGTAAAAAAAAAAAACAGCTAGCATGTGGGATTTAACTATGCACGTAACGGTACACACATGTGGCTAGATGGACTACGTGTGATATCATGTGCTCCATGTATCAGAATCAATATCATGGTGACTTGCTCGATGGACAGTTGTCCGTCTGGTCCAGCTGGTCTGGGGCATCTTTTCCAGTTTATTTTGGGTTGGTGGAAAAAGTTTCTATGACTGCAGGGCTAGCGCTGACCACTCTTTGTTCGTTGTGATGCAATCTCTTGGAGCAATGTCCTCCTTGCCATACACACACAGCCTTTCCATCGATGGTAACACTGTATGCCACGCAGTGCAGCAGAAACACTCCATTTCTGTCGGCATGGCATGGCAAGCTCCAAGTCATGCCGGTGTAATGACTTGCTCCCCATCTGCTACAAAGTTTCACTCTCTCATCTTGCAGGCTCAGCTTTTAAAACCTGTAGCTCAACCTCGGTATGCTCAGGCTCAAAAAGATAAGGTTCTGGATCCTCATTTGTCCAAAAGTAGTCGTTGCCGGCGGCTTGCACGAAGTCTGCCATGCCATCATTGGTAGTTGCAAAAAGACACGTGGTTTCTATGCTGCTATTGTTGACGGAAGTAGCATTAGCTTCAATGGGATCTGTGAAATATCAATGCGCCCAAGAAAGAAGTTCCGCTATTGTTTAAAATGATCAAAATACGGCCAAATATTGTAAGTATTACATGTTATCATGATTGTACCTGTTACTGCATAGGTCACAGCATATATAGAAAACCATAAAATGTGGTTAGAGATTTTGTTTTAGAGGGCTTTATAGTCAAAATAGGTGTGTCCCAGGACGTGCATTGTTAGCTCCCTCACGCTCGTCATTTTTGATCTCGCGAGACCTCCTGACACCCCTACAACAACATTATATTTTCATTTATTAGCTCAGTAAACATGATTGTCAATAGGTTATGTTTAATTGTCATATGTGTATCTCATTTCATCATTTGAATTTGGTGCTTGAGATGTTATTACGTTAACATCCATTCTTAATAAATGTATTTGAGAAAGAAGAGTGCCGCTGATGTCATTTGTGCCTTTTGGGAAATACAGTACAGTAAGCTTCTGTGCTTTCTGCCAGAGATTAAATGACAAGTATTCGTCTAAAAATAGAAAATGATTCCTTTAATAAGGAAATAGAACAGGCGGGTATTCATTAGTGGTTGACAAGTTGGCGTGTTGGGAAGGTTGTGCTAAATAAAATGGGATCTCATTAGAATAAAAGTGAACAGCGTATTAAAATGAAGCAAAGAAAACAAGTTCACTGAAACAGAATAAGGCAGATGTCATTTAAAGTGTGAAGAGTGAAATAATACGCGTGATTCAGATGATCCAAATCATTAGGATGGAACTGTTTTCTCTTCAGTTATTAAAGAGAAGAGCTTACTGTGTTGTATACTTTTAACACTAGCTGGGGCTTGCTGGCACGAGGAGGAAATCATTAAAAGCAACACGTTTTCTCACCTTCATCTTCGCAAAGGGCCTTTCGTAGTTGCCGACGTAAAGCAAGCCGACAGTCTCTGGCAGCAGCCTGCAAAGACAAAAAGCACGGTGGTTAACACACTCTACGATGCATCCAACTCGAGAGATCACACTGCTTCCATTTTGCAGCTAGTAACAGAACGGCGGGGATGTGAGATTGCACCCCCGTGAGCCCTTCTGTCTGCGCGCACAGCTTGAGGTGCAGAGAAAACGACATTATGTCCACAATCAGAGTCCAACGCTATGATAAATCGCAGGCAAATGTACAGAATTGAGATTGTGGGTATTGCGTGTTTTCGTCTAAGAGGTTACTGTGAGCTGTCGGCTCAGTTCATTGTCACCTTTGTGAGGTTTATAGGCTCTGATGTGTGCTCATGATCAAAGTGTTTGTGCATTTTTTGTGTCTCATCCCCAAGACGAAGCCCAACAGATGTCTTAATCGCACAGTGTGCCTCCCTCACATAACGCCCCTCCCCACAGTCATGTGGCTGCTGTTATTTGAAGACACTCAAGTTCGATTAGGATTGAAGAATCGAGAGTCGGCGCCTGTTTTATTTTATTTAACCATCCACGGAGCTGAAAAAAAGGGGGCTATTTTATCTAACTAAGAGCTCAAAATACAGTGCAATTCATTCGCAAATTGAGCTGAAATGGTAGAACGTCAGTCCACCCCCTCGGTCTCCTTCTGCGTAATAATAGCGAGCACGAGCAGGAAGGAAGCAACCAGAGGACATTTAAAGAGCCCTGCTGCAGTCATGGACACATGCAAGTGTCCTTTCTCATCATTGTTCTATTTATACTTCTGACTAACAAATGTGTTACAAGAAAAACAAGCACGGGTAGTGACAATTAGAGAACTCCTTCTGCGTCTCAATGGCCAACAGCAGTGATTTACCACAGTTAAGAGTCTAATGAATGACATTACACAGTGCACAACACAATCTACTACTAAATAAAGTTGTTGGGATGCTCTAAATGCCAGTGTGGTCTTCAGAGGGAAAAAAAGATGCCCAGAGCTGACCAAAATGTTAAATGACTGAAAAAATCCATTGAGTGGGAAAAATATGCAGCTTGAAAAATGAAGGAAAGCATGCATTCTATGAAAAATGTGCAGCCCATATCTCAAGGCGACAGCCGCAGTTTTCGATATTTATGGCTTTGTCGTCCTCTAGATCAGTGTTCCCCAACCTTTCTGGACACACAGACAGGCTAGTGGGTGGGGGTGTGGGCACTTCATTATAGGGATGTTATTTATTATGTACATTATTGTGTAAATCTAAGACAGGAACTTTAACTTTAACTTGAGGTTGTGCACCAAACAAATATGCACATTAGCACTCATCAAACCTTACCTTTACCTTTATGCATTCCCATATAGTATCACCATTTGGGACCAAATATGAGGTGAAAGAAAAACGAATGAAAGAATAACTAATAAAACTAACCGATGAAGCAAACAAACATGTATCAATGATCTTGTAGGCAACAGTAGGCATGAAAAAAACAGACCCATTTACTTCTTTATGCATGCGGGGTATAGTTTTAATCACAACGTAATGGCAGCTAGGCATAACATTGTGCAGTTCGAGGTGCTCAATTAAGCCTTTAAACCCGACATTACTCACCAGTGACAGGGGCTGGCTCTTTGCTGTTATAGCTAATGACTTCTTGTCGTCCCGTGGGAGTTTCCCATGTGATGTTGTTTCAAATGCGCGATGAGGTTGGTTGCACTAAACTTCCCCGGTTCTGTGGCACCACGGCGAACTTGTGCATGACAAATTTTGCACTCAGTTGCGACGTTTTTTTCAGACATAGCAAAAAATACAGCCACACTAACACGTTAGCACACACTGTTATCATCACGTGGGCTCTATCAGGCCACTGCTGGATTGACATGCTGGGGTGGAGTCTGGAATCAACTGCTTATATGGGTGTGCCAATATCGGAGATTTTCGATGCAGGCTGATATAATCTGATTTATTCTGATCATTTTTTGTTGATATCGGCCCGATACCAATATCGGATCAGAGAGTAATTCTAGTTTTACATGCAGAAAACAATGGGAAATAATAACAAATGGCCAATGGATTTAACTTACGGATGACACCCTTCCCGGACATCTCGGTGAGAGCAAATTCAATAGTGTTTATCACCTTCAAAGTATTGGCACTCACACTTTCTTTGGCCCCATGGCAGGTTATTTAGCCGTCACACTCAATTAAAAAAAATGCACAGGCAGTAATGAGACGGCAATGGTGCCTTGTTTGGAAAACGGACTCGTTTTTTATGTAAAATATTGTACAAAAACCAAGACTGTGTACGAAAATCGAGGCAAAAATTTGGTGAAAATTTTAGAGAAAAAACAAAATCATAGGAGAACTGGGGTGCACAAAAATCGAGGTTTGACTGAAGTACAACCTTGAAAACAGTGTATTTACATTCAATTTTTTTGAAACAATATTCATCAGTCCCAAGGATGATGATTATGTGCACGAAATGTGTGAAAAGAGGAAGGTTAGCCGTATCTGTTGCCTCTTAAATTCAAGATTTAGGAAATTAAGGGAATAAAAACATCGAGAGTCAAAGCACAAAAAGAGATCCATTGTTGAGAAAGTTGATGAGGTTATGCAGTATCAAGCAGCAAGGGAGTGATGGGTGGATCCATAACACAAACACGGACTGAGATGCTGTAATGACACTTGAGTCCCTCCTCAATCAAGAAAGCAGTAACGAGAAGCCTGTAGAGAGCCAGTTAAACAGCACTGGGTCCATTTCTGGGAATTTGAAAAACGGCACACACCTATTGAAGGATGACGTAATCATTTGGTGACAGCCTCCTCAGACAGAACGCCGCTGGATAAATTTATCTATCGTTTAAGCGATCCATACTATTCCACTGTGCTGAGGGGATTCTGAAAAGCAAAAGCTCTTCTCTTCCACCTCTCAGTCCCTCCCCCCATACAATAACGACAGCTTGCCTTTGTGCTTGCATTCGGAGACGGTGATAAAACCTGCGAGCCAAAGACGTGCTCAAGGATTGATCGTGTGGGCTAAAATAAATAAACTGCTGTTACTTCCCTGCGTGTGTCTGTCCATCTCTCTTTTTCTCTCAGACGAAGAGCCTGCACACTATGATGAATCAAGGTCTGATGAGGGCCTCTTTGTAAATGAATTCCTTTTTTTGGGACATATCACAACACTCTCACTAACAATAATGTTCTGTGTTCTCCCACACACAGTACACAAGACCGAGGAGCACGCAGACTTTCGATGCAGGAGAGCGCGACTGTGATCTGCTGCTGATGAATAATGGCAGGCCCAGTGCTGGGACAGTCAGTAAGGTCACCTGGCTCTCAGAGGAGAAGGCTGCGTGACCACTAAGCCCTGCTGTGATGGGTCTGTTTGAGTGCAATCGCACAGTCCTCACACACTGTGCCAAGCACACGATACAGCAACCAATGTTCCAACAGGAGAAAAAAACAGTACAACCACGCTGGTCTTTGTAAAACGAGGTAAAAGTGATGTTAAATGTTCAGTTGGCCATTCATTTGTCATTTGTAATTATGTCTGCATTATTTTGTGCATGTACAACTATAATCATGGTCTATAAAATGTGTTTTGTGTTGACATTTTTGGGTGTCTGGACCGGATTAATTGGATTTACATTATTTTCTATGCAAAAATTTGCTTTGGTTAGAGTCCGTTTTGGTTTGAATTGGACATTCTGGAACGGATTAATGACGTCAACCAAGGCAGCACTGTATATTAGTATTAACACTTGTTCAGTTCAACCTTGGTGGAGGTCCGCATTACCACTTTGCTTTCAAATGCAGTTTCTTCTTGGACTTACCATTTTCCTGATTAATAATTATTGTTGCACTTGGGAAGGCTTCCAAAATATTGTGTTTGAATGTTTATTTATGCACGTAACAAAAGAAGCATTTCTATGGGTGGAAAAAAAGTGTTTTTGAAATTAAAAAGCCATCAACTTTTTGGTATAATTTGTGCCATTTGACGGGGAGTGTTGTGATTGCAATTACTATAACAATGCACTCCATGTTCTCTGTGATGTGGCTACACTTCACTACTTGGCTGAAGCAGCAGACAGAGAGGGTGCAGGGTTATGCTTAATTTTACTGCTGCTTATCCAATTTTAGCGTGGAACTCCGCATCCAATTCCAATTGGCTTGTAAAAGGATTGGGGGCATGCTATTGTCAGGGAGCCGTACTACGATGTGAATTAATATTTTCACACACCAATTTTTTCCCCCCCAACAACTGAAAGCCATTTTCACGTTATTCCGTTTCAATGAAATTATTCCTGCCACTTCCAGTTTACAACCTGTTTACTAATACATGTAAGAAACATCGAAAGCCTCTGATTACCTGCAAGGAAATGATTGCTTTTTACAGCACAGAGCTGTCTTTTTAAGGAGGGCGGGGGGACAAAGATAAGCACCGGTGCATCTGAATAATTCATGCTGCAGATGATGATGACCACAAAATGAGGGAAAATGGGAAGGGCCGTGCTCTTTGCACTTAGAAGCTCTTAACGCAAATATTCTGGGGTGGGGGCTATCGTGACGAAGGAACTCTGCATACTGTTTCTGGAAGAGGAATTGCTCCCGAAGGCAATGGGGAGAGGGAACAAGAAATAGATACAAAAGGAAAGATGAATGCTAGTTCATTTGTGTTAATGTAAGACAATGCAAGAGCTTCAAAACACACGTCGTGTATAAAGTACTGTTTTAAGTACATACCCTTCTCCTCCGACTTTTGTGATCTTGAGGCGAAAGTCCACCGAATTGAGATTGGGAGGCTTCCATTTAAGGATGTCATCACACCTTCCGGGCTTGTATCTCTGCAGACGTAAAAGAATGTGGACATTTGCTTGCATGAGTCCATACTCATGTGGCTTGAATGAAGTGGGATTACTGTACATTGGCGGCACACGCTATAATGTCGTCATGTTTCCGCAGACTTTAAAGGCTGAGCAATTTGTGAGCGGGATTTTTAAGTGGCAGTCACGGTTAAAATATAGACTTAATGTTCTGTCTGTTAATCTCCACTTAAAACCGCCAACTGTAAACAAGATTTAGAAAAGCTGTTTATTTAAGGATTCATTAAAGTGTAGAAGTGGTAGAAATTGCACAGTTGAATCACAACACACAACAAAATATTGAGTGTCTAACTATTATTTAAAATGTTTTCCAATCTAAAGTGAGGAACAACCCACACAGTAAAGCCGGCTTTCCTCCGTCGCCTTGATTATTGATGTGTGCTTGACATTTAGGTGGCTATGACGCGCGGTGGTGTATGAGAAATGTAAAGGCATGGCGGGTGGGGGCGGGAACAGATGACCAGATTCTGTCAGTCAGGTTGCCCGGTAACAGAAGTCTTCTCTGAGGGAAGATGTCTGGAAAACAGACAGCGTTCCTCAGGAGATCATGAGCTGTCATACTAGTCACATGACCAAATGAGGTTCCACCTATGTGTGTCATTACAGCAGAAATCGACAAAGGCAGACAAAAACATGATGTTGCTAGTCAAATGTGAACGTTACGTTAAAATGTTGGATCGCTGGAAGTGTATGGACATTAGGTCATATTGGGCTATGGTGCTTTGTCTTTATTGTACATAGTACAATGGAACCTGAAAGGGTTGAACACAATATGTTCCACAAAGCTTTGTCCAGCCCCATTTTGTTTGGATTTCCAAGCAATTTTTCACATGGGACATAATAGACATCAGTTCCAGAATCAACCTTATTATCTGTACCAACAATTTTTCTCGTCAAACAAGTGCGAAAATAAATTAACCACATAGCGCATTTGTGATTCAGCATTCACTACCCCGCAAATTTGGGGATTTTTGGTCAAAAAGGACTTGGTTTTCCTCAGAAAATAGGCATTTTTCCCATAGAAAACACATTTAATTCCCATAAGTAATAATTAATAAATACATGAAAATACAAGTAAAGTGTACAGCGCACATTTACCACTGTTAGAAAGACCAGAATTTTTTATGTTTGTCTTTCTGCTTCACTCATGTTTTTTTTCATAAAGCTTTGAGATTTTGCTCTGTTCGGAGGTTCTTAAATACACCAGTTTTGTGGTAGGGGTGTCACAAGACTTCGCGAGACTAAAACGTGACAAGATTTCTCGTTCAGAAAAAAAAACCTGGGCACTCGGCCTGGGACGAAATTAATCGCCCAAAGTCAGCTGGGATAGGCTCCAGCAAACCCCCTTGCTATTGACTGGTACTTTAAATTGAACACTCAACTTTGATTTGACTGAAGGTCATGCGTACATGGTTAAAGAGAGTGTTTGGTCTGCACGAGTTTTGATGGAATATTTTAAAGCTCACTAAATTCCAGAGCTAATAACTGCTACAATACGTTGCCTAACGTCAAGATGAAAAACTTAATTTATAATGACAGTCACGTTATATGATGGATGGCAGAGCTGCTTCGTAGCAAGATTTCATGGGTGGGTTTTCAAATAATGTCTTGTCTTGTTTAGAGCAGGGGTTTGGCACCGTGTAGCACAGTGAGCCTCCCCTCAGAGCTGCAGCGCTGGGGCTTTAAACCCCCATTTTCTGCACCAAATGTTGTGGCGTTTTCTATTGTTTACTCTCCCAAATGGTTTACTCTCTAAAATATAAAATTGTTCCTTTAAACATAGATGAAGCTTAGCAGGTTTCTTTATTTTTCTCAAGCTGCTGCAATGTACACATGTTCTGAATCAATTATACTGTGACTAAATTGCATCATTTTGGAAAAATGTCTAAATGCAATGTTAGTCATATTTAACCTTAGATACCTTAAAACCTCCATCCAATAGTTTTTCTTAAATACAACAATTTAATATTTAACATATTATTATTTCTATTATTTATTGGCCACTGTTCAACCCTAAAATAGGATAACAGATCATTTTGAAAGAGGTTGATGCTTGTGTATTATCGAACAACACTGAAACAAGTTGATTTCCACTCCCACGTTCCGGAGGAAAATAAAAGATGTACTCAGGCAAGGTTCTTCAAAAGATACATGCTCTCTTATCCTGCTCTCTAACTAACTGTGTTGAAAAGCCTTTGTAGAGATTGCTGCTGGTTTCAAAGGGACATTAACGCTGCCTCTTCACCGAAACCTCTACCGTAGACAAAAAGGGCACGCCGCTCTCGCAACACCTTCAAATTTACACCAAAAAGTCAGGTTGTTGACTTATGAAATTATAATGTCTCAACTGCCATCTGTACAGGGTGTTAATGATGCCCTACAGTTATAAATTAAGTTCAGGGATGCAAAATGGCTGAGCATATGGTTATTACTTGAAATGATATGAATCATTTGAGTAGAAAATTCCCACCGACAGCTGGGAAGCTACAAAATGAGGCAGTTTCGCTTGTCAGGAGGTCCACCAATAATAAACTGTATTTTAGTATTTATAGATGTCAAGATGTCACGTCCTGTGAGGACGGACGGATTGAAAAGATTAAAAAATGTCACACTATTTTGGCACTTTTCCCAGACCACAACGAGTTACAACTGTTGTTGTTTTGTTAACAAGAGAAGCTAACCGTAGCTAACGTCCAAAGCTATTGACCACTGAATTTTGACCACGTGCTTGTTTAACCAATCAGATGGCGCCGTGGGTGGGGCAACGCTGGAGACAGAAGTTGCAGCCGGCAGGAGAGAGAGAGGGAGGGGCGAGTCTGAGCCGAAATAACCCAATTTTAAATTGATTTCTTCATATCGGCCCGTTGGATTTAAATAAAAGGCCGATACCGATTTACGTCAAAATTCCAAATATCAGCCCCGGACGATAATCGGTCGACAACTAAACCAAATGAAAAATTGTCAGTGTCAACATGTAAAAGATACGTTGTGAATGAATTGTCAGTAACAGACAAATAATTTTCAGACATGTTGAATTATGTTGAAAAATGTAACCACTTGACGTTACCTAATGTAACGTTTAGCACATCGGAAACATTAAACCATGCCATACCACAGTATACAGTATGTGTGGAAAGAAAACCACTTCCTTGAGAATCACAGGGCTCTTATTGGTTACTCAACATGCTAGACTTTCTGCCAAAGTGCAATCTGCAAAGAATAAATCCGAGCTTGGAGAACAAACAGCACCAACAACAACAACAACAACAACAACAACAGAATGAAACCCAATCAGACTCTCGATTAAACAAATGACCGTGAAATGCATTCCCAAATGTACAAGTGCACCCTGTAGCACTTTCATTTGCATTTTCGGTGTTGTCAATAAGGGACTATACAAAGCAAAAGCTTTGTTATTGAAGTGAAAAAGCGACCTTCATGTCGCACCCTGCATTCAGGCGTACTTCTATCAAATTCATTTCCATGTAATAATGGCAGATTGCAATGAAATTGCCTGCCTGTTCCCAGATACAAATGCAGAGACTGCAACCGCCTTGACTTATGATCGTGGCGGTGATGCAAAATGAAGGCTTTGTAAATGAGCGTGTAAATCTTCATCTCTACGGATAATTTTAAATAAGATGATTTGATGATTTAGTTGACAATCTAACTGTATTTCAATGTATACTTAAGAGTCTCCGTGGAATTTACACTGCACATTACACATTGTTTTTCTAACCATCGTCATGTTGGACTGCACTGAACGAAATCAAAGCATCTTACAACAACATTGAATTAAAAGCACAAAATGACTACAGGCTCACCATTGGTACAAACCTGGACTTTGTATTTGAGAGAGATTATCACATTGCAGTGTCCTAGCATGAATTAACTTGGGGTTATGCACCGCTCTAACTCAACAGATGTAACATCATCAAAGCTTATCTTTAATGCATTCACACACAGCATCGGCATTTAGAAACAATGACGTGAAAGAAGAACAGGGAACAATATCAGTCGGTTTGTGGTAGCATCTAAGAAAGCTACGTGGAATTTCAATCAGAACACACAACTATAGTGCATTCAGGGACGCCAAACAAAGAGAATAAACAAAGTGAATAAACACAGGAGTAAATTCTCATCAAAAAACAATTAAAAAAAACATAAATTTACAAAAATGGCCCTGTAGTTCAGGACCCCTGATCTAATCCTTTCTGGGATAGGCTCCAGCATACCCCCGTGACCCGAGTGAAGACAAGCAACATAAAAACAGATTGATGGATGTAAAGAAAATCTGTTCTTTGAAGCCACTATTGGTAACATGTAACATATGCTAGCCTGTGGTGGTATTCTTATATCTTTTGGGTGGAAAAAGTGTCATATGGAGCCAAGAAGGGATAGCACCTTTAATAGCAGCTGCATCTGTAGATAACTTTCAAATGCAGCTTCCACTGTTTATTCCACCTCTGTGTCCTTCTACGTGTTTATGTTATATTTATTCTGATTTAATCTGCCAAACATTTTGTGACTCTTTTTTTACCTATGACTTTGGTAATGTTCTTTAAAAACTTTACAGCCAGACTACAACTTCCACTTGCCCTTGTACCGTAATAATAATAATTTTTTTTAAAATCAACCAATAAAAAGCAGCATAAATAATCACATGGTTTAGTAGTCCAGTAGGAGAAGCACGGTCAGCACCGAGAATGCCGGTGGTCTTATCTGGAATTCTATTCTTGCACGTTGTAGTGGGTTTATCAAAGAGCAATAAGAAGGGCCTATATGTATTATAAGATTTATTTTCAGAGCCACGTAGCGTGTATGTAATTTTCTCAAGTCTTTGGCTCGCAGCACATCCCTGACCCAGTGGGAGATTGTGGGTGCGGCAGCCTCTTGTTGCAGACTTCTGACTTTAAAACTGTAGCAGCCTTCAGAAATGTTGACTGTAGGGAGAAGCAGCACATTGCTGGGCTGATAATGCAGTTTTCACAATCCTCTTTTAAGATCCTCTTTTTGCTGACCGTGAACAAAACTGAAAATGGGCCATAAAAGCGCAATGCAAAATGCATAACTTGAATAGGCATTTTTAAAATAGTTGGGGGAAAACCTCAATCTAAGAAGACATCTGCAGACAGGTAATAAATTAAGAATTGTAAAATAAACATAAAGGGTCTGACTAATGAGTTCCTCTATGCAATTCTTAATGCAGTTACTGGCAGTGACAGGTTTGGTATTTGACTGGAGACGCAGACATGAAATCCAAGGACATCTCCATGCAAGTGAAGGAGGCCAGGTCAGTTAGGTGAGCTCAGCACAAAAAGCATACTTTTCACTTTCTGAAGACTATAAAGTGAAGGCATCAACACCCACAAACTAGCAGCAGGTGAAGGTGACTGCAGTGAGGAGTTGGATCTGAAGCATCTCCAAGGAGGGAATGTGGGCGTACTTACAATAGGCCAGCGAACTTGGGTGTGATTACCCAACCCTCTCCTGGCCTACAGTGGCCTGCGCACACACACACAGCAATTTTGCTTCAGCCCATTTGCTTGTGCTATCACATTGTACACCGCTGTCCTGCTGCAATTTTCCTACTGTGAATTATTTAGTCTTAATTGGAATCGTTCTGTTTATTTATAACTTTTGATTAAATTCTTTTTTCCCCAAACAGTGCTGAACAGCGTGTGTAACACGGCTAGTTAAACAGTAGCCTCCCAGAAAAGTCATTCATCACCGTCCTCCTCCTGGGAACTAAAACCACTAAAGTCATCACAATTGAACATCCTCATAATTCCTTCGTCACTTTGTCAGTCTCTGTTTTGTTGTCGCTCTCGGAGTCACTTTTGTCTTGAGGCAAATTAACGATTTAGCTTGGGCTATCCTCTTCATCACGTAGTAGTCGAGCCTTTCGAAACCCGTTGGTGATATTCGACAGTTGGTGGTCCGAGCAGTCCAAACAGAAGCTGTCGTAATTCTACACTTGATCAAACTTAAGTTGTGTTGGCTCAAAACACGATCGCTGGCATCAATATGTCACTACTTCCTGAAACTGTACTCTAAGCAATATGGGAAAATGTAGTTTTTAGCCATAAATAAGCCGCATCACTTTGCAAGCCGCAGGGTTCAAAGTGCGATAAAAAAAAAAACACTCATTCATTCCAATCACAAACTGTATGTTTTCAATGATGTTGCACCTGGCTGCTCCGTGTAAACATGCACTGAAGGACGAAGCAGAAGGTTACACCTACATGAGCGACTCTCAGAGGACGAAATAAATTTATAGGCTGTGGAGCAGCATTGTGTTGGTGTGAAAGCATTCTGTGTAAACAAGAAACATGATGGTGTGGACTCAATTTTATGGCCACACTGGTGCTACCTGTGAGTAAAAAAAAAAAAAAAAAAAAAAAAAAACCTCCTACTGTAAATCTGTTATTATCGGCGGGACCAAACCAGAATCCTTCTTTGGAGTCAAGATCGGGAGATAAATTACACTGGGGGGGAGGGAGGCTGTGAGAGAACAGCCAACAGAAAAGGTGACAAGCTATTGAACGGCTGTAGATCAGACATGTTACCCCCCTTTTAAGTCCTGAAATAGCTTGGCTCTATTTGATCCTTTACAATCCGTATTTGTGCAAAAAGAGTCATGGTTTTCTACTTCACCTCTTGAAAGAACAAAAGAAGAACAACAAAAAAGACAGTTAAAATGTAATCGTTAAGGATGAATATGAATTCAGCAATCCCATTTTCTGAGACGTGTCATAACATCCTTTACAGAAATGTAGACTGAATATGCAAACCATCTATGGTTTACTCACACACAGTATGCGTTTCATTATAGGGTGCGGTATGTAAACATATGTATGTATGCCTCATAGTGATAGATGTAGGGAATATTACGCTGCTGTAACCCATTACACCAAACAACACACAGTGGAAGCTGAAACATACAAATTTTTCCCCATAAGAAACAAAATTAAAAAAAATGTTCGCATAAAACACTTTTTTATAGCTTTACATGCAGAAAACAATTCCAAATGCAAATGCATTTTTCATGTGTATGTAATGAAGACGCTCGCATCTTCTTCCGCTGTGGATAAATGAAAACAAGATGGCCGTGGCGTTCCGTCACAGATGAAGATGCGAGCGTCTTCATCACATACACACATTTTTTGGAGGAGGCATTTTTATGATGCAAATGTATTACTCTTTTGAACGCGTATTGTTTTGAGAAGCTAAACTCTTTACTTAAATGACCCCAGCAACTAAGCAGAACTATGTTCCTCGTCACGGAAATCTGACCAGAACTGGACTAGTGGGACCAAGTGGGGATGTCATACAACTTCATGTCAAAAATCCGAACTATCCCTTCAATATCACTTTTACTTTGATCGAAGACTTGATTGTTGACAACGGTGACTATGAGGCAATGAGATCCACACGGACGAATACCACCTTTGTGTTTTGCTACGAGATATTTCTTGAATTCAATAGTGTTTCTCACCTTCTTTATCAAAATGCTGGCGCTTGCAACTTTCTTTGGCTCCATCGTGGGTTATTTTGCAGTTTTGATCAATGAGAAAAGCAACGACTTGTGGCGTAGCTTTGTTAGTTAGCAATATTATTGGAATACTTTGGCATACCGAACCATTATTATTCCACATGATAATCATTTCGATGACATCTCTTTGTTTGAGGGCACAGACTCAGACTGTTTAAGTGCGCTGAGGATTACAGATAAAATGCAGGCCTGGTCAATAAATCTGCTCCCAGTAGAAAGTCTCACTCTGTTGCAGATCCGATACACTGGACAAATTATTTCAATGAATAGAAAATGAGGGGAAAATTAAGGAGGTAATTGGTTTGCTGAAATGACCTGCTGACATGCAAAATAAAAGGGTTAAGAAAGTGTCATGCAAAAAAAAAAAAAAAAGTCTGACCTCCTAAACTAACTCACAATGGCAGAGCTCCAAAAATGATTTCTGCAATCACTTTTGACCCTTAAACAAAGAAAACATATTCCTACAAAGCTCTGAGCTGGTGGTGATAAGACACCAGTGCTGCAGTAAAAAAAGAAAACCTTTTTGCTATTAATCTTGGACATTCACAGCAGCAAGACCCTGCTGAGATTAACCCAATGGTCTAATCCCATTCACACAAAAAAGATTAACATTACATCTGGTGTGGAGTGCAACAAAGCTCAATGACATCGGAAAATGATTAGAGCACACGGCAAGCCTAGCGTCCCTTTTACACATACACTGGTTAAGACTGTACAATGCTGTAGTAGAAGCTTTTGTTAATGGCTTAATGCCGCACACACAGTCACTGCTACACCCATGCATAACCCTCAATGTGTGAATGATGACACAAGCATTCATCATAATGCCAGTTATTGTCTTTATATATGTATTGTATTTATTATATCTCACTGATAAACAATACTATAAAAATGAAACTTGTCATCAGTGTACAGCTTGTATAGATTTATTATCCATTAAAAATGCACAGCCATTGATGTGTTAATGATACAAGCAAAAGGTAAAAATAAATAAATAATTCAGTACACCAAACTATATCAGGATTTTGTATCCTTATGCAAAATGGCATGGAACATGACAGTTGTTAAATGCATTGATTTCATCATCCTTGCAAAAAGATTCCATGTCAAATACAACCCCCGCCACCCTCCCACAGCCAAGGTGCTGCAATAAGCTTGAGGCTATGTCCACACAAAAATATTAAAACAAAAAAAACACACAAAAAAAACAAAAAACGCACAATTCCCCAAGTCCGGTGTTAAAATCATCTCCATCCACACGAGTGGAATTTTTAAAAAAACACGTCTGTTTATTTGGCCTATCAGAAGTCTGAAAAAGGTACCATAGCTGACTTGATCGTACATTATAACGCCTCTGTTCATTCTGTTCATCAATGTAGTGATATATTAGATGTACAATAACATGTACGTTATATTTAAAGTGAGTGCAGACTTACACCGAGCTCATGCAACATCATGAATTTTTTTTTTTTTTTGGTTTAAATTGCGCGCATGCACTTGCATCTACCCGTGCACGAAATGAAACCAACACCTGAAGTCAATAACTTCATGTTCTGTTGATAAATAAGGTTTAAAAACATGCCATCATGTTGCACATTCAAATTCTACACTCTGGCCAAAGAGTTCCAAAAGCTGACAAGAGACTGAAACGCATAGAAAAATTTGCATATGCATTTTTAAAGTATTCGTATTCGTGTGGTCCCGGCCTTAAGCGGTGTTTACACTTGCATGCATTTTGCCTCGGTGTTGTCCCGCAATTCGCCGTGGCAATGTGTGTCATTTAGACGGCACGCCTGAAAAAAGGTTGACGACTATGTAGTTTACACACAGTTTGTGCACTCGGCACGTGATTCGTGACCAAAAATGGTGCGCATTGGCACAAAATGTCACCTTCCCGCACAACCTACCGACACCTAAGTCAAGTACTGTTTATGTCTAGTGTACGACATCGTATGGGGGACGTGCATTGTTCGCAGTCATGGCATTATTTGGTCTTTGTCCCGTGTGACACCACGCAACGGCAGGTATCACCCCTAGCTTCATTAATTGCTCTATATCCAACGGACCTACAAAATGTTAAGCTCCAGAGAAGAAGCTCTCATTGAAGAAATGTAAAGTGTATATTTTCTCACAGCTGCAGAGAGAGAATACAGAAAGAGCAGGAAGAAGGCATAAACCAGAAAAAAAGAAGGCACAGACAGTGTGGGCGAGGGAATTGCAGACCAGAAGACATCGCTTTGGGCATTATGATCAGTTATGAACATAAATTCAGAAGGAAGATCAAGGTGCCACAGAAATTACTTGAGAATTGCCCTCCGACTTGCTCCAAGAGGTGGTGGAAAACTCACGCGAATAAGGCCCGCTTTGATATGCACTGCCCGCTTTGTTTGCAGATAGGTTGTGATGTGTTGGCAGGATGTTCAGGTCAAGTTCATAAATAGTTCACATAAATGCATGCGTGCCCCAAATTTTGAACATTTTCAAAAAACAGGTTAGACATCCTTCACACCTGTTTACGACCAATTTACTCAATGGCATGCAAAATTGAGTACCACTGCGGGGACAAAATGCGTGCAAGTGCAAACTTGGCCTGAGACTACAGTGCATCCAATAAATACAAATGAAACTGCTCCTACTATCAGGGACTGCTCATAATTGTTCTTAATACCTTTAAATGTGTTTTTTAAGGTGACTGATCAGGGTTAAATCTGCAATATTATACATTTATAAAGGGAGCCTTACTTTTTCAAATCTAAATCTAAGTTTGTGAGTCTGCATCATGTGGGACTGTGTTATTCAGTGGCTGGAATCAAACATTTGATACTGACATAACCAAAATACAAAACAACACAGGAAACGTGCAGGACACATATCCACAGAGCTTTCAACATCCTTTCTCTATTCATGAGATTTGATCCATCATATTCACTGAAGCAACACTGTAAAATATGACCTCAAATCAACGGCTGGCAACATAAAAGCTCCACGAGGGTTCTAAATCCAAAAGCAATTTCTGTTTTGGATTGTGTGTAGTTTGGAAATTCAATATGATCTATGAAAAAAGCAACCCTTGTTTCATCTGTAGGCCTTTCTAGAATACACAGTGGAGAAAATGAGCCTGCGCTTTTGCATACGTAAGGAGAATGTCTCTCACTGGAAATGGTGGGCCACTGGAAATGGTGGGAGCGATATAAATAGAACTGAACTGAACATCAGATTAATAACCAGTGGATTTACACATTAAAAATTAAAAATATATATCCCAAGTTGCATCTGGTGCTAGAGGAGCTAATTTTTTAAAAGAAGTATTCATAATTAAAGGGTGCATTGAAAAGGCAAAAGGGGAAAGCTGAGCTTTTATAATTAAAAACAAACACTGGGGTGACAATGAAATGCACCTGCACAAAGATGGCATATCATTGGCGATATTGGTCGAGAAATCAAGACACGTCTGCTCAGTCGGAATTAGCAGCTGCCGAATGTCAGTGTAGATGTGCATCACCAAAACATGGCTTTCCCCCAATGGCTTTGTATTCAATCTTAGTTAAAGGACAACAAAAGACTCAACACTAGAATTTTTAATAGGGGGCAAAACTGCATTTCACAAGCTTTAATTTGCAACAATCTATGGTGCAGCACCCAAACCCCAATTTAGCAATGTGTTAAAAATGTTAAATAAAATCTTTCTTTCCCGTGTTCTTTAGTATCTAGGTCCATCCAGTAAGAACATTAAGTGTTTTAAAACACAATGGCCTGATTTTATAATGTAGTGGAACCTGTTTGTAGTGGTTAGCGTGTTTTTCGGTTACCGTTGAAGATTTACGTACATCATATCTGGTTACATTTTCTAGAAAGCGTACAATATGGTGCGCATCTTGTGTTATTAACACAGTGCATGAGTCCAACTGTGTTCTTAATGTATTTTAATCTAAAAACTTCCTTAGCGTCTCACAAAGAAACTAGCTTGCAGACAAAATGGCAACTGGAACTTGAAGTCAGCTATGTCGCCCATCTATCAGTTGACTCTTAAAAAATGTTAACGCAAAACACGTTTTTAAAGTTTCACATGCATAAAACAATTCTAAATGCATAGAAATGCTGAATGAAAGAGCTAAATCAACATTTAAGCTTACTTTTACCTTCACTGAAGACGTGATTGTTCCCAAAGACACCATTGTCATGAGTTATTTCTTGAATTCAAGAGTGTTTCTCACCTTCTTTATTAAAAAGCTGGCACTTGCAACTTTATTTGGCACCATTTTGGGTTATGGAGGTGAGAAACACAATTCAATTCAAGAAATAAATCAAGGCAAAATGAAAGGCAGTGTCTGGGTGGTGTCTCGCTGCCAGATCGTGCCTTTGGGAACAGTCACGTCAAGAATCACGTCTTCAATTGAAGGCAAAAGTAACCTTAAATGTTCATTTATCCCTCTCATTCATCATTTATACATATTTATAGACATTTGAAATTATTTTCTGCAGGTAAAACTGTGACTGTAAAACTATAAAAATATGTTTTGTGTTAAAATGTTTGGCTTTCTGGAACGCATTAATTGAATTTATATTATTTCTTATGGAAAAAAATGATTTAGTGTCTGTTTTGGTTACATTGGGACCTTCTCAAACAAATGAATAAAGCTAACCAAAGTTCCACTATAATTTTTTCCATACAATGTACTTAAGCCAGCAGTTTGGAAAAGCGCAGCAACTTGGAAAAAAAATGTTTTTTCTCCAAATCCAAACATGCAAACTTCAGTTATGTTAAACTTCAGATAAATACCACAAAATACGCTCCAGATAATACGTTTTTCGGGTAGCGTGGGGAGGCCCCAGCCATATTCTATTCTGAGGAAACACACGTTTTCATATTCAGTGTCATATTTATTATTATACTTTTTGACAGAGGACTTCATTGAAGTTGGTTTGGTTGAGGTGAAAATTGAGGTATCCTTCAATGCATTTCTGAAAATGAAGCCGCTCCGTGAAAGTTGCACTGTAAACCACATTAACCGCTCAGATTTCCATCTAGACTGTGGCCAGACTCATAATGGCCACGTGGTGCATTAACCAAGCCAGCCGCTAGGTCTCCTGTTGATGGTTTTGTGTTGACTAAAAGAGATGTTCAGCATTTACGGGGGTGAAACAAAAGATAACCCGATGTCCAGCAAAAACAACACACGCCCATCATCTCCCAGTGACACAGAGCAGTGCTTTGACATGCAAATGTTTTGGATTGAGTCCAGATGAAAACATTTTGCTGCTTTGCAATGTTGGAACTGCAGCCTATCATTTACCATACAAACCCTGCTTGACAAAAGAACGACGAGCATTTTTCAAGAGCATTCCAAGAATACATGCATTATCAAGTCCAGTGATGTGATAATTATTCAGAAACAGGTGTTCAATATAAGCAGGTGTTGTTGCTGACAAAGTAGAAAATTAGATATCCCAGTGGAGGACATCCTGTTGCCGCTTCATTTCCTCTCATCCCATTGCTCACAGTCTACTAATGATTTTCATGTGCACATCTACACTGCCTGGCCCCGGACACTAATATTGGGTTGCACCTCCTTCAACAAGCTTCTGCAATGGCACATTTATTTCTGTCCAAAGGTTCCTTTTGTATGAATGACAGGAGATTCAGACAACTGCGCAAAGTTTCCCCAATGCGCTTCCAATTTTTACACTTGAGCCTCAACACTAACATTTTTACTTAATTAGTAATACATGTAGTCTAGCGACCTGGCAGTTTTGTTTACTGGAGTGTGAAAGAGTTTTGTGATTTCCAACCGTGACATGAGTTCTGACTGTGTGTGTTTGTGTGTGCGTGTGTGTGCGGGCGGAGGAGGACGGCTCTGTACAGGTGAGTTTGCTGGTGTTGTTTTGGCGTGGCAGCAGCCGACAAGTCATCTGTTTTGTTTTTCCAATAAAGAAATCGTTGATGAGCCACCTCTTCGTCATGCTTACAACATCTGGGTAGACATTAGGATACGAATCTTTATCCTTAACTACAAATGTGCGATATCAGGAGAAATTGCATGTGAATGCGTGCAAAGCTGATGCTGAACGGCAAGGCTGCACTTGTTGTCGAACTGACAGCTCTAGATCCCGAATATAAGACAGACGGTCTTTCTCAGACTTTTTTTCTAGGGTAAAATCCTGTTACATTCGAGTCACTTTGGTATAAAACAGTGACGTGTGGTCAGGGGAGGCAGGTGAGGCCTGAGAAAAATACATAAACAAATAACAACAACATAAATTAAATATTAACATTTGTCCATTTAACTGTATTATAAATGTATTTTCTGTATGATTCCAATCATTTTTAACATTTTGTCAAGTAAATTTAGCAGATTTACTGATCAAATACAGGAAAGACACCTACGGTGAGGGCACCGTGCTTAGTGCGCAAGCCCCGCCTACCGAGTTGGCTCATGGCCTCGGCCAGTTTCTGCTTGTCATCATGTCATCGAAAATATAATGTTGCAAAAACATTTATTCTACACCATGACTTTCTACAGACTGTGTAATGTTTTTAACGTAAGTGAGACGTCATTATTCTTGCTAATCGCACAATAAAATCCATAGAAATGTCTTCCGGGAGGCAGTAATGCAGCATCCTGTATGGGTGGGGCCATGCTTGAGCTGGAAGGTGCTTGTCACTGACGTCCTTCCACAGAGGAAAAGCCAGCGTTTTTTGTTTCTTTCGGATAGCAGAAAATCAAATGCATTCAATATATTTTTTATGCTCTGCTGAATGAATGAATTCATTTCACTTCCAAGACGGAGCTCATCAGGAGGTGATCAGACTTTTACAACAAAGTATCTGAAAACATTTTGAAAACTTCTTTTAAGCAAAGTGAATTATTCTCCTGTTTTTACTTATCCTCTTGATGAGCAACCTGTATTAGTATAAAAAAAAGTCTGTGCCTCACCAGCCATGAACCTCACCGCAAGTCACTGGTATAGAGTAGAGAGTGGTATAGAGTACTATACAGTAGCTCCAGCAGGTGATCTTAGTGCAGCCACTCACTGAAAATAATCTGCTGTACATGTGCCCACAGACTTGTGACAGATCATCTTACAAAGTGAAGAAAAGAGGCTTACTTACCCCACATGGCTGGAAAATAAGGCCATCGACTTCATGGCTGACCTGGGATGTGAAGCTGCCTTCCAGAAGCTGAAATATAAAAACAATCAAGTCAGAACATACTGTAAACATAACATGGATTTGCAAAGTCAGCAATAGCTGTCCCTGTAAGAGCACTGGATGTCTTGAACGTGAACATGACAGAGGCTTTGACCTGTGAGTCTATAGGGTTTTAATAACAAGCACTAATCTCTGTAAATGAAAATAACAAGCAAGGAATGTATTTCATGGCTTCCATTAGCACCAAGCGCAGAAAAGCGGTAGCAGAGAAAGGGAATCCATGTATTAAGACATTAGCAGCCTCAGGGAAAGCATGGCTATTGTTCAGAAAAAGCACATTATCTGCAACGCGAAGCATAAAAACAGCATATTGTTACAAAACTACAGGAAAGATCATAAAGAAGTCTTAAAAGAACAAATAGCAGGGGAAAAGAAGTTCACAAACACAGCTTGAAAGCAAAGTTGACCAACTTATATGAAAGGACAGATGTTCAATTCACTTTTTTACTTGATATCAATGAAAAATGGACTGTGACAAATGTTGTAGAGTTATCTTAGACTAGTCGACTATGTGATTCGGAGGAGTCTGATTCAACCTCGCTGTTGAATCATATAAAAATGACATGTAATCAAGACTGTACCATTCTGAATAAATGGGGGGTGGCCACGGCTGCTCCTTAACACACATCTTGTCAAAGAATGTCTGTCTTGTTGTTATAAATAGCTTATTTAAAATTAAAAAATGGCCCAATTTGCATCAATAAAGACCTGAAAATGATGTGTGTTTGTTTAACATAAGACATATACCACACGTATTAATAAAATCACCCGCTTCAGTGGCGCAATACAAAGGAGCTGAGGCGAGCGTTTAATGCCAGAAAGACCGTCGACATTGACAAGAGTTACTGGCTCATAATGGCTCCTAAAAAAAATTCATCCAGGTGTGGAAGTATTTTGAAAAGGTAAAAGATGACTCCCAAAAGTCGATGCAGCGCGTGTCAGCAGCTTCTTACCATATCACACGACAACAACTAACAGCATGTAATTTAAAACAGGTAAGGCTGTTACATCAACTTCAATTCATATTCCAACAGCGAATTTTAATGTAAGAACAGAGTTTGGCAAGTTGTTGCTTTTCAAGTCATGTTGTTCCTATTTTTATGTGCTCTTTTCTGATGTGTGCCAACAGCCACGGTGTTTCAGGTTTGCTCTGGCTTTCTGGGTCACTAAACAAATGAATGTACTGTTGTTGTGGTTTTAGCCTGTTTCTTTGGGTGGGAAAAGGCTCAAATGAGAACTGTTTGTCGGGATTACCGCTGCTCTTAAAAATAAATAAGTAAATAAATAAATAAAATAAAATCTAATTTGACTATGAAAATCCTTACTCGAGGACAGCCCTAAAATGTGTGTAAGTGATGTATTACTAATCTTAAGCAAGGTTATATCTCAACCTGACGTGCTATGAGGAGGAGCCTGATGGCGCTACAAGGGAGGTAGAAAATCAATCTAAAACTGTATCATATGCCTTGGTAAAGGCTCGGCCGTAATGTGATCCGAAATAGCCAATATAATGTACGATCGCACGTAACTGCATAAGGCAGCTTAGGATGAAAGCCCTTCAAAGGGCAAACACTAAATGTTGAATGATGAAACTACTGGAAAAGGAGTCTTTTATAAAAAAAATTGTAAGTTCTTTCAAGCTTACAGTCATATTTGTCCATGGAGAAACAGGAAATCTCTATGTTCAAGTAGAGCGTATCGCAGTTTAGGCAACCAGGAAATTGCCTTGATCAATAAAGAAATGCATTAGTGCATATTGCGCAAGGTATCAGGTATCACCCCCAAGCTATCATGATAAAGTAAAGTAGGAAGAAACTGCAGACGGACACCTCTGCATGTGTCATCTCTGCACTCTACCCAATGTTCTGTACAGTACTCTCTATGTCTAGGTTACTACCATCATAATGTCCCATTCATGTGTTGCAGTTCAAATATGGCGAGTGATTGATGTGATATAAAGTGGTTGCTTTATCAGTGCTATAATGCCATCCAGAGACCTGCATGGGTCCAGTTTTACAGATCTAAAACCACCCCACACAGCAACAATCGGATCTGTTACCCGTGATTATGTAAAACTCAAATCCACGCACCAATTACCGGACCCATTACCTCCTCCGTTACCCGTAAAAACACACCATAAATTCTGGACTATAAGATGCTACCGTACTTTTTTCTACATGCTTTGAACCCGGCAGATAATTTATGGCTAAAAGGACCGAAGTTCCCATGATGTTTAGAGTGCAGATTCAGGAAGCAGTGAATTTGAGTTGTGACGTGGATGCTCATATCACGTTTTGAAGTCTTATGCAGCGATCACTTTTTGATCTGACAAATATTAAGTAAGTTTGATCAAGTGTTGAATTACTACAACTTCTGCTTTCTGCAGTGTAGGCAGGACTGACAGGTTTATTGTGTGTCTTTGTGTGTAAATGTCCCATGTTACGACGTGGACACCTGTGGCTTATAGACAAATGTGGCCTTTATATATTAAATTCAGTGGTTGTAGCTTATATTCAGCATTATAAACAGCGTTGTTTGGCATAGATAGTGAAGATTTATATGTTCCTTAAAGCAGGCTTTTCAACTGTATAATGCAAGAAAAGCTGTTACACTAGAGAAATAATCTTAAATTACGTAAATAAAAAAATCTTGTTTACAATACGCCAAAAGACGAAAGCTCTAACGAATCAACAAAAAGTTTTCTTTGCACACAGGAACTTAATGACTGAATAATGAATTGGATATTCAGGACAAAAAAAAAAAAAAAAGAATATCTCATTACCATAAATTAATCAGCATCTCTGCACTTATTGTGCAACTCTGACATTTCAATCAGGAAGCAAAGAGTCATTGAGAAAGCACGTGACTTTCATCTAATAAAGTGAGACACACTTGCCATGCAGGAAAGAGCAAATCGTCATCCATCCAGTCTCTGAGCGAAGCCAGACCAACTAACAATCTCACTCACAAGCGTCACAAATCACGCCATAATGTAACCAGATTTCTATTTAATCACGTTGTTTCTGATTGGAATGAAGGCGGATGACAGGCTTACTTTAATGTGAAAAAATAGTACAATAAAGCCGGATGATGATGTAAATATAAATATACCTTACAGTTTACAGTTACATCCAATTCTGATGCATTGGATTGTTCTTGACACGAAACAGACACATTGGCACACATTTGAGCCTCGTCACATTCACTTAAATGGTTACTAAAATGCGTACAAATTGTAAATAAAGCAGAGCAACATCGGTGCTCTTGAAAGGGATGAATGAGTCACAACTGATCACACAAAAGTTGACAATCATACTGACACAGAGAAGGCAGAGAGCCAGACTAAAAAGAAACACTGCCTTTATGCGGGAACGGCATGTGGGCGGCAAGATCTAGGAGTTCCATTTCACTTCTCTTGCCATCTTAGCACACCCACCCACCACTATCGTTGAGTACAGTGAACCTTGGATGGAGAGAAGAGCAGAAACAAGACTTCCACTCAAACACCCATCTTCTCTAAGGGAGTACCTTGGAGCGATTAAATGGTTTCAGGTTTAAGCTCTTTGGTAAGCAAACACAAAGTGGTGCCTGGTACAGGAGGGCTTATGTAGGCAAGGTCAAAACAAAACAAAGCCCCATTTAGGAATCAAGCTTTCACGGGTAAGGCACTGGAAGGGACAAATCAAAGGCTAAGGCTGCGTTCACAATTGTGGTGCGCACTATTTTTGTCATGGAACCAAAGGCAAGACTTGAATGGGCAGCGTTCATGACACATTACGTGATGAAGCTTAACTAGTCCAAACCAAAAAGGTGGCTGCTGTTCAGGAGACGATACGATACAAAAGATTGGGTCTACAAGAACGTGATAAGATGAGATTTTAACATTACTTTTCAGAAAATTACAAAGCAAAAATATAACAAATGCATGAGAATAAATTGCAATCTCTTAATTTCATTTTGACATCATGTCACGTTTTGATCTCACGAGATCTTGGGACACGAGATGTTGTGACATCCTTGGCGTGTAGATTATTTTTATATTTATATTATTTTTATATTATTTTATTTTTTATATTATTTTTATATTCTGTTATACAGTATAACCACTAACGGTTTGTGTTTGCTTCATACTACATACTTCATACATATATTGGTCTGTCGAGGGACTAACCGATTACTCGATTAACTCAAACAACAATCTTCAGATGAATCGACGACAAAAATAATTGTTAGATGTAGTCCTAATTGCAACGCTGGTTTGGGTCTCAGGTCAGTGTCGCGTTCACATTTGAGCTCAAGTGAACTGATCGGCACCAGAGTTCACTTGCGGGCAGACTGAGACCTCAAGTAATGTCGGTCCACTTGTTTGGTGCACACCACGGTTCGGATGATAGAACTCAGACCAAATGAAGCATACTATGCAGAGCAAATGCACCAGAGTTCTTTTTAACCCAATAAAACATAGCATGTTTGAACATACCCCAAGAGACTGAGATGGAATTTTCTCTTAGGGTGAATAAAGCCCATGTTTCTTGTTTGGTGTCATTCACTAAAGGACACAATACGGCGGAGTCCAGCAGGACGGCAGATTGATGGTGTATTATGTATGCCATTCACCTTCAATGCCTGTCTGTCCTCATAAGGATTTTAACAGCCAATCAAAGTAGGATCATTCCATAAAACAGTCTTACATGAAGAACGCAATGCAGGATGGCCACAGTAACAATGCTGAGGCCTCATTTTCTGCACAGCACTGACACGATGCACTTTCCATTCCTCAGGTCCTCCTGCTGTCCATTCATCTTCTGTTCTGAGGAGGCTTCTGTGTGGGGGTTGAATCAAAGACAGAAAGGATGGATTGATATTCCAGTCAGACTACAGGGCTGTTGTTGCCGAGGATCCCATCAAGCTTTAATGTGAATGGCCCTGTGAATCCAGTGTATTGTCTGTTAAATAAAAAGCCCACATCACAGAGTGCACATGGGGCTGCCAAACCCCTGGCTGGTCTGGGGAGTTGGACTCAGTTATGCAGTCTGTGAAAGTCAGATAGTTCTTTTGATAAATAGTTCCATAAAAAATGGCTGCAATACTACATGGCACACCAATTTTAGTGGCAGGAAACAGAGACAAGTATATTGGGAAGAATAAATCAGCAATGGATAGTGTTAAAGTAGAGCAATGGTGACGAGAGCACGGTGTGAAATTGAACCGTGGATGAAGAATAACCTACTGTAAAACGGCCTTGGTAGAAAATATTTCCAACTGTGACATTCAAAAGTTGCCGTCACTTGAAGAAATGCTCTGAAATTCTAAATGCATGCTGGTAATCGGCGAGAACATAGAATTCAAAGGGTATATTTTAATAGTTTCAGTTCTGCTCATATCATTTCTCATTTTAAAAACACAAATAGGAGTTTAGCGCATACTCCAACCCGACTGGGAAATACGTTCACATAGTTGTAGAATCGTGTCACTTAGCTGAGTGGCAATGTGACTATATGCTCAGTATGTGCAACACGAGACAAGCTTGTTTGTAAACATTTCAGAAATTTGCCAAAAATGTTCCATGTTTTACTCGAGTCCTGTAGGTGGCAGTAATGCACGTAACAATGAAAAAGCTATCTCTGCCCTTTTTATGGCGCTCTAATGCTACAGGAACGTGGCCATACTTCACTTCACAAACCCTTCCAGTCAAAAGTAAACACGGCTGACTACTACTAGTGGACATTCTGAAAACTAATCTTTTTTAGCAGCCTCATCCACGTTTAAAATTTTAACACACACACACACAGATAGCGATATACAGTATGTTCACAATAAATGCCATGCAGAACAGATTGAGATGAATACTTATATGAAAAAGAAATACAGAAACATAGTTTATAGAACATTCTAACAGACGCACTTCCCCAAATTGAAGTCATACATTTCCGACTTCCAGCTGTGCAAAATGCAGTATAGGTTTTCTTATTTTTCCTTCGGCAAAAAAACGTGAGGGTGTCCTGTCCCATGCTATACAGTATTTTGTGGAATAGTAGTTTGTGCCGATAAACTTCTGAACTGCAACGTAATTTTTAGTATTTTACGTGTACCTGTGCTCCCAATCTCAAAAGAACTAATTGCTCTGTGTGATAAGAGGCAAGGATGTCATGACATCATGAAAAAAGAAAAGAAGCTGCCATTTGTCTACTGCTTATTCCATTTACGGTCACCGGTGAGCTACCAGAACTGACTTCGGGAAAGAGGCGGGGTACAAACTGGACTGGTCACCAGTCAATCACAGGGCACATATAGACAAACATTCGCACCTTGTGAGCCTAACATGCGGAATACCCGGAATAAAGCTTGCTGCATAAGGATATTTCCTTTTGTGATTGGGTGCAGATATTGGTTTCAGGTGAAAAGGAGTAGTTTGTTGACACAGACAGGAAGGTCTGGCCCCAGGTCTTACTTTTCCATCTGAAAGCGCTGAAGAATTGACAGCAGAGGTGTGAGGTCAGTGAGCCACGAGGAACCCTCAGACAGACAGCACTCAGGTAATGAGACACACCAGTGAGGGGCTGTCACTACTGTCTTTTAGCCTCGTCGCTACAAACTACCTGGTCTGGCAGAGACACAAAGAGGACTTATATGCACGAGTGACAAAATAATGGTAACAACACTGCCACAGAAGGGAAACAAGACCTCTGCCAAGGTGTAAATATTGTCCAAAACAAACCCTGACCAGCATTGAACATGTATTGATTATGTTCCTTTGCATCGTGAATAAACCGACCGATCAATATTTTCCACTTATCATCAATGAGGTGCCTGCCACTACAATTTTATGGCAGCATCCTTGAAAGAATACCTTCCAGATTGATATGAAAAATTATAGACGGGGTAAAAAATAAAACAAAAAAAGAAAGCCTCCTAAAGTACAGGCCTCGAAATGAATGAATGTGTATGTATATTTGTTTGTGTTGTAAGCTAACTCTTCTATTCCTGAACCGCTGCACACAAAAGGGTGAATACTTGTCAAAGCATGTACCCCTGCTGTGTTGCCTGTGCTATTACTTTTCTGACAAATACACCAAAGTTTGACCCAGTAAGTCAGATTGACTTGAAATTTCTCACACAGCTCAATGTGCTCTACAAAACACCCACTGTATCTTTAGCGTGTTTAGCCCAACCACATAAAATTGGGTACAGACATTTAGGACAAGCACATGTGCAAGATTGGTTGAAAAACCGCCCGCAACCAAAACATCTTTGCAAGGGAACGGCCGGGACTTCGCAACTAACCATAAGTCAATGACAATTTGTCGAATGATTATAAAACTTATCTGTAATACGATATCTGTATTACAGCTAGCATAATGCTCAAATCACATTTTTACATGAACAACACACAATATTTGTAGATATACGTATTTGAATATCAACCCATTTGACTACTGATAGCGCTGAACAACAAGAACAAAATGGCTCATAAGACATAGAAATGAAAAATAACAGAAACAAAGCAAACCCTTTTCAGAAAATAAAAACAAGAACAGGAAACGAACGTTGCTCTTTTAAGCATGCAGCCTTAAAATAATCACACTATTGGAGTTGCAAAGTGCTCCATTCTTTAATTCAGAAGGAACTCAATATGTTCAGCCTATTTTGTATTCAGTGCAAAAACTAAGCTTTTATCTCAGGCAGTGCAATAAGGTTTAAACTTTATAAGAGTGCAATCTTACAAACGAATCAAGACAAATACTTTTTAGGTCTCTATTCTAAAAGCTATCTTGGTTGGAAAATGCAGTTTCAGATAAGATCTGCTACTTCCCCCCCAATGGACTCCTGAGAAGAGCTGACACCCCAAGAGGCAATATCAAATAGGGTCAGTTAATGTCAGGATTTTTTCTTGTTATTCCTATTTCATTAAAAATGATAAATGAAAGACATGAATTAACACCATCTAATTTGACATGTTTCCAATAACCAATTGTGCTGCTGTTAAACACAAAGGCACCATCTGTCTTATTTAATTACTTACCGTACTCAAGATAATATCCTGATGAACTTGTGGGTGAATTTTCTGTGAGACTATAACCATTTTCCATTTATGAAAAATCAGGGGAATGATGAAAAAGGGACATATAAAGTCTGCCAAGTCATCTTATTAGAAAAATTGTGGCTGTAGTTATCAAGTACACAACCTATACATCTGTATCAGTTGATTGAGGGTGCCATAAATGTCTGAACAAACCTGAAAATGGCAAAGGGTGCTTTAATAAATATAGGACAGTTGCTGGAACATTAATATTTTGCAATGGTGGATGACATATTGGAAAAGATTATATACTGTATGCGAAGTGCCTACACTTTTGTAAGAAACTAATTAGCAGGAACCGTTGCATGACTTTAGAATTCTTTTGGGTAAATAATGAAATGGAAGTTCCTACTTTTTATACCGAGAAATCAAACCAGATTATGTGGAACTGTTTCATCATAGGTACAATGTTGTACTGAAGGGTTTTTAGAAAACAAAACCTAAACCACCCCCCTCAGCATCACTCTCAAGCTCTTTGGTACATCTTGCACCAAATCTGTGTTTATTTTACCGCAACTTCTTTGTGTTAATGAAGTGGCCTTATTATGTTGGGATAAAGAGTACTTTGTGTGAATAAAGCCACATAAAAGCCATTTTAATGAGCTGAATACTAGCAACAGATGTGCTGCAAGTGATGGCGGCAGCACAGCTCGACAATAAACTTGGGACAATCAAAATATTTGCCAGGGTTTTAGAAGCGAGCACAATCACACACTATGGTGTGTGAGCATCTCACAACAAAACACAAGTAGTAAGGCTATAAATTACATTTTTACACAGTTGGAGTAAGAAAAATGTAATCCCACAAACAACTTTTTTGGCAAAACCTGGTAGTATGAGATACTACCTGGTCAGTCGGGATTGAAAGAGTGCCAAGCTGATACCATAGGGGTGATGTAAACCACTGTTGTTCTCTCATCGGTGCAGCAGTTGTTTTATTTCAACAACATGTTAACATTACATTAGTCTTGTTCTGGACACTAGTGTACTCCACAGTCTCATTTTTTGGATGATACCAACATATTCAAGAAGAGCACACAGGAAACCCCTGTTCTCCTCCATTGTTGTTAGCGCGTCTTCTTCCAACTAGTGTCACGTGGTTTTCACAGTTTCCTGCGGTGCTGCTGTCAAGTGCAAAACTAGCTAGCGGGATGAGTAAAATTGAGTAGAGCTGAGCCAAGCCAGTACCGTTCAATGGTACATACTGTAGATCATACCAAAGAGAGGCTTTAGCGATTCAGTCAACAAACTAGCCACATATAGACTTTGGGTGGCCTCTCAAAGACTCATAGTGGCATTTCCTCAAAGGTTAAAATAGGATGCAAACATCCACCCATTTTCTATACAGCTTCTCCTCTTTAGGGTCGCGGGGGCATGCTGGAGCCTATCCCAGCTGACTTGGGGCGACAGGCGGGGTACACCCTGGACTGGTGCCAATGGCAGGGCACATATAGACAACCATTCACACTCACATTCATACCTATGAACAATTTAGAGTCGTCAATTAACCTAACCTGCATGTTTTTGGATGTGGGAGGAAATCGGCGTACCGGAGAAGTTAGCTGGGATAGGCTCCAGCATACCCTCGTGACATTAGTGAAGAGAAGCGACATAGAAGATGGATGGATGGTTGGATCTGAAGAAAGTTCTAAGTAGAGCTATGAAATGCAAAAAGAAGAAATGGGAGTGAGACCCAAAAAAATGTGACTAGGTCATTTATTGCAAACAACTGAAATAGCTTGTTCATCAGCTGATCAAAAGTTTAAGACTCGAGCTGAAAAAACCCAAAGCCTCCCTAAAATAAAAATACCATTTTCAAAAAAGGACTCAGTAATGAGTAGCTGCACCATTCTTGTTAATCACCTCAAAAATTGGTTTCAGCATGCTTGATGACTGTTTTCAGGAGGCTAGTGGGAATGTTGCGTGAAGTGGTGAAGATGTTTTCACAGAGGGCGTCCACTGTCCATTTCTGTACACTTCCTTTGCCATCCATCCATCCCCAAATGCTCTTAAATGGATTTAGATCAGGACATGCAGAATGGTCCAAAAGAGTGAGGTTATTCCTCTGGAAGAAGTCCTTTTTCAGGCGGGCATTGTGAACTGTGTTGTCCTGTTGAAAAAGCCATTCACTATAACCCAGACAAGGGCCTTCAGTCATGTGGGATGCCCCACGACACATAGCCAGCTGCCGTTTGACGTCCCTGCACAACTTGAAGCTCCAATGTTCCTTTGAAGGAAAAAGCACTTCAGATCATGATGGTGCCCCCTCCACTGTGCCGTGTGGAAAACATCTCAAGTGGGATCTCCTTGTCAAGCCAGTTCTCATCAGAGAATAAAACCTTGTTCCACCTTTCAATGTCCCATATTTGATGCTCTTGTGCAAATTGCAAAAGGGCAATTTTGTGGCGTTGAAGGAGACATGGCCTTTGAAGACATTTTTTCTTCTTAAAACCCTTCTCTCGCAGATGCCGTCTGATGATTATTGGACTGCAGCAGTAACAACCTTCATTTGGGCTGAGGATTTCCCTTGTCTTGATGGACAGCCAATCGGATCCTCCGGCACAAGGCCGGTGATTTTTTTTTGGGTCTACCACTTTGTTTGTTCCATAACTCTCAGGATCTTTTAAGAAGTTTAAAATGACTGTCTTGCTGTGTCCAAGGTCAACAGCGATGGTGCACTGCTAGAGGCCTCGCCTATGCAGCTCAACAATCTGACCGTGTTCAAAGAGAGAAAGCTTTTTTGCCTTTGCCATCAAGAATACCTGACAGAAAATGACATTGAATCCAAATTTTTGCCAAGATTTAGCATTTTAAAGGCTGTGGTCTTAAACTTTTGATCCACCTAGCTCACTTTTGTGTTGGTTTGCAATAAATTGCTTATGCTCAATTTTTTTTTTGGTCTCACTCCCATTTCTTATTTTGCATTTTGATGCTCTTCTCCAAATTCTTTTTTCAACTGGTCTTAAAATTTTCATCAGGAGTGTATATTCTCTTAGCCAATTCCTTTCAAAACATTGAAAAATATACACGGCATTGCTGTGCAAATGAGCAAAGCCTGCAAGCAAAAAGGCTTTGTAAGATAACTGGGTGAGTGGCGGAAGGAAAAAGAATAAATGGACACATTTGGAAGGGAAATGAGGACTTGAATGTGCAAGTGCCATGAAAGACATCAACCTAGCAACAGACAAAGGCCAGCAAATGACTCCAGCCTGTGACTGAAATGTCTCTGCAATAGGAATAGGAATGTTTGGTCAACGTATCATAAAGTGGAGGACTGTGCTACTATGAATGAGCGCCAGACCCCAGTGCCATGTTCGGCATAACAGAGATATGGCTGTATGCAGAGCAGATGTTCCCTGACCAACACAACAGAACAGTCAGAAACCAGTGAAGCTCCAGCGACTTTTACTATCCTAATCAGCATCCTAAAGGCAGGGGTGTGACCCCTTATAATAGAGTACAGATAAAAAATATATATAGTTGAAACTCCCCAAGCCTTAAATATCAGTGCTGGTGCAGCAAGAAGAGCTAAAACTCTCACCCTATCCATAAAACCCTGATCATTAGTGGATGTGCAGGGCCAAGGTTTTCAATTGATCTGAGCTGGAACAAAACATCTAATGATTTATGCTCTGATCTCCCAAAAACTGGGTTTTAAGGCACAAGTGAACACCATTGAACACAGTTAAACCGCTCTGACGTGGAAAGCACTGAGCAGAGCCATACATATTATTTATTCATATGACAACTACAAATGACTTTATTAAATGTATAACTTAGGCACAAGAAAGGAAGATGAAATGGCAATCCCTTGTCATTTAAAGCGCATAATATAAGTGCAGGTATAAGCAGCAATAACTTGAAACCATATGCAAACAGCACAGTATGATGCCAATGAAGGAGTTTCACCTCTATGCAAATGACTGGTGACCTAACAGTCACAGACAATTCACCTCTTGTCAGTCATTTTTGCAAATCAAGTGAGCTCTACTGTGTGATTTAGACTGACTGATTCTATTCTCGAGCCCCAAATGCTAACCTCACGCGTGAGTTCACCAGGGGCACAGGCTCCCATGCAAACACAAGTAGTGTTTTTGCCAGACTAGTGCATGGTGACGTTATTTTTTCGGAATGGTACGGTATCTTGGTCACTCTTGTTAGTCCATGCACTAAATTTTATTAATAAATGTAGCCAGTAAACCCACCATTTTAGGTACATCCATCACATCATATCACATGATACAAACTACCGTAACTGTACATTGCATTTTTTACTTCATTTCAATTTACTGTATTTTTACTGTATTTTTTTCCTTGAAAACAATTGTACAAGGCATGTTTTATATGACCAGGAGTGGCGCATGCAGCTTCATTTGACTCAAAAGGCGAAAGCTCACCTGGCCGGGACACGGAAAGGATTGACAAATTGAGTGACTCAAATATAAGACTATCAGAGTATTTTTACCCCCGAGAAGTAATAAAAAAAAAAACCTGTCGTCTTACTTTGGGGCCTTAGAGATTCATACTGCACATGCAAACCAAACAATTTCTACCTGAGCTTTTCTACCTGTTACTCACACACACACCAGTGATAAAAAAAAAAGGACAGGATATCAATTTTTGATTGTAATCTCATTTTGTGACTACTCAGTATTTTTTTTCCGGAATTGTCAGAAAGGTTTTTGTTTTCTGTTTTATCATATTTGTTTATTATTGAAGACATAATTAGGTGTTGTACTAGATTCACTTATGTCATCACTCTTGTAATGGAAATTGACAACCAAAGTGTTGGGAAAAAAAACCTTTCAATCGATAAGTAGTTTATTTGAACAGCACTAAAAACTACAATAGTATGTAGGTCAATTAAAAATCATTTGCGTTGCAGTGGACCTGAAGAAAACTGAAGAAACAGCGAGATCGGATCCAAAAATGGAATAAACTGCCCCAATATTATCTGTAGTAGACTGCAAAGCTGGTCCACTCTTCTGTTAGTAAGATGCTCTCCTTGCCTGAACCCTCCAAAGCGTCATAAAGTTTTCCAGAGAAAGTTGAGTAGCATCACAGTCGAAAGTGCTAAGATGCTCATGAGTCTGCCTTCATCTCTTGGACCAAAAGGCCAAAAACAATTTTATCCTGCAATCAAATGCCACCAGCAGACTCTTGTACGCCTGAAAGGTTTCAGATGTTCTTCTAAGAAAAGCCCCCCACAGAACCTGACCAGAATTCTTCATTTAACAAGCATCATCTCCAAAAAGAAAGCAGTCTTGTGTCATGTCCTCCATGATATTTCAACAGGGTGACTCTGGGCAAGTGGCTCACACAGTCTGCTTACCATTTAGTTTGCTGAGCAAAAAACTTGATGTACATTTTCAAAGTAGTACATTCCTTCCATCCTTAATTGCTCTCTGCAGTCATTACGTTAGCATTACAACAAGTCAACAAGGTCAAATTTTAAAAAAGAAACTACAAACACGATGTATCAACATTCCCATTGTTCTGATCCAATGAGTGATGTCAAACTAATTATTGTTATGCTGGCAAAGAGAAACTATGAGCTGCAGCCACGCATGATCACTAGCAATAAGTTAATAAGGCTTGGCTTTGTCAAGTTAAAATGCCACAATTATGCCTGGGTTTTCGTACTCTGTCAGGTTGTCCTGTGGCCAAACAAAGCGTCGAAACATCACCTCCTGCTTTCTGGATAAAGTACAGTTAATAAAGCCAAGAGCCTCAGGTACAGGAGGTGGACATTCTTCAACTCAGTATTTCAATTATTATACTACAATGTTCTGATATCACTGAATAAGCTGTGCATTGTTGCACACTCTCCATTTTCCCTCTCTATTAGAAAATGGTAACATTTCAACATAGCATGTGAACAAAGTATCAGTAACTGCTGAGACAAGGAGAAAGGTTAGGAGAGAGTAAGCTATGCTTCTTCCGACTCCTTTTTGGAGTTTTGAAAACGTGATGCGCCTTAATGTACTGTAACTTGTTAAGCATGTCTGAAACAAATAAAACCATGCCCATGATTATAATCATGACACTTGGAATTTATTGTAAGTAATAAGTGGATATGAGTCAAGAAATTACAAACGATTTACCTTGCGTGATGCGTGAATGTCGAAGAACGGCTTATTCCGAACGCTGAAGGGCTCTCTCGTCTTGTCAATCTGTCCAGTCTTCATCTTTTCCATTCGTGGGGAAATGATCTCTTTTTCGATGCATAACAACCGGATATTGAAGTCACACTGGCCCACAGGTTGACCCTAAAACACACATCGACAACGTGAGTGAAGGTACAGCTATGGGAACACCTTGACACAAACACCCCAGGATGTGAACTACAAATACATGTTGGGGGGGGAGTATGCCACGTGTGTTGGTTAATTGGTGTAAGAAAAAAAACCAAAAAAAAACCTTGACATCCAATAAGCCTGTTATATTATTAACATCCAATGAACACAGCAAGATGCAATCAATTTTGCTTGGTTACTATGACAACACCTCCCTTTCAGTAATGGCTGGACACACATGGCTGTCCGTACCTGCTAAGCACCAGCAACCTGAGCCATCTCTGGCTTTCAAACAGCTAGGGCGAACACTTCTTAGATGTTGATGGTTGATCTGTTCCTAGTCTTGATGTTGACATTTATTTAGATTATTTATTTGGGGTTTTCAGCAATGCACACATAAAAACATTGTGTGCAGCAACAAAAGATTTATCCTATTTGTACTCTTGACTGAAATGTCATTGTTACAATTCCATCTATATGTGCTTCGGCAGTAAATAAATTATAGTAGGTCCAATATGCAACTTCCCATCTAGGACCAGCCATGTATACAACATCAAGACTGCTCTTGCTTCCTTCTTTGGCTTCATGCAAGATTCAGATTAAACTGCCTTCACATCTTGTTGAAAATGTACAAGATGACGAGGCCCCGGTTACATCACGTACACGTAATCCTCGTTTTGCCCCACTCAAATCCTCAAATGTCAGGTGATTAATTTGGCCAATTTGAGCCAATCATCTTTTTCTTGACATCACTAACTCCATCCATGTCTTCTGCTTCGCACCGCTTTTTCATAGGTGTCCTGTTTTATATGTACAGTATGTACTTCTTACAAAGCAAGTGTGTTTTTTAAAAAGCCCCGACGTAAATAGAGCTGCCCTCAACTATTTACAATGTCTACGGATCAATCGGCACCAATCTATATCAAGACATAGCAGGAGCGGGAATGTCGCGACTTGGTTGCATTTGTATTCTGCTTGATACCTGGAGGAAAGGTCAGCACTCAAGTGTGTTCTGAGGGGAAATATTGGCTACGGGAGGAGGAAAAGGATTTTTCTTGACTGTGCATGAGGAGGTGGGTGGGCAGTCGTCGGTTAGAATGAGATGTTAATTGTTTCTCTAGTGAGAGATTCAACTGAATATGACGAAAATTAATCTATTTGATGTCCAGTGGATCGCGCATTAGCGATTCAGCATTCACGGCCCCACTAATTTGTGGCTTTTTGGTTGTTTTTTTTTTTTATTTACGCTTATTAAAAGTATAAAACAGTAGTAGTATTAAAAGTAGTAGTAAAGTATAAAAAGAGATGTGCTGTGGATAAAAAGATGCTGGCATGTATGTCATCATTTGATTGTGGGATGCTGCGTCGCTATGTGAAAGCGCAAACACTTATGGCAATATCCCGCCTTGGAGGCTCCTGTGTAAAATGCAAAGGTGGCTACAGTAAACACCATGTATTACATTCCAGTTCCAATGTGGAAATTTTTGCGGGATCTCTGTGTAAAATAGGCTGCAAATCATTCTGGGAGGAAAAGCTGGTATCATGTCCCACACATTCAGCACCATCTGTCAGCTGTGTCATGGGGACAGTGCAAGATGTACAGTAAGTGTGGATGATTCAAGGTGTGTGCGTTCCACGACTGAGCAAGACAAAAAAAAAAAAAAAAAACAGATGACAAGCATCAAACATTAGAGAGTAAAGATTACTTTGAATAATTGATAGCCGTAACCTTAAAATAGAACAAAGCCCTTTGGCCATTGAACCACTAATCTAGGCATAAACATATAGATTAAACAACTTCATCAAAAAGCAAAAAAAAAACACCTATATGTTTAAAATCCCATTCTCTCACACCATTAATTATATGACTTCATAGTACAGACTGGAAATAGCAGAAACAACGGCGCAGTATTTATACATCTCAGTGTGTTACATAACGGATGTTGTGGTTGAATTCAGAGTGCATTTAGAATCTATCTATATAGCGCGCATTAAATGTTAAACACCTGAGTGCAGTACAAACACAAGTTAACCCTTTTTTTCCAAGAGAGGACGCCGCAACAGGCAAATCTTCCAAAGGCGGTACTGAAAACCGTTTGATTGTCAGAAATATTTTGGGACGAACGGTGGTTAAACAGCGCTGATTAAATCTGCGCTCAAACAAGTCAAGTTGGTCTTAATGTGCAGCTTCTCCTGACAGCGTCAGACTGTTTTGGTCTAAACCTTTATCTAAATGTGTCAGCAACACACACACACACACACACACACACACTAACACACGCACAATTATTTAGTCTGTAAGACTTTCAAAGCCAATTTTCTTTAAGGTCATATATTCAATGAGGACTGTTATGCTATTTATTATTGCATTTTTTATGTTATCACTAGGAAATGTACTTTGAGTACATGTAATCTTAATATATAACGAGTTTTATATTCAACTTGGGCTTTCCTCCGAGGACACCCTGCCTTCAACTGCACAGTCTTTCCCAATGCAATATACATTTTTATTGTGAAACTTGCCTGGTGTCAATAAAATATATTTTGTGTGTACAGATATTGACTTGCAGGTTGTGGTCCTTGTTTTTTTCCCCATCTGCTTTTTCATCTGCTCCATCCACTGTTCCTGCCACATTCAAAATAATTCAAGCCTTGCATTTTCCTAAGTCACTCCCCATAATAACCATACCAATAACCAATAACCAATTCAGGATGACTGACTTTTACCACATAAAACAAAGATACTGTAATTATCCCTGCATATTGTTTTGGATTCCTTGTACACAAGTGTGGATTGGAGAGAAATTCATCCAACACGTATCGTTTATTTATTCGCTCATACCTTTCTTTGTAAGAGTTTGTGCTATATAAATGGAAATTGTCTTAACGTCTAAACAAACAGGCGGCCATGCCTGTTTGTTTGTTTGTCTATAAAACTGAAAGACTGTTACAATCGTTCACATGCTTTAACCATAAAAAGGCCGTGATTATATATTTTTTTTCAAGATATGTTTTTGGAAATACATTTTTCAGACAAACTCTCTTTTGTTTTTTAATTCACCGAAAACAGTCAACACGTAGTATATACCAGACTGTGGTGCCTCAGTTTTGATTATTAACTCATTCCAAAAAGGTCAGACAAAAACCAAAAAGTGCCAAAACCAAGGCAATTTTTCCCAAAGAAAATAATGTAAATCCAATTAATCTGTTCCAGACACCCAGAAATATGAACAAAAATACATTCGATAGAGAATAATTCTATTTTACATGCAGAAAACATTGTGATGTAATTATGAATGACTGAATGGAACATCGTGCCGATGCGGACCGTACGAGATTGAATTTAATAGTGTTACATACTTTCTTCATCAAATTGCAGGCACTCACAATTTTCTTTGGCCCCATGGCAGGTTATTTAGCAGTTGCATTCAATAAAAAATGCATGGACATTGAGTCAGCGCTCAATTTTGTGGAATGATATAGTACATGGCAAATGGATATTTTGTGATGTGCAGTCTTGTACGAAAACTGAGACAGTGTATGAAAACCGGGACAAAATGAGGACAAAAATCAAATCATACAAAAACTGAGGTTTGACTGGACTTACACTACCGGTCATAAGTTTTAGAACTCTCCAATTTCTCTGGAGGAGAAACCTACATTTTTAAGTGTTAAGATAATTGTTAATTCCCTTTTTTCTTGCCATTTTCGTGGCATCAAATAACTTTCTCCAGTACAATGCTGTTCAACTGGTGGTCACGAGGGTTTAAGTACCACAGTGCGTTCCGAACACCGTTTTTATGCAGACAGAGGAGGTAGTAAGTGGTCCAGAACGTGGAACACCTGTAGGAATTACTTGCACTAACTGCCAAGGCTTGATCAACCTCCATTTCTGCAGCACAGCTTTAAATTGTTGACCCATTTTGTGGTAAACAGGCCTTTTTGTATCATTCTGAAATACACATTCTTTTTCAATTATGGGTGAACTTACCTTTTTTTTTAACCTCTGACATTTCACCACTTACCTTTGTACCACGACTTGAATTTCAATAAATAACTGGAAAAATTGGGGTGTTCTAAAACTTTTGACCGCTAGTGTATATTGGGGTCTAATGTATATAATAAACCAAAATATCTTATTGTAGCATGAGGGCACACATTCATCATTACTTAGTAGTCAAAAGAATCCCAGTACTGTGGTTTTGCTCCCTTTGCAAACAGCTGAAGTGTTGCATTAGGCCGTGGACCAGGCGGGAGGGGGGGGGTACAATCTCCCTGCAGCTACACTCTGTGGATGAGGTCTCAGCACTTAGAGACAGTCCGCCATGGATATTGAAGAAGGCTAATAATGGCCAACAAGGATCGATAGAACAGCGCCGTAGCGCTAGCTTGGGGGAGTCATG
The DNA here is from genome assembly GCF_027744805.1 of Dunckerocampus dactyliophorus. NCBI lineage: Eukaryota > Metazoa > Chordata > Actinopteri > Syngnathiformes > Syngnathidae > Dunckerocampus > Dunckerocampus dactyliophorus. Next base: position 5,227,482 of record NC_072837.1, read on the forward strand.
TGGAGCTGCTAACCTCCGCCAAACGTCTTACAAGAGCCATTCCCCTAAAAGCGATGTCTTGGGCCACTTGCTCAGGTGATCGATGGAGAAAAAGAGGAGTCAAGACCAGTCAAAGTCGCCTACCCAAGTTTGATGCTTTGGGGTATTTATCAGGTTTCTATAAGGAAAGGGAGCAGTGGATTGCTAAATGGCTGATTGCAAACTAATTTTCGTCTGTGCTTGTCTGACTGCTGTTAGCAGAATACAGATCAGTAGGGAGGATGAATTAATTTACAGTTTGGAGGCGTGCTAACGGCCTTGTTATGTCCTCAGCTACTTCAGAAGAGAATGAGCGTAGCCAAATATGGCAACAGAATATATACTAGCTATATGGCTTAATTCATACTCAACTGCATAGGAGCTTGACGGATTTTAAGTATCACATTCTAATTCCGGTTCTAAACCATAGGGGATGGAGTTGAGGAGGCGCAGCACAACAAATAGGCTGTGTCAAATAATGCAGAGCCTATTCAGATTAACAGATTTTTGAATTTTCATGTCTGAAGACGAGCCAGCATCATTCTCGTCGATTCAAGCCGTCCAACCCAAGTCCTGGATTATGTGTGATACCTTTAACTACTGACAGTCTAGTCAATATAAATGACATACATATTGAATTGCAATTCTCTCCGCCTTGTTCAAAGTCAGTCAATCAATAAACATGTCTATGGATAGACCACAGTGCTAATGGCCTGCTCTCATGATGGACTGTTTCTCCTGTCTGAGCATTTCATGAAAGAACTGCCTCTTTTTATCGTCAGACCATGATTTGTGGGAAAAATCAGGCCTCTTATGTCACCCAATACTTCATTCTAAATAGCCAACTTGATAATTAAGAATGTGAAAATATTACCGTACTGACCTAAATATATTTATTATTTAATATTTATTCCACTAGTAAGGAGGTCGGCAACCCACGGCTTCGGAGACCTGGAATGGTTTATTTCTATTTTCATTATATGGACCTCAGAATGTCAAAGGAAAGATGACATATTTTCAAAAAGCAAAAACTACTCACATTGAATTTGATGATGTCGTATATCAAATAGCGGGGGACCGGCTGACCATTCACCTTGTCAATGATCATCTCCTGCAATGACAAAACAGTCCAGTGAAGGCTGGTAGTAAAAAGGCAATAACTGCAAAATGGTTGTCAAAAGAACCTCCAGCAACGGTTGAATGGGGGGGAAAAAACACGATATTCACAGCCATGAAGAAATGACATTTTCGATAAAATAGGCGACCAAAAAGGGAGGAAAAATCCTGGAAAAACTGGCTGTACTACTACAATCTAAAGTAATGCTGTTTTTGTTTTGACCTATATCTGATCAATTGTCACGTTCTCCAAATGTGCTGACTAAAAACCTGCCAAAGGAGTCCAACTTTAAATTTGAAAACCGTGCTTATTTTTTGCAGTGTTCATTCACTGCTGCATGATAAAAAAAACAACATGTAAAAAGATAACTGTGCAATGTTAAGTTCATGAAAAATAATGGCAAATAAAACCTTGCACTCACAAATCATTCATGTCAGTGATAACAATAGCGATGACTTGGACACCACATGATTTTTAGATGTCAATACATAATTTAATAATGTTTTATTCATATGGAGTAATCTGGCCCCATAACTATAACCTACCTTTTTGCTTCGCAGAGCTTGTTTGTTAAAAGATGACATTCAATGCGTTCAAAGCGCTTCCCAAGCTATTTAACACGCGTGATGGCGGTAGACACGAAATGTAAAGACCATTATTGGATTTCTAAAGTTACTGTAATTACAGTTAATATCCGAGATTCAATAAAACCATGACATTCCTGTCAGCTTTTTGTGTTCTTTTTTCCAATATTCATCTTCATTGAAGATGTGATTCTTTATGTGACTGTTCCCAAAGACACAATGTGGCAGTGAGACACCGCATTCCTGTTTTGCCATGACTTTTTTCTTGAATTCAATCGTGTTTCTCACCTTAATAACCCAAAATGGAGCCACAGAAAGCTTCAAGTGCCGGCATTTTCATAAAGAAGGTGAAAAACACTACTGAATTGCATTGAACTCAAGAAATAACTTGTGACAAAACAGGAAGATGGTGTCCACGTTGTGTCTCGCCGCCATGTCTTGTCTTTGGCAACACTCACATCAAGAATCACGTCTTCAATGATGGTAAAAGCAACCTTAAATATTTGTTTATCCCTTTCATTCATCATTTATATACATTTACAATTGTTTTATGCATGTACAACTATAAAAACCTGTTTAGCGTTAACATTTTTGAAAGTCAACCGCTGAGGACATCATAGACGCGCGACGTAGCTAACTTCCGGTTGTTAGCAAGCTAGCTTCTTTGTTAGAAGCTAAGGACGGTTTGTGATAGAAAATACGTAAATACGAACACACGACATGAGCCGTATTGTACGCTAACCGGAAAATGTTCGTAAATTGAGGCAAAATTTTAACTGAAAAATACGCTAACCGGTGCGAATACTAGCCCCCGTTCCGCTGTATACTGTATGTATGTGTATGTGTATATACTACGCATGTATAAAACTCTTGTGGGTACCTGTGTGACCACTATGGACTCGATAAAAGACTACCAGAAAAAAGAAAAAGGATTCCATACATGCGGGAACGCATCTTATCCATCAGACATTGGTTTTGTATCTGTGCAAGCTTGGCCTAACAAGGTGGCAAATTCCCTAGTTGGCACAATGACTTCAAACCCTTTTTTGTTGTTTGTGTTGTAAAAGCAAAAAAAACTAAAAAAAAGTCTGGTGAAGTCACATCTATGCATTGAAAAAGCGACGCATGTATGTTGTGACTATATATGATTCAGAGACAAGGCATCTCTGCAAGACAGTGCCCAAGGGGAGCAAGAAGGGATGAGCGAGTTCTCCCAAGTGCGTTCGGAGCGGCCGGCATCAGGAGGAATATACAGTATATAGCAAGGAACTAACAAAGAACTGGGCATGTGCGCATGAGGGCTAGGGTCAAGTGAAGAAGGGACGTGAGGCAGAAATAGAACCAAGTATCAATTATGCAACGCTTTCAAGTTCAGAGGCAGGTGAATCACTGATGGATGACGCCAAGCAGACAGGTGATTTGTGTTAAAAAGTCTTATGTAACTGCGCAGGGTATGGACGACAAAGATGGGCATGGCCTTGCAGGACCTGCAGACTTTGCCAGGAACTTGTTCATCAAATATTAAAAAAGGTACCAACTTGCAGTTGGAGGTTGCAGACAATACATTGTCCAAAAAGTTCATATTGAATGCACAACTTCTTGCAGATAATAGATTTAAGGAAGTGAAATACTATAAATACTGTAAAAATGTTGGCAGCCAATATTCAGGAATGATTTCTTTCAAAAACATAGCAGAATACTGCTTTTTTTAAATATATATGACAACATATTCCTGTGAAAAATGCCCACAAAAACAATATAAGACTATTGAAAGTTTCCCAGTAGGATCGAGGCAGAAGAAAAATGGCATTTCAGTATACGTCTTCTCTTTAATCATGTCATTAAAAATGTAAAAACTTCTTCAAACTATCCATTCCCCCTGGTGGATGGGTTTTTACATCTCATCAGACACTGAGCAGACAGCAGAGGCAAAAAAATGGCAGCTGTGATTTGTAGGTGGGGTCGGGAAAGTGAGAAATGATGCAATTCCAGGAGGCTGCCATCACTAACCATCTGGTGCAGTGAACCATCAAGCAGGCAGACAGCAATGGATGAATACATTATAGTGACCAATGGAAGTCATCATGATGTCATAGTCACCCAGGTTTGGAACCAAAGTTGAGGTAGAGCTTTTAAACACAACACACAATAGAGAGTAAACAACGACCAGTGCCCGTGGGTTGAAGATGAAACCTATCAGAGAACACAGCACGACTTGAACAGAGCTCACTATAAATAGAGGAACACATCTCCTCTCTCTGCAAACCAGAGAGCCAGAAGCATAAACAGATATATACACAGGGGTAAAACAAGTTCTCGTAGCAATCCGAGCACACCTCCACACCTGTGCTTAAGGCATAGAGCAGAAATGTAGCGATTGGAACAGAAAAATGAAGCAATTATATCCCGCCAGAGTGGGGACAATAGAATCCACATACTAATCAAACAGTTGAGCCTATTTGAATTAAACTTGACAGCTGTGACAAAAGTCAGAGCAAAGTACAAACAAAAGTGTTAAGTTAAAGTTATTCCTTATCTCCTAAATAGAAAGCATGTGTTGTCATAGAAAATATGAACATTTTCTTGTCTATATTTCGAGCTCAATAGTGGAATGATGACCATTAAAGTTGAACCGTTTCTCACCGTGAGGAAATTACAGTATCTTAAAACCTCACATTTCAGCAACCATTTTTACTGCAGGATATCTTCTCAAGGGACAATACCATAGCAATAAATGCAACTTGGATAGACTTTAGAGTAGTCAGTACAGTCGGCCCTTGCTACATACTGTAGCTGTTCTTCAATAGTTCATTAACGGGGACCTATTATGCTTTTCCTCTTTTCTGACCTATACTGTAAATGTTGTTTCAATGTTATATTCTCGTGTTAAACGACGCCAACGCGTCAGATAATGAGGTTTGCGCATTTGGAAGTGAGCCCTGAAAGCAGTTTTAGACGGCTCTGTACGCTGTGTTTACTCTTTACAGAGTTGTTTTAAACACCGAGTTCCACTGACGCCCAAGCAACCCGGACTTCCTTATATGAGCAATGGCTCCCAGGAAATGTTTGTTCGGGTGTGCCTAAAGAGGCAAGCATCAGGCAAAAAGTGGTTGGAGTTGCTGATTTCCGGCCAGCAAGAGAAAAATATGATTATCTGTCAACAGCACTTCACACTAGACTGTTTTGTGAACACGGGCCAATACGAAGCTGGACTATCCGCCAAACTGTTGCTGAAGTCCGACGCATTTCCAACGTTACTTGGTCGTGTTCAAGAGTCAGAAGAGCAAGCTGTAAGTAACACTTTATCAGCATCCTAACTGTTTATTTTGTGTAAGTAATCGGACAAAAGGGGTTCGGCAGCTGTCCGGAGGTCCTCGGGAGCGCTTGGGAGTGTGACCAATCACAGCGGAGTGGGCCCGGCAGGAGGAGTACCTGAAGGAGGGCCGGGAGGAGCAAATTACACAGACAGTTTGGGCGGGAAGCAGGAAACCCCAGGAAACACTGCAGGAAGAGGTGCAGAGTCTGGAAGATCTAGAAAGCTTTCTGTGCGGGTTATCATGTGTAGCTGTTCTATAGGAGTCCAGAACTCAATACAAAGGCCCGAAAATGACTATAATACTTGTAGGTCACCTTTACTGCGATTGGCTGGCAACCACTCCAGGGTGTACCCCGCCTGTCGCCCGAAGTCAGCTGGGATAGGCTCCTGCATACCCCCGCAACACTAATGAGAAGCTGTATAGAAAATGGATGGATGGATGGTCCCCTTTAATAAATGATCGCTGTTTTGTGGTTGAATTATTCATTTAAAAAATGCATGTTTAAGCAAATTGTACTTATTCTTGGCCAAATTATGCATTTTTTGGGATAAAAAAGGCTACATAAACTAACCAAATGAAGTAAAATACAAACACAAGGCAGGAGAAGCATTCTAATTATGAATGTAGTTTTCTACATTGGCCACTAGGTGTTAGTAATTGTTCAATGAGACAATCAAATCACATCCCATCAGATGCGATCACCAGAACAGGCATTTATTGCAGGTTTAAATGATCTCACAACAAGCACAATAATAGCAACATAATAATCAGAACTATGAAAATATTTCATTTATTAAGATTGAATCCTACTTTGCGGAAATTCACTTACTGTGGTCGGGTCTGGAATCAATTAACTGCGATAAATGAACTAAAAATGACTCAACACGGCCATTATTGTTTAAATAGCTAGCAACAAGCGATTACCAAGATAATAATCCCGTCTACAGTCAAGGTGCTAGTAGTGTTATGGGCTGCATGACTGCCGCCGGCACTGAGAAGCTGCAGTTCACTGAGGGAAACATTACATGAGCATGATGATTTTGACAGTTTAATGAGTAATTCCCCAACCCCGACCCCGCGTCATTGCCCTCACAGTGGTCCAAGCATGGACTTCTGTGTAGCCACTATGGTGCCTTGCTCAATTAGCATAGAAATAGTGGTGAAATGAATTTCTCTGTACCAGAGAAGCTATACACAGAATGCTCTCCGAGTAAAAGCACAGCTCTCAAGTTGAACAGACATGCCTTGGTATATATGGTTTGTCCTGCATATGTACGGTTTGCCCACCCCTGCCACAAATAGTGGGTTGTTAGTCAAGTTGATGTACACCTGTTTCAAGGAAAGCACATAAGTGCAGTTTGCAAGCCAGAATCTTCATGATGCATTGTGTGTTCCATGTCTGTAGCAATGTGATGATACGAGCTCGATATAAAGTTCTCCTCCAAGTAGTCTGTCCATTCATTGTGACCCGTGTCCACGGCCATACTATCAAATAGAAGAAGACACAACCACTAAGGAGCTAATGGAGCTTATATTTTAGTCTGCAGTCTTTGTAGTTAGCAAAATAGCTAGGTCGAAACCTTTATGCCATCATTGCTTCAAGCCGTATATTGCCTACGCAACATAACCTCGCTGATTTGAATGTCAAATTCCATATGATCAAAACAATTCTCATGCCAATATGTACCACAACGAGCTGTGCTGTCACCTCAAGAAACTGACTTCTGAGCATTACAATACAACACAGAGCACAAGAGAAAAAAAGAAACAGTGACAGAAATACTATAAAACATTCCATTAGCTATTTCCACCAGGACACGGCGGGATGATTTTCCTGTCAGCTGTACTTGATGGGCTCAACTGTCAGACTGCAACATCGCAAACCAACATCAATTATCTGCAAGACTGAGCAGCAGAACCAAGAATGTGAAGGTTATGGAGGTTAGCGATGTTGTTCCAAGTCCAGGCAGAGTCTGGTAGGACTTTAAGAAGGGACGGCGACATTGTACGAAACTATTATAAAGTATGATAAGAGTCAAAACTTACCCCATCCAGCAGAGTATTTGATAGATGGACCCGTGGATCCTTCCGGAAAGGAAACTCTAGATTGGCTATGTGGAAGACTGTATTGTCTCTGTCAATCATGAATACTTCATTTTTCCCATTGATCAGCATCATGTACCTGTGGGAGGAGAGAGGGGACAATCACAACCTGACATTGCATCACACACTATACATGCGTACTTCGATGTGGTCTGGAATAGTCAAGACTAAGGGTGTCACAAGAGGGTTCACTCTGTGTGCTGTTTTCAGCACCTTGGCACATTTGCTCCCTTTTAAATTCATTGGACTTTTCTTAAAAGTAATGTGAAAATCTCGTCTCGTCCCTGTACACCCAATCTCGTGCTCCGTCTCATCTGTCTCTTGACTAGCCAAGACATTGCATATGTGCCACTTGCTTCCATTATATATTGTACCATCCACCACTAAATCTGATATCCTAAATGACAACTCAGGGAGGATGAAGATGATCCTGTTTATGCCATCCTTACAACAACAGATGCTGCCACAACATAACTTCTGATACTAATGTTATCATGACACAGCACCATTACAGTACAGCAACAAACAGCCAAACTTTTATCCTGATCATTTTTCAGCTGATAAACATAGCACTGCGTTTACCAGGTACATGTGAGTGTTATTAATAATATTAATTATGACACGGTTTCAATTAGGTCGGACAGCGACCTGCTGTTCTGAAAGTTGGCTTAATGAAATAGCTGTGACATCCCAAATGAACAAACCCATAATTAATTTAATCACTTACACCTGTGTCTAGTCCTACTGTGTGAAGAGCGCATTTAATGGGTTATTTTGACAGATTTTAGGTCCACTCAGCTGCAAAACATAAGACAGTGTATGTCTTAATGTGCAAATTGCTACAGTCACTATTACAATGAAAAAAAAGGTGAAGGCAAAAAGCTTTCATCTTTGTCTTAAAAAAAAGAACAAAAAAAAAAAAGCAAAACACGAACAAATTCCTCCGTATCTGAGCTTTGTTGTAATCAAAATATGCTCTTCTTTAGTAGTGAATGCACATTATATACACTAGAAAAGAGCAACAAGAGTGGTAATTAACTTCAATGATGTCCAAACACAGTGCACACTTGAATCTCAGTCGAGGAACAACAGACCAACAAGATGGGCAGACAGACAAAGGCTATAACTTTTTGTACATCATCTTGTTTGTCACTCATTTGACTAATTTGTTGATATCCATCTTTGACAAGTGACTTTTCTGTTGATTAATATTGCAGTGCTAATTACACTGAATCACTTTGTGCTCCCTAGCAATTAGACTGCATTTGACATGGCTTTATAAAGTCCTTAGAGCCAAGCTGTTGTGAGGATGAACTGTGTCATTGTGTACCTGACTTGACTGTAGAAACGTTAAACAATATGGTGACTCCATTGCACACGTCTTACAAATCCAATTAGCATTCCAAGACCGCCTGCTGCTCTTTAACGGAAAAAAAGCCCCATCCCAAACAGAACATAAAGCAGGATTAACAACTGAGCATAATGATCAGCCATTTTGAAAGGTTAAGTAGTATAATTAATGCACTCCAAAATAGGGACTAATTACTTACTACTTGAACATATCAGGGATTTATGCTGTCAAAACAGAGGGGAGCTTGAAAGGCATTCCAACTCAAGCGAACGCAGAATGCATTGCCTTTGGAAAACAAGGTCAGGTGACAGACACACATTTGAGATGACATCCCCAGTGATGATATGCATCTCTAATACCTGCTGTGACTCCTTATCATGTTCACAGAGGGATTTGATGTGATAAATATCCTGTCAATACCAGCTGGCTCGACGTCGGAAACTTGATAGGGTGCCAAGGATTAGCCTGTGTAGAATACCACAGCAGATGACCATTTATTCTATCATTCTTCTCCTGATGTAAGAGTCAAACATTTCCAGAAATGAATTGTCAAATAACCCTGTCAAAAGAAGTTATTCTATATACAATGCCGAAAAAGGCAGAGTATCTTCTGAATGTGTGAACACTACACGGACAAAAGACACAAAACAGTGTTCAAATGAAAAAAGTATGGAGTAATGACAAATATAATCAAAACTCATTTTTCAAACGCCCCAGTTTTCGTATGATTCGGCTTTCTCCAAAAAAATTTGCCAAAATGTTGCCTTGGTTTTCATACAGTGTCTCAGTTTTCCTATAATATTGCACGTACGTAAAGAACTAATTCATTTGCCCCTTACTGTGTCATTCCATGGAAATGAGTGCCCAAATAAGGCACCCTGCGTGTTGGGAAATCACTGTCCATGCATTTTTTATTTAATTAATGACAGGTCGTGATAGTTCACCCAACTTGCCCAAAAGAATTTCTGACTTGTGTCCTAATAACGTTCACCTCGGAATGAAACCGCCTTGGGGACAGAGAAAATAAGAGAAAAGAAAGCAAAGAATAGAAGACAAAAGAAAAGCCAAGACCACTGAAAAGTCAAAAACGTCTCATCTCAACATTTTACCAGTTTCTTTATAGGACAGACTACTCCCAAATTCCCAAGTGTGGCAGGGTTTGTACACCATAAAGACAAAAAAAAGCCATAGTTGTTTTTTTTTTCCCTGTTGTTGACCGGAAAGAACGTTCATGACAAGCGCTCTGCTGTCACTATTAAAGTTTTGAACTATCTTGGCGCTTTCCTGAACTTGCACAGATTCCTTGAAATCAACAAACTTCAAGTGCAGAAACCCGTTAGCAAGTCAAGCTAACCAGCTAGCTGCCAAAGTTCAAAGCGGTTGCCGAGCACCAATGCCTCGCAAAAAGCTAAATGATACCGGCCCTGGAAATCCAGGTCCACAATCAAAAACCGAACCAAGCATGCCGTTGAATGAGAAGGACTTGATATTATATGGCACCTTGAAGGATGTAATGAAAGAGAAACTGAAAGTGCTACATCAGGAAATGCAAGATCTAAGATCGCAGATTGACAGCCTCAAAAGAGAGCTTCTCTGAGCAACAGAAGTCGACACAGCAAGATCTAAAAACACAAACTGACAGCCTCAAGGGGAGCTTCTGTGAGATCTGTGACTTTACTGAGGAAAACGGAGCACTGCACAACGATACCAAGGTATTACAGGATGATACCAAGGTACTAAATGATGATAACACTGCCTTGCACATCGCTCTTGAAGATGAGAAAGAAGCAAAGGAAAACAATTATTGAGCAAATGAACAATACAACTGATGAGATAGATCAGAATGTACGAATGAACGATGTGATCCAGACAGGGCTCCGAATTATACCCAGGACAAAAGCCAGGGCAGTCCAGAACAGAACCAGATGAAATGAGGTGGATGTAGACAGACACCATCAATGCTTGCATTCCAATGTATGGCAGAAACAACGCCACACCAGTCATCATCGTCAAGGAAGGATTTCATTATTATTATTTGACAACATCATCAGAACATCGCAAGGGACTGCTCAACAAGAAGCACTGGATTTAGGAAGCCATTTATCTGCATTTAATGACACTCACAATAAACAGAAAAGTTTGCCAGACAAGAAGATCGAGAATTGGAAATCTTTTCTTTCCAGACCACAAACAACTGGAATTGGAGAAATATATACTGTAGATCCGGACACAAATGTTTCTCATATCTTCTAGTATTTATTGTATTTAACCAAGCATTTTTTAATATGCCGTATGAGTCCTTACTTTATGCATAGGTTCTCTACTGCACCGCCTTTGAACACTTTTTTCTTTTTCTTTTTTTTACCAGGACCAGAGTACCTAACCACAAGTGTGAACTCAGCCTAAGGACTGTGATAAATAAAAGTTGAAAATATTTTTTTAAACAAAATTATTTATTGGGTGGAATTGAATGGAGTGCTGCAAAGAATCATGGCTCAATAAAGCTGTGCATGTTATTCATGGCTTTACCCTCAGGGATACCATGACTGGGGCAGCTTTGAGTAGAGTTGCTGCTCCATCACAAAGCAGAGTCAACTTAAAATGCTTCAGGCATGGGATGACTGTGCCTCTCAGGTGCATCCGTCTGGAGGCGCTTCAATGTGTGCAGACCCAGAAGACGCTGAAGGAAGTAGCAGGCTCATTTAGCCTAGGAAAGCTCAAGGGCCTCCAAGGTATAAATGTGTCTGAAGATGGCGGGGCTTTTTATTTATTGAAATGCTTCTCGAGGTGAGTATTACTCCTAACGGCTATACGAATCATGACTCGAAGATATCAAACAGGGCTGTCCACAACACTCCTGGAAACGGCAGGGATAAACAAAAAAAGGTGGGTGTATAAAGAATCAATGATGTCTTGGGAGCTTTGGGCAGATATAGTTGCACTTTTTTAAAAAAAAGGTACGCGGTGGGTGTAGAAACACGATCAAGGCATCAAAAACAAATGTTTGAAAAGTTTTGACAAATAGATGTGTTTAAAATCTCTAAAAAGGACCGCTGAGATTATCAAGAGAGACAAGTTCTCTAGTATTGTTGTAGTGAGCAGAAGCAGCTCCTCTATCATCTAATTAGGGCTCTTACCCACGGTTAACGCTGTCAAGTATGTTCAGAATAGCACAGTGGGTGACCATTAATGCCGTCTTACTCCCAGGTGTCCTCCTCTTCAGTTTGCTTTCACCATATTCATACCCAACTCAATAGAGTTAAAGTATAATATCATCTGACAAAGTATTTTTACCAATCGGAAAACAGTCTCACAAGAGTTTGTGCCCCCTTGCTGCTGCGGCCGTGTCCTTGAGCCCTACCCCTGCAGCACTTCATCCCTAATGAGGCACAGACGACCACGATGTCGTCTTCCCCTGTTCAAGTCCGGTGGCACAACTGACAGATGAGGACTACGATCAAAATCTAGCAGGTTTGCACATCATTAGCAGTACAGGAGTAGTAGTAGTAGTGTGCAGGACTGCCATGTTTCCAGCAAGCCAGTTCAGATCGCATTAGATCACTACATTGGATTTACAATTGTAAACCCTGCATCCACCCTCCTGCAAAAAAAGGGGTTGTGCTACCCTTCAAGTTCCATTGGAATTTCAAACACCAATACACCAGATTTTTGGTACCATCGAACTGTCCCATCGCAATGATATTTTTGCAAACGGCGCAAATTTTGTCAATGGAAAAACATGCAAAGGAAAGTTAATGAAGACATGACTACATGACCTTGAACATAATTTAAATCCTATCAAACCACCCCTTGTGCTATTGTTTAAGAAAACTCAATTCTCATATGAGCTAATCAAGTAGAGAAACCTGGCATATCTGAAATAATAGACAAGCCGTGATAGTTCACCCAACTTGCCCAAAAGCATCTCTGACTTCCGTCCTAATAACATTCACATCAGAATGAAACAGCCTTGGGGAAAGAGAACATAAAATGAGAAAATGGAAAGCACAGAAAAAGCATACAAACAAAAAACCAAGCTCACTGAAAAAGCAAAACCCAACCACAAATTCACTTGAAGATAAAAGCATCTAATCAATATTTTATTATTTTTATTCATTTTATTTCTTCATACTACAGACGACTAAAAATCTAATTCCCAAGTGTGACAGGGTTTGTGCTCCATCAAAACAAAACAGCTGCAGGACATTTACCTCCCCAGTGGTAACTTTGGCATGCACACCAGCAAACCAATTTGGGCCTTTTAACTAGTAATCGCATCCCATGTTGTCAAATTATACACTTGAATGTGGCTCTAAACAATTCAACTATATTCCACACAGAGGAATGTGAAAATGCCTAAAACTGCTCCCTCTTTGATTGTGACTTCATGATTCCACATTTTTACACTGGGGAAAAATGTAGTTTGTTACATCTAGGTATTAAAAGCCCAATACAGCACTGAAGAAACACCTGGGTCACACTTTGGCTATCGTGTGATTCAGGAAAAGGAAGCAGAATATCCAGAAGTTGGATCGCAAAGACAAGACATTGCGTAAAATTACTGTATTGACCCGTACCGCATACAGAAAAAAGTGTGGTCGTCTTATGTTCTGGGTGTCAAGATTCATACACGCAAACCATCAGGTGGAGCCAAATGATTTTTCCCCAAATGAGTCAGGGATTTTCTTCCTGTCACTCACACACACACACACACACACACACACACACACACACACAGGTGGTCTCAATGAATGACAGTCATCAAACAACTGTCAAGGAGCTAAAAAAACATGCTATCTTTTTTCCATTGCAATCTACCAGTTATTTCACGGATGTTGAAAAAATTATATATATATTTTCTAAAAATGGGTCTTAAAAAAGAGGGGTGGTCCAATATTGGGGTCAATACGGTACTTACCTTACCAAGGATTGAGTACAGTACTTTTATTGCCAAAATGGACAAGCCTTTTGGGAAATAAAATCTGTCCTTATTGGTAAGTAACAAGTGCATCTGGTGGTAGAGTTGAGTGTGTTGTGGTTTGTTAATGGTGCTTTAATAAAGTCAAACCTGTTTGTTTAAAATCTCACAGGAGTAATAGGCTTCAAACCTATTTAATGGTTACAGAAGGCTTTACAGCAAGATGATTCACAACATTCGCCTTTGTGACCCACCCAAAGCCCTTTAGAAGGCAGAATATGACTAATCTTTAAGAAGCAGCTACTTACATTCCTCCACATTGCTTGTGGTTATGACATGCGGACCCAGTTTGCGCAGAAATATAATAAAAGCATACTAAAAGACCATCTTTCAAAACGTTCTTGGTAAGCTCTTACAAAATACAGTGGAACCTTGGTTTTCATGATTAATCCGTTCAAAATGGTGCGTTAAGAAGACTGTCAGTTCAGACTGAAGATTACAATTACATAAATCATGTGAAGGTCTCGACATATCCCAGACGTTTCAGAGTTTATACTGAATAGATGATGGTCTTGACTATTTAAGTTGGTTTCCCATCTGTCTTCTCAAGTGAATAAAACCTCCCAACAGTGCAATAATAGGTAGTCCATTTTCAATATTGCTTTTTATTTATTTAATTATTTATTTTTTATTTAACACAGTCGTTCCTCTTTACTTTGTCCAAATTCAATTTCACACATATCTCATACTTTTCAGAAAGCTTTTACTCCTCACTAGATGAATTCAAAAAAAGGAACACTGGTTCAGGCAGAGCACTAATAAGGTAGCAGGGCATACTATTCAACAAAAATAAATTTAAAATGGCGTGCTCAATCTGTGGGCTCCTGAGAATAAAGAAATATCAGACCTGTCGTATTAGAACAGCTCGTCTCTCACAGGAGGAATAAAAAAGTTCTTTGTCAACATACGCCAATCAATAATAACTCTGCCCAAAATGATAGCACAATGCTATAAACTGCACGCAACCGCAGAGAAACCATCCAAAGTAAACACGCTATATGTCAGCTTCCTTGGCTCGATCTACAAGTGGGGGTGTAACGGTACGCCATAATCACGGTTCGGTATGTGCCTCGGTTTAAAAGTAACTGTTCGGTTCTTTTTTGATACAGGAAGGAAACAAAATGCAACCCATAAAACTGCTTAGCTTTTGTGTAAAATTTGTCAGCTTTAATTACTTTTTTTTTTAATCATGAAATGAATGCTGGCAGGTAAGTCTCCAATAAATAAAATTGTCAAATAAAAAAAATAAAAATAAATTTCTTCTTAGGAAAAGTGTAATGATGCAGACATCATGCAATATGACAATATATCGCAATCTAGTAATTTCATTTCTACTACGTTACCTTGCGTTGCCCCTCACAAGGCTACACTCTTCTGCACTTTGTGTGTATACTAGTGGCTCTGCCTCCACCCACCGAGACACAGACCGTACGACTGACAAAAGGGCTCACTCCGCTCATGTCGCTGTTCTATGAAATAAACGTGCCAAGGTGCTGAAACCAATGAACAGAGTGAACCCTCTCCCTGCCTGTTTGGAGGTGGGGGATGAGCAAAACAGACATGCATGCACATGGCACTATATTGAGCCTGGCAAAATTATCCAGTTCATTTTCATTTAAAGTGGGATTAATTAATCGATTTTTTATCCCCCAGAGGCCAAGTGCCTACAAGTTTTTTTTCCTCACGTTTTAATCTCACGAGATCTTATGACACAAGACCTTGTGACACCCCTACAGTTTACGTATTTGACCTGGAAGTGTTCCCAAACAGGGGGCTTTAACGGCACAAGAGGGTTTTCAAGCTCTGGTTTCTCCTTGGCACTATCGCTAGCCGTGACCAGGCTGTAACTGTTTGCAGAGTAGACTTGTGACCAAATCACAAGGCAGTCCCACTTCCGGTTCCTTACTCCGTGTATTCCATGTGGAAACTCTGTATGCCTTCGTACCGCACCCAAAAAATCAGATTACAAATACATGTACCGTAAGTATAATGATAAATATCCTAAAGCAAAGTCTCTAGGAGCTGAGCTACTGCCTCCCAAGTTTACAGAAAACAAAAAGAACAATACCAGCAAGCCTGTCAACATTGAAAGAAAAATATTTTGTACAGCATATTTGTGGACAGAATGGAGCTGACGCAACAGAAACTGAAAATGGTGCCCATGTCCCCAGAGTCTCATGCGCATATCCTACTTCAAGTGGTGACTCACACCGTCTTCACCTTTCTGACGAATTAATATGTTGTTTCTGTTCGCAACAGCTCTCCAAGAATATCGGGGGAAACCAGCTCACAGGCACAAGACAGAAGAGGAAGAGCACATAAGTATTTAAACATTTTTTTTTAGGAAGTTTCAGATGACAGGACCAATTTAATGACATTTGTAGCCTAGAGGTCTCAGTCATCCATCAGTTCCCAGTGTCTCTCTTTGGAAATGAAAGCACCAATACAATTGCGAAATTGACTGCAGTCATTAAAAATTCACAAGCACACAGCACACTTTCACCAGAGTCTTTCAATACTACAAAAAAAATGTTCCTCTGCTCTTGCTTTTGGCAAGAGAGACATAAAAGTAGAAGAATAAGAAATTTCTGCAGTTACTCACTTGGCATATATCGTCGTGTAAATCGTAATATATAGGACGACTGGTTCAACGTGCAGCTGCGTCAGCGGAAGCCAAATTACCAGTCTATTGGCCACATCTCTAAAGGCCATTCCAGGTTGATTAGCTACACGCAGGCCAGTAATTGAACACAAATGAGAAACATTACATTTGCAGTCACCTCCATCTTCACTGATGGCCATGAAGCTTAATTAGCAACTTTGCAGAATAGAACTTCAGTAGGCAACCGTGGATATTAAATAAACTAACCCCTTGACCCCAAAGGAGCCTCAGGAAAGGTGACAGATGAAGTCAAAAAACTGACCTCCGAGTAGAAAAATTGCAGTTAACAATGTTTTAAGTCAGCGCTCCTACTGCCCAATTTGACGTCACACAACAAGGGCACTGCCCATAGAGGTGCATTAAGTGCTTCTGCATTGACATTAGCGTGTAGATATGGTCTATCTACAATAAGGTACGGTTAGTCACGGTAGCCATGTTTTCAAGTAGGGCCGCATAAGATCCACGTGCGATATTTCCAACATTTGAGCAGAACGCAGCTTTATTATCAAGAAAAGTCAAGTACTCACCGTGTCCCATCGGCTTTCCAGCTGACTTTGTATGGATTCTGCTCCAGGAAACAAAGGTTATGTCTATCCATTGATACAGGCTGGGCACCAGGAAAACCGGCTCTGTAATCAAAAGGAACATCGTCATTACATGACCTCTTGCATCCACAACATGCATTCATTTTACCTCTAGACTTTTAACCTCCATGATATAAGAAGCTTTAATGGGTCAGGTTGAACCACCAGATGAGAGCATGTCCTTGGGGTTCTTTATTTGCCTGTTAATGCTTATCTACAGGGATTTTACAAGTTTTATTTGAGGACACTGACAAGAGCAAGTGCAAACTCCATCAGGAAAAAAGGACACTGAATAAATCCATTCCAGGGTCAAACTGTCGCCATCGTTAAACATTTATTAACTGAACAGGAAATGTTTAATCAAGAAACAGTTCAAACATATTTTGCATTTGCAAGGTGTTACTTAGCATATATTCTGCATTTATGTATTCATTATACGTTTCTGTCCTGTATTTATTTTTTCATGACTGAATAAACTGGAGACCGGGTGGATTAAAGAAATCCTGCTACTTCCTACTACTTTTTGGACATGTTGGATTGTGTATACTACAGTATAAACATGATGTCCGTTAATGTTAACTTTTTGTTACATTAAGCATGTTTGGGATAAACAAAATCAGAACCAATGTTGTCATGCAAATGTAAAAAGAAGTAAATCACTGTATTGTCAAACTTTACACCTGCCTGGGAGGTGAGTGATCACATTAGCTAGGACAGAGACACGGGACGTGTATGGCTTTAGTCACTACAGTACGTCACAATTTCCACTTCTGGTTCTATGGTTATCGTCACACTTTCCTCCTTTGCCATCACCGACATCCTTCTGAATGATTTTAGCTGATGTAGCCATTTTTATGCGTGAAAAGACTTCATTCTGGCCAAGAACACGTAAAATATTCTTAAATATGCATATTTTTTTAACCACAAGACAGGAATAATTTATGAATTTAGTTTGAAAAACCGTGATAGAATGAAGCAGCAAAATTGGCGAGGGACGACTGTGGATGGATTTATTTGCAGCAAGTGTAAAAAGAAGTGAACCACTGTGCCTCGCTCACTGAGAGAACACCAAGGGCTTGCAGCGCTATCAAAAAAAAAATGATAACACATAAACTATATGTCTAATATTTACAGTTATTTCGCACTTTTTTGTTAAGTACATAATTCCACACGTGTTCATTCATAGTTTTGAGAATCTACAATGTAAATAGCCATGAAAAAAAGAAAACACATTGAATGCGGAGGTGTGTCCAAGCTTTTGGCCTGTACTGTACATCGCACTAAGTTCCACTTCTGGTTGCACAGGGTTTCCCATACATTCATTTATTTGTGGTAGCACAACACAATTAATTTTGGACCGCCACCGAAGGGTTTGGCGAGACCTGCTCAGCCTCGCTCAAATTATAATGATCTGTCTGAATGCCTCCGTCCAGTAGATGCAGACCTGCCACCTAAGAAATGAACCCCCTGCTGCCATTTTTTTGGTTTAGTTTCATTTCTACAATGTGCAGCGAGCTAAGAAAAAAATGACCCATGGGCTACAAATAGTAACGGAGCTTTTGGTGTGTGTCATACGAAGTGTATGATCTTCTCTCATGTTGTTAAATCTTTTTTAACAATAGCACATGAATTATTGACTTACGAGCGTTGGTTTCATTCCATGCAGCTGACAGACGCGAGTACGTGCGCCTTATAACACTCACGGGCAATTGAAAGAAACATTCATGATGGTTCCTGGGCTTGATGGAAGTGAGTGCTGCTTTTCCCTCGACAGTTTTTGAGTTAATTGTTTAGATTGCATGCTTGTTATGTACTGAAGTTAACTAGCTAGACAGATGTAGGCTTAAAAAAAAAAAAAAAAAAAAAAAGGAGGCGGTGCATGGAGCAAAAAGCACCTGCGACAGCAGGTTCGTAAGTACATTCAGGTGGGTGTTCAATAAAATATAGCACCACTCATACAGGTAAAAGGAGACAGTGGGAAATGGAAACAGTGTTGATTGTTCCCTCTTCTGAGACAAGGCGAGGAAGTGGAGCCGACATGCTGCCATTTCATTAAAAAGCTGCAGTTGCATTTTTCTCTTGGAAGAAAAATCTATTCCTGACTCTCCCGCCTGTTTCAGACTGTCAGTATCAGGATGGGGGTTAAAAAAAATAAATAAAAAAGAGCCTCTCACAATACACCCACATATGCAAACGCATGCACACACCTTTTCTCAGAGGAGCAGGAGGAGCACAAAAGAAGGTTCTTACTTGTTCCACTCAGCCATCTCCTGACAAATCCTTTGGATCTCGCCTAGTTTGGGCTGTGCGGTGACCTGTGTGACGCCTTTCACCATGACACCTTCAAGGAACACTGCCCCCTGGGAGGAATAATGAAAGAAATCTGTGTTGGAATAAGGGGGGGGGGGAAGCTTCAGACCCTCCTACACCAAATATGTAGACGCTTCTCCACACAGCAGAAACAGTTGTTTGTTGCCGTCTGGAAAATATCATCTCATATCTTGCATTAATTATCCACCTCCACCTGATCCAACCTAATGAACCAGCTCCTCTGTTTCTAGACCCCCAGTCTCTTCATGTCACCTCAGTTTCACCATTCTTACAAATAAAGCTTATATTAGACAAGGACTGTTCTTCTCTGTCCCAAACATCATTTCCAGACCGACTCAATCTTTCCTCCAACCTTTTTCTTTCATTCTCACGAAATAAATCATAGAAATGTGCTGCTGTTGGTCCAAAAACATGTGTTCTGTTCGCTAAAGCCTCCTTAGATGTGAATGTGAAAGGCTGCCTGTCCCTATGTATCAGCCCTAGGATTGACAGGTGATCAGTCCTCCTGCCTCTCAGCCCAAGTCACTTTGGAAAGTAATCCAGCTTCCTGTGACCCTGAACGGGACGAAGTGTATAGAAAATAGATGGAGCACTACTGTAAACAATTAATGCCAGAAATAATGGAAACTATGATAATTCCCCAAGAGGGTTTGCACTTATAAACAGCTTTTTCTTTCATTTTTGAGTATTTCATCCTTTGCTTCTTACAAGAGCCAATTGGCTGCCAACCAGTGCTCCTCTGGAGAAGGCCACTCAACCATGACCAAGAGACAGTACTCCTTAATGATGCTGGAGTAATGCAGTCTGCAAGCTGCTGCTCTCTCGGCCTCTTTCCTCCCAGAACTGGATGCTGTATCATATTCGCAGCAATTGGATTTTCCTTGACTGAGGCTCTCACGCCACTTCAGTGTTTACAATGTGTTTGTTTTTATAAATAATATAGATATAGATATAATATCTGTCTCTTTAATATTTTTGTGCTTTTCCCCCATGTTTATTTTAACTACTACTAGTGATAGGCCAGTGTTTGACACAGGACCTCAATCTATCTGTGGTGTTGGCGGGGAGGGGTGAATGGCGTCAACTTCTAATTTACATAATAACTTCTAATTTACATAGTGGAAATTTCCAAAAACTCTAGCTCAGTGTGTGTGTGGACGGATAAAACAGCTTTTTGGCTTGTATCATAAGAAATGTGAGCCAGTATCTCATGTTTTTCACCTGATGAAGCCATGGACTTACGGTTGTTGAGTTTCCTTTTGTGCAGTGGTAGACCGCATGCGTGTGCCTTCTTAACACGCATGGGCGACTGAAAAAAACACACCATCTAAGTGTGCACTGATTGTCATCAATCCTGCTACGCACTCCACCCTCAGCAACATCTCTGAAATAAAATCCCGGCTTCAAACCAACTCAACGACGACAAATCAGAGCTCACCATTGGCCCAAAATCTCTCATCAAACACACCCACAACGTCTCCCTCGGTCACCTCGGCGTCATTCAACCAAACATACCAAGTCACTGTCTTTGTTGTGGCTGGAACTCTTACCAGTTTGAGCTTCTCTTTCTTGCGTTTGACGGGCGCTGACCCGGAAGAGCTGGGCCCAGACTCCTGGCCCACGGCGTTACCGTCATCGTCCACTTCCCCGTCATCCTCGAAGCACCACTCGGGCAGCGCAGGGGCAGGAGGTGCGTCCTCCTCGTCACCATAGCGACGGAAAAGCTCTTTGAGGTAGTCGCCCTTGTAGATCCCGGGGGCCCGTGCCTGGGCGAAAGCCGCTACAGCTGCTTCCACGCTGATAAGAGCAACAGGGCTGGATTATCATATCAAACTCACACACTGACCAGGTTTTTTACACTGACCAGGTTTTTTTTGTTTGTTATTGACTATTAATGCTCATGCCCATCAACCACAACAAGTACACCTGCCCCAATTCAATGAGACCATCAATATGATAACCGACTAAGATAATAAAGCTCCGTTATATTTTTATTGTAGTGGTTATAGTTCACAGTGGTGTATAATTGCACTGCATATAATTTACGACTGTAGTTTTATTTGGCGAAGACAAAATATTTGCACTGCAGTTCTACGGTGCTTCAAACTACAGCCACAGTCATAAACATTGCATGTTTGTAGATAACTACAATGTACTCCTCGCGTTGTCTGTTTCTATGCCAGGGGTGTCCAAACTTTTCCACCGAGGGCTGCACACTGCAAAATCAAAAGATGCCGCTTTTACATTTTTGAAACCAACCCATGTAGATATGCAGATGTGTGTCGTTGGTGACAAACACTATTATTAGTATGAACGTTTCTCCTTACATTACATAGCATTTGTTTTGCTTTTTTTATTTTTTACACTGGACATTTTTGTCATCATAGTATGACTTTATTCTTATAACATTTTTACTTTATAATCATAACATTATAACATTTACCCACCTGGTTTTCCTAAAACTGCAACTTTATTCTTGGTTTTGTTCGTTTTTCCATACTGTGACTTTTTCCTCTTTAATATTTCAACTTTACCCTATTTTTTAATCTTAATATTATGACTTCACTTTCTTCATGTTTTGTCTTTATTCTTGCAAAATTACCGCACTTTTTTCTGTTTTTTTTTTTTTTTATGTTCTTGTTTAATTGTATTTCTAGAATGTGCAGAGGGCCAAAAAAAGGCAGTCGCCCTGACCGCACTTTGGACACCCCTGTTTTATGCAGATGTAACATGAATGTCATTCAATTAAAAAAGAAAAGAAAAAAACGGTTCCAATAATAAGGTCAGCTCAAGTAAATCTGTTTTTACATTTTTTCATCTAAAAAAAATATATATATATCTTAAAAATGACTATGAACCAATGTATTGCTCAGGCTCCTCCAGTGGGATACAGTGAAGGCCACCCTGACAGGGTCAATCCAAAGTGAGCATTATCTTGTACTGGACCACATGAGAGCATATAGGCATGTACCTTATAATGTTCTTGAATGTGCATGGTATGAAAATAAATTGCATTGTATATTTGATGGATGTGTTTGATGGATGACAGCAAAGATAACACTTGCAGATTACCAAAGGAAAAAAGAATCCATGGAGATCATCTGATAGTCGAATTATCTTCCAAGCACAACACAGGATGGGTCTAATGCTCTGGGAATATTCATTACACAGGAAGTGGTGGGTGGTGGGAGGGTTTGATCAGCCTACGTGTCTACAGCAGCTTCCAGGGATTCTTGTCAGACAGCTGCCCCACCTCTGTCCAAAGACCTCCCTCTCTCCCTCCCTCCCGTTCACCATGTTCAGTTACAGTAAATCAATTAACATCTCTGGCATGGGGAGATAAGCTCTACGCTAACCAGCCAGCTTTATAGGGCCTAATGTTGATTGGTGGTGACATCTTCTCTTATCAAACATACAGAAGCAATCAAGAAAGGAAGCGGATTACCGACTGATGGAAGGGAATTGCAGAACACGGCATGGTCAGGCTTATTATGCAAGATGTTGTATAACAAAGACAGTGGAGGAAGTTCCCGTCCTTACCTCCAGTCCATCTTCTCCACCAGGTAGGCACATATCAAAAAGCCTGTCCGATTGAAACCATGCGTGCAGTGGACACCTTTGGGACAGCAGTGAGAGACAACACAGTCAAGAACAAAAGATCCAATATTGCACCACAGTCACGTACAGTCAATTTCATTTTGCATATTGTGAGAGTGGCATATTTAAATACTGCCGCCCTGAGGAATCAGCACAATCAATGCAATCAATCATGCCAATGTTCCCTCCTTCACATGCACACAAGTCATCACGGCACAGACTGCCATTTTCAAGGTGGTCAAAAAAGGATGAAAGGGAAAAAAAAATTGTAACATTATTTACTCATGAATACATTTTCTATTGCCCATCCTGGTCAGGGTCACGAGTGAGCTGGAACCTATCCCAGCTGACTTTGGGCGAGAGTCCAAGTACACCCTGGAGCTGTTGCCAGTCAATCACAGATAAACAAACAAAACCATCTACATTCACACCAATAATGTCCAATTCCCCTAATTTGCATGTTTTTGGCCTGTTGGTGGAAACAGCACAGGGAAAACATGCAAACTCCACAAAGAAAGGTCCAGAACCACCTGGATGTGGGGTAGACATTCGAACCACACTGACTAAACTGCCAATGTTCGACAATACGAATAACCTCGCAACATTATTACAATATTTAGTGTATGCTGCATGTTGGCTGACGCTTCGTATGCATCGCAAGTTTACCCTGGCAACGTCACGCACCATTGGAGATTAAATGAGCCAACATCGGGGCCTGGTGAGCACATTTACAAGCCCAGCTGTCTAATCTGGACACAACTTCGTCAGAAACAACAAAGTATGTAATCACCAGCTGGATAACGACTGGACACACACACACACACACACACACACACACACACACACGCATTTTGCGCTTATGTCCATGCTGTTTGTGCTACAAGCCAGACAGGCGTTGAAGTAGATCTGGGGGGCACTGACTAAATAATGGTCCAAAGAGGAGGAAGAGAGCACCCTGCTGTCACCAGGGTGACAATGCAACTTCAAGGAGCAACTTCAAGTGTTTCTTTAATGGTGTTACACAAATAGCAGGATTACACAAAAAATACAAACCATGCAATAGCGCATGGACGAATGGGGGCACCCATTACATTTGGGTGAGAATCTGGATAAAGGGACAAATACAGGCATTTATTGTTATAGTCACTATGGCATCAAAGGATTGCTCCACCCCTGCAATAATCATCATGAAACCCCACATCCTCCATGAACCAGAATTAGATAGATAGCCTGCTAACTAACAAAAAGATGAACAAACAAACACAAATAGACTCCACTATTGTTTTTGAGAGGGGTTTCAACAATGGTGGGGGTCTGCACTCTAGTATGTGACATTGTAATTATACATGGTCATTTAAGTGCGGCTAAAACAAAATATCTAGCGCCGTATAATTATTTTATATATATATATATATATATATATATATATATATATATACAGTATATATAAATGGTATGCAATACGGGTCTAGTGGATAGCATGTCGGCCACACAGTCTGGAGATCGGGAAGATCTGGGTTCAAATCTCCGTTGGGCATCTCTGTGTGGAGTTTGCATGTTCTCCCCGTGCGTGCGCGGGCTTTCTCCGGGTACTCCGGTTTCCTCCCACATTCCAAAAACATGCATGCTAGGTTAATTGGCGGCTCTAAATTGTCCATAGGTATGAATGTGTGTCTATATGTCTATATATTGTCTATATGTGCCCTGCGATTGGCTGGCAACCAGTCCAGGGTCGCCCTAAGTCAGCTGGGATAGGCTCCAGCATACCCCCGTGACCCTAATGAGGAGAAGCAGCATAGAAAATGGATGGATGGATGCAATACCCAAATGCAAGAGTAAAACAGGATAAATATTGCCCTCTGTTGGACAAACGAGGCAACGTTATTAAAGATCCATTATGAAAGCTAAATGAACACATCCTTTTGTGTATCCTAACACCTGAATATTTAACATCAAGTATTACGTATCATAAGAAGTAAGTAAGTATTATAAGATCTAACAGGTTATAATGCAAGATAAGACACAAGACAGCAAAATGTAAAAGACACGAGTGATTAAACTGTTAAGGACTAAGCTATTGTAGCAGTATAATTTTAAGTATAATTAAAAAAAATGTTTAAACATAATTCTTTTGACATTTAATCTTGTTCATAATTCTTGCAGCACAAAATGAACGCAAACAAAGCGAAATGCCTCTGAAGTCAAACAATTGGGAATTTAACCAAAATGTGGGTAGAAAAATGTGCTTGTAAAGTAAAAGTGCTATGGGTAACGACACACCAGACGAATCTGCAAGATCTCAGCTCGGCAAGCATCTAAAGGATTAATTCTGGACGTGTGTGCCGCTTTGTCTTTGGCTTTGTGCAACACTTACTCCAAGGAAGATTTCAGCATAATTTGGACTTTTTAGAGCGGTTAATTTATTAACTTAAGTGAAAAGAAATGAGATGCCAAGCGCATCTGCAGTGCAAATCGAAGCCTTGGTGATTAAAGTTAATGATTGATGCTTTGTATTTCATTTTTCTATGCAGCTCGTCCTCACTAGGCTTGCGGGGGTATGCTGGAGCCTACCCCAGCTGACTTTTGGCGAGAGGTGAGGTGCGCCCTGGACTGGTCGCCAGCCAATCGCAGGGCACAAACAAGCATTCACACTCACATCCATACCTATGGACAATTTAGCTTCTCCCGTTAACCGAAGATGCATATTTTGGAATGTGCGAGGAAGCCGGAGTACCTGGAGGAAACTGTGCGGGGAGAACATGCAAACTCCATACAGAGATGCCCAAAACGGAGATACAAACCCAGATCTTCCAGGTGTCCTGTTTATTTAGACCACACATACATGCATAATAAAGACATTACTGTGATTTTCGGAGTGAATGCATCTCCCTGTGGTCTAGTGACAATAAGGAAGTGTCGTTCCAGGGAAAGCTAGAGGCGTGTTTGTGAGTTGGAGATACATATATGGTGATGGAATTGCACTGCCTTTGATGTGTGGGGGTCAGAATAAGTTACGAAAGAGCAGTAGACTGTGTGACTCTGTGGGGACACTACACTATGCTTCCGTCTGCCGTCATAACAAACATAACAAAGTGTGGCTTGAAAAATGTTAACGTAATTAATGAAATAAATAATTTGCCGCTGTTAAGGCGCTATTTTTGACAGCCCTACTGTTAATATAAATTATTTTTACACTTGTAAGATGTTTTTCTTTTTTTTTAAAGATAAGATAATCATAATTAAGATAATGGCTCCTCACCTATAAGGTCTGTGGAATTCTTCTCCATGAAGTGTTCACAGAGGCGGATGAACATAGCTGTCGCTTCCTTGGAAGGACATTCTCCGTGACTGGGACAAAGAAAAAAGCAAATGGATTTTCTACCATACTGCAGAATAAACTTCACTAAAGAATAATGTCAGTCACTTACCCTTTGCACTGAACCTTCACATATTTGATTCCCTCTTTTTCAATGTCGTTGCGGTCATAAAAGCGAGTTGTGTTCGTCAAATCCACAAGCAAACCCATTTTAACCTAAAGAAAGACCAAACAAACAGGGATGTGGCAGGGTGTTTTCCATTTTAAAACAACGCAGCAATGATTTTCATCCTTACATTTAGACTTTTCAAGTAGTTGGACAGCATGCTCGGGTAAAATCGGTTTTCTTCTGCAACCTGGTCGTCATATCTGGGACCCAGCATAGTTTTCATAGGCAAGAATTTACCTAGAGGGAACAAATACATGGAAATGATAATCAGGTGGGAAACATCCTCGCAGTATAATAGTTGACATCAAGGGTTTTCAAAGTGGAAGGCGCCGGAAGACTTCTGGGGAGACTGAGAGAAATAAAGAAAACAGGATACTGTATTTTTTTTCCCAGTTATGTTTAAAAGGCAAAATGAACTGATTTTGAAAGTGAGAGTAAACACTATGTGGTGAAGAAAATCACTTTTTCGAGGAGTAGGGCAGGCCTAAACCGTGTTATATTCTCTGACAGGAGGCTGACTGTGCCAGACTTTGAAAACCCCTGCTTTAGCTCATTTGGTGCTGAGGGGACAGCAATAGCAAGTAGTGAGAGCGTCAACAGGTGTGGTTATAAGTTCATTAATTAATTTAATATTTTAAACATTAATATATTTTTCTTTTAAACATTTTCTCGGTTTGTTTTTTGCCGCCTTGGACCCCCATATTTTGCGCATGCGCAAACAGGCGCTAGAGCAGCCATGTTCTTTGTTTTGACACGTGATAGATGGCCAACGCTGCTACTTACAGCAACTGCTCTTCTGTAAAATAAATAAATTAAATAACAACATACACCACACTATGACATATCTGAATTTAAATGAAACAAGCATTAGGTGATGCTTTTGTTGTGTCTTGAAAGCGTGTTAGCATAACCCTCACTCAAAACTCGCATGTTTACCATATAATATGTCAGCGTGGCTGGGGTAAGTAACACTACACACACGTTTTGTGGGTGACTTTTCATTGATTTTCAGTGATTCATTTATTATGGACTCGCTGATGTTGAGTTGTTGTGATGCTAACCCCCAACGAGTTAGCTTGCAGCTTGTTTTTCCTGTTTATTGAAGCATCAACTACTCAGCGATGGTTCCAAAAATGCTTTTTTGCAAATTCTTGCAGACAACAATGTGCAAAATAAACTTCGTAAAGAGGAGCAAAATCACTACCTCGACTGTAAATGAAGCTAATACATGCAAATGAAGCTCAACTGTCTCACCTGCCACTGGTTGCCCTCTTCTGGGACAATTCCGCCAGCGAGGAGGGGGTCCGGTGTGTGACATATTCAGCGTCCAGTCGTGGGTAGTATTTTTCGGTGCTTCTCGCCGGTTATAATGATGCAAGACGTCTGCACAATGCGACCTTAATCCCCGGTTGTGGTTCACCCGAGCACCGCGGATTCAAGGCCCTTCAGCAGCTAGATTACTTCATTTAAGAGTATCGTTCAAAAATGATTAGACAAATCAACCCGCTGAAAGGTCGACGGGCATTTACTTTATTTTTTTTATCAGCTCCTACCCTTCAGCCGTAACTGTTAGCAATTCCCAACATAGCGTCCTTACAAGATAAGCATGGTAGCTAAGTCAGGCTAAACAAAATAGCTTCTCATTCATGCGCCATAGTGCCTGTGTTGCGTTCCCTGCTTAATCCGGAAGTTGGAATTTCTGCATTCTTTGTTGTCTCAGACGTTCACAAGATCAAGTCTGTGATGTCAGCAGTACGTTATGTTTGTTTAAGTGCATTTTAACGAGGGCCTGGTAATCTTTATTACCTTTCATAACGAAAGTGTTTATTTCGATGAGAATTGGGAATATTACAGTTTCACACATTTCCAGGTGTCATGTTGTGGTGATAAAGGAACACACAGTTTTATTGTAATTTTGGAAGAATTTGATGAATATTTGTGATAAATTCTAGTAAAAAGATATTGCAAACAGAATGAGTTTCCATGGAAGCGTCGTCATCTTAGTCATGCGACTTCCGAGGCACGTGAATGCAGCATGGTCGCGTGTATTAACATCGAGGTCCTTTATGGTGCTGCCCTCTACAGGTAGATAATGCAAATGACACAACCGATGACTCGAACATCCACAAGTGGACAAATTAAATGGATTTTTTAAATATTACATTTGTACTTTATGTAGGCATTGTGTCAATATATCGGGAGCATACAGAAATACATATTTATGCTATGATATTTCATTTTACTGCTGAGACGTTTTAATACATTTTAATGTGTTGGAAAAAACACTATTCATGCTTAAATATAGCTACACATTTTTAACATTTTAATACATAACTATTTACAAATTATTTACATAGTTGATCTCGTGCAGTTCTCTTAGTAAAAATAAAAAGGTTTAAACCAAACATATCGAATTACTGCACAATCATATGAAGGTTGGTATTATTCCAGGATGCCATGCAACATGCTTTTATTCGTGCTTTAGCATTGGGTGATATTCAACAGATGATACATACTTATAGCATAATTGCTTGACTACAGTATTTAATGCTATGCACTTCTAATTCTCGAAATTGCCCTGATATTGGTCAAATATGTCCAGAGTGACATAAACAGACAGTGGTGTTGCTAATTCCTGATGCGTCATTGGAAGCAGACGCTTCCATTCTTGACCGCCGCTTTGGGTCGGGCTTTCTACAGAACTTTGGCTTCTGTACGGGCTTAATGGACTGCCGCCCTCAGAGAGCAGCCCTGTGGATTCCATGGAAGAAGACTGATTGAAAGTGTTCTCAGGTTCATGCGGCCTCTTATCAGGCTCTGCAACAACAGCGGGGTCGATGCATTGCTCCTTGTGGACACCGGTTGGGTCAAGGTGGGTATCAGGAGTGGAAATTGGCTGTGGTTGCTCCATGTAAACGGGTTCACAAAGGCTTTCTGACGGATAACTGAATGGCCGGAAAAGGACCATCCCCTGGGGGTTACAGCAAATCGGCAATTTGTTTAGATCTCAAAGTGAGTTAAAGGGTTTTTCAAAGTTTTAGTCCCTTCCAGAGCACATTTGATTTCAATGAAAGGAATTAAAAAATATTGTATTAAGCCAAATATAAGACTGCATCTCTTCAAGAAGTCAATTGGCACCACACCTTGGTTTGTATGTATTAATGTCGAGATCTTAGACTTTTTTTCGAGAGAAAAATGCCGTCTTATACTCAGGTCAATATAATATAGTATAATGCCTTTCTTAATTTAAAATCACCTTTTGATGACTTGCCGAGGGCCACAGCGCCACAGAACTGAGGCCAGGGTTCGGCACCTGCTTCTTTAGGAATTTCTTCCACCTAAAACACGGATAGGGAACACTTTGTTGGAATTTTTGGAGCATTCACTGTTCAGAATGTTTCAGCAAAAATAGACAGAGACTTACTGTATGGCACAGCATAACCCGACAAATAACACAACCACTATGATGACGACTCCAAAGATAATCAGTGGTCTGACCATCCTCGGATCTATCAAAACAAGTCCACATTTGGCACGTTAACTTTGCTTTTTCATAATGGCACGTTTGCATGACTCAAATAGCAGCATGTGATTGTAGTGCCTGGCCAGATCCAGCAGAGGGTGCTGTTGTGGGAAAAACTTGCTGCTGTACGTCAGCGCAAAGTCTTGGGTCGGGGGAGTGTTTTTTATTAGCCTTAAGCACGTTCTAAAAATATAATTTAACAAGAAAAATAAGTAATTTTACAGAAATAAAGTCTAACTATTAAGGAAATGAAGTTGTAATCTGATGAATTTTACGAGAATAACTTTTATGACGAAAAATAACTTAATTTTAGCAGCATAGCAGCACAGTTGAAATATTTAAGAAAGACATTTTTTAAGTTTATATCAAGAAAATCAAACAAAACTACAAACAAAGTTGTAATTTTTTGAAAATGAGGTTGTGAAAAAAGTTATAATGTTATGGGAATGAAGTCAAAACATACTAAAAATGGCAGAAACGGTAAAAACAGTGGTAATGTTACGAGAATAACACCAAAATATTGAGAGAAAAAAGTCATTCAATTTTATGAGAATATTATAAAACATATTATGATAATATTATAATAATATTATGAGGAAAAATAGTGTCATTTTAGTAGCACAGCTGAAATATTAAATAAAAAAATGTTTTTTTTTAAAGCCATCATATTATGAGAAACACAAAAAGTTGTACATTTTGGAAAATTAGGTTGGGGGAAAACATATTATTATGGGAATAAAGTAAAAATATGCGAGTAAAGTCATAATATAACTTCCTGCATACCCCTCAGAAAGTAGTACAGTAGTTGCACTAACTATTTTGCTTGGAAATCATTGGTCAAATTCCAAATTATATATGCACTTAAAGGTCCAATGTACGCTTTTTGTGGTGGTGATTCTATTGTGAACATGATGTGTATGAATAAAGTGGTGGGGAGTTGTGGGGTCTGTATTACAATCAGCGGTGGGGAGTCATGTGCAAGAGTAGCTACAGCTTAGGGGACTTCCATCTCCTAACCAAATTAGCAGAGAGACACACACGGAGGTCAAGCTGCAGCATTTCCCACCACTCGCATACATGAGAAACAAAAACAAAGTACTTACCAAATTTTTTGGTATTAAAGTGCCTGGTATTGCTGTGACCGACTCCAGTGAGAGCCACAGCCATCACATAGGTGCTGTACTGGGTGTCTGGGGTGAGACCTTTCAAATCAATCTCCTGTTTGGTACCATCTACTGTGATATCTGGAGGAAACACATCGAAGCGATACCATGATTACTATAATATAAAAATAACTAAAAGGGAAAGTGACTTGCCAACTTACTAAGCTGACGTCCTTGCTCTGTTCTGTAAAAAACAACATAGTGGATAAGAACAGCGCTGCACACTTCCTGCGGCTGCGTAGTCCAAATCATATGGGCGCTTTTGTCACTCGCCTCAATACTGACAATGAAGACACGTCCTAGACCTGTAGTGGACCTTTGTGTTTAACATCAATACTTGGCCAAACAATGTAAAATACATGATCACAACCTGATACTGAGGAGCAGATGTGCAAGGCCTGCGTGCCGAGGCCCGTCTTGCCATCAAACAGTGGCGTGACTGTGATGTTGTGTGGCTTTTTTTCCAGAAGTCCTGGAAGGAAGATGAAGGGACTTTTCAAAATGAACAACGACGATAATGATGTCGGTCTGTAATATC
This sequence comes from Dunckerocampus dactyliophorus, assembly GCF_027744805.1. Classification (NCBI taxonomy): domain Eukaryota; kingdom Metazoa; phylum Chordata; class Actinopteri; order Syngnathiformes; family Syngnathidae; genus Dunckerocampus; species Dunckerocampus dactyliophorus. Next base: position 5,258,833 of record NC_072837.1, read on the forward strand.
CTTCTGCTAATGCACTGTCCATAATAATGCATCCCGCATGATGAAGGATAAGACTAATGGTCACACAATCCACACCCATCAGATACTAATCCATCCAAATGTCCATGTATTAATAATGACCATTAAGGACTTCCCAAACAGCCATCTCCGCCATGAATGTTCGTCTCACCTACCAAACAGTGACATGCTGGTAGAGTTAGTTTCCATCCAGCTGTACTGATGCCCATCGTGGGTCCAATCGATCATGTAACCAGTAACTGTCTGAGCGGGAGCATCCCAGCTGACGTGGATAACACCTTGGCGGCTTGAAGTTTGCACGTTTGCAACTCGGGGGAGAGCTGACAAAAACAAAGCAATCAAAACGTGTTATTTGACAAATGATTGCACATCAGTGGCGACTGCAGTTTATTTACTGACATGAAAATAACTGACATGACACAATTATTGACATGTAGATTAACCACTGAGGAAGTGACGTACTGTAACTGACCAATAGCTGGTAGGTTGCCCAATGAGGAAGTATTTTTAACGCCGTTAAAACTTACTTTCTCCAACAGCTGGAACATAAACACTATCCTCTGCCAGCAGGGCGTCATTGTGATAAACCTTGAGCTTTAATCTGTGTGCGTCTTCATTCACGCTAATCTGAAATGGTGAACTGCCACATAAAGTATGCACATAATCTATTTCGATCCCATGATGCTCGTTGGCAGTCAGATGGATAGAATATAGAAATGCTCCTTGGCATGTTGATGGAATCTCCTGCAATGGAGGGGAGGACATCTATTAGGAGAGGAAGGATGGCACTGCAGGAGTGAAAAGCTTCCGTACCGTCCACATGGCATAAACCTTTCTGATGCCATCTTGGTCTGGTTCTGTTACCTTCCTCCAAAGCTGCAACTTCACATCACTCCCTGTAAAGATGATCATGATGAATGGAAAGTGGCAAACAGCATACAGTATTTAAATGGCTTTACACTGTAATTAGAATTTACCACGCAGTTGGGTCACAAGCCTTTTCTCGCGGCTCCAGTCACTCCACGGCGCTTTGTCCAAAGCACAGCGGACTGAAACTTTGTAGTAAGTGCAGGACTCCACTTTGTCAATGGTTATCTTCCCTTTAACTCGTGGCTCTAAAGTTTTATTCAGCACCTTCTGGAGAAAAGAGGAACTTGCTAGATCATGTCTCCTTAATGGTCGAGGTACCAAATGGCATCTACCCGACCCGAGAGAGTCCGAGGTCTTTTTTTCTCTTAAAGTAAGAAGGGGAAAGCAAAGGGTCGTCTTATATTCGGGTCCATACATTAAAATGACCCCCGTCACCTCCACTGACCAATAACGGGTGCCGCGTGTAACGGCTGACAAATAGACCTAGCCAATGACACGTCTTGTAAGTTCCCAAAAATGGTGCTGCGTCGATTGACTGACAAAATGAAATACATTTGATTTTATGACACTAAAATTAATCTATTGACTAATTTACTCTTTTATTTTTCTGTTTTGTTTTATTCCTGTTTTAATAAACATTTAAATGTAATTTTTTTTTTTATCTATCAAAGGGGACCTATTATAGTCATTTTCGGGCCTTTGTGTTGAGTTCTCTACTCTATAGAGCAGCTACTTGTACACACGATAACCCGCACAGAAAGCTTTGTAGATCTTCCAGACTCTGCGCCTCTTCCTGCAGTGTTTCCTGCCTCCCATCCAAACGGTGGCTGTGATTGGTCACACTCCCAAGCGCTCCCGAGGACTTCCGGACAGCTGCTGAACCCCTTTTGTCTGATTACTTCCACAAAATAAACACAGCTAGGACGCTGATAAGTTGTTACTTACAGCTTGCTCTTCTGACTCTTCAATACCACCAAGTAACGTTGGAAAGGCGTCGGCCTTCAGCAACAGTTTGGTGGATAGTCCAGCTTCGTATTGGCCCGTGTTCACTCAACAGTCCCGTGTGAAGTGCCGTTGACAGAGGAGCATATTTTTCTCTTGCTGGCCGGGAATCAGCAACTCCAACCACTTCTGCCTGATGCTTGCCTCTTCAGGCACACCCGAACAAACATTCCCTGGGAACCATACGTGCTAAAACGGTGAACAGAGCAGAGCCGGGGGAAGGCAGGCCCATATAAGGAAGTCCGGGTTGCGCTGACGTCAATGGAACTCGGTGTAAAAAAAACAACAACTCTAAAACGCAGCGTGCAGAGTCGTCCAAAACTGCTTTCAGGGCTCACTTTTTCACTCATCTGACGCGTTGGCCTCGTTTAACATGAGAGTACAACATTGAAACAACAGGAAAAGCATAATAGGTCCCCTTTAAATGTCTATTAATAAGAATGAAAATAGCGTCATTACCAATGTCATGCAAACACAAGTCATTCATGTTAATATTAAAGTAACAATGAAGAGGAAATACAAGGGGGGGAGGAACATCCCTTCAACATTACCTCTGATGCGTCTTTACCACCAACCTGCAACAAAAAAGTCTGAAGTCACTGGCAGTCGTCAGTACGTTTACTTGTGTAATTTATAGTGAATGTAAATGTTTTTTTCATCTTCTGTACCTTGTCATATTTAACTTGACAGTGGTGTTTTTTGGACACGGCTGAGGTGGACCACTCAGCTAACAGATGACCGGACAAGGCAGTGAGGTTCAACTTTGGAGGGAGAATTTGCACTGAGGAATGGAACACAGCCCGGTTAAGTTGTGTGTGTTTTTAAACAAGTGTTTCTATAACATGAGGTAGGTTGCTTACGTATGTGTTGGGGCTCAAATTCGTACGGATCGGAGTAAACCTCCCAGTGGCTGGTCTTAGCTCTCACCGTGACATTGTGGTTGCCCACCAGTGTTATGTTACCTGACAAATGCACATCTTTGAATGTGCACGTGTTCACCTGTGAGCTGCAGATTTCAAACTGTGAAGTGTTCAGCCAGGAGGAACTAAAAGAAACGCACATTACTTCGAGAACAATCACACAATGATAACAGTTGACTTGAGAGGGAGAAGAGATGAGCCCACCCTTGTACGGTGTAGTTGATCTGCTCTGATACATGCAACTGATGCTTCCAACTGCAGGTGAAGAGCTGCGGTACACCTCCCCACGAGTCATTTTTATAGTGCCACATGCAGCCCACGTCGGTGGGTTTTGCTATAAAAAAAAGCAGTTCATCCATTATTGCATCTTTGCCCAGACAGCATGAATAATAATAAATATCTCACAGTATGTTCTGATGGTGGTTCCTCCAAGGATCTCCTCGGTATCATGCCTGTGGCACTGCAGTGTAGCTTTGTGCAGAGTGAAGTTCCTCAGAGACACGGCCGTATGAGACGAGTTGATGGATCTCGACCAGCTTTGGGGTAAGATCTCGCTGTTCAGTGTCCAAAACACTTTTCCGTGGACATACAGACACCAGCACATGATCTCAGTATCAGATCCCACTTCAAGGTACACGTCTTTGGGGATGACATCGCACGTGTTCTTGCTTCGTACTGTAGGAAGCATGGCAGAATGCCAATTCAGTTGGGTTTCTTTCAGGATATTTTTGGACAAGAATGACTGTTGATGTAGTAACCGAGGGAAAACATACAATATGTACATGCAAGTAGTAAAAAGTGCAAGCCGAATAGCCCCCAAAATACTAAATTGAGGACTATTACATCAAGATCACAGTATATCACAGCTGAATATGAAAGATATTTAATTTATACAGTTTTATAATACCTTTGTTGACTATATGCTCAGTATATAATAATATTCATCTTGTTTTACATTTTCATGAGTACGAAACACAAAATATTTCATAAAAATATATATTTTATATGACTACATCATGAATGGGCAAACTGCGGCCCGAGGGCCACATCAGGCCCGCCAAGTGTCTTAATCCGGCCCACCGGGCATTTCCAAATTCCTTTTCTTAAGCCGCTAACATGGAAAGTGTAGCCGGCAACATGACTTGCAGTGCTATTGTGACACGCTTGAGTCGCCAAGTCGCCAGTCGTACAAAAAAAGCCATCCAGACGACGCAACACGTCAACACACGACACACAAAGTAACCTAGCTACTTCACCATGTGGTCATACAAACAAATATCTACACGCAATGCCCATGCCAAAAAAACACCAATGTATTCCCGCCGCAAGGCATGCTGGGTAGCTTGTGGTTCTCTTTCTCCCAGCATTTTGCCGTGTTTGTCGCATTTTTGATTGCAAAATATGTTGAGGAGGTCGTCCAAGAAGTAAACAAGGAGGAGTTAGCATACTCTTGCCATCCAATGTTTTATTGTTCGTAGTTCATATTGTTGCTGCAGCTGGACTACCCAGCATGCCTTGCGGGCATTTGGAAATAACAGTTTTAAGTTATGTTTAGCATTTAGTTGTTCATTTATGTGACGCGTTAACTTGCTGTGGATGTGTTGTGTTTTCGTTTTGTTGCACCGTGAGCGAGTACGTCGTTCTGTTTGATGCCGCCTATGTTGTATATAGACGGCCCCTCCGCCAAATTTTTTAACCCAGTGTGGCCCGCGAGTCAAAAGGTTTGCCCACCCCTAGACTATACTGTATGCTCATTTTAAAATAATACTTTTTTATTTTACATAACACATATTTTAAAAAATCTACAATATTTTATGCTGCTTATGTTACTTCAATAATGATCATAGTAACACTATGATCATTACTACTAATTACTACTAATAATAATTAACACATAAAATAATAATGTAATTTAAATAAAAATATGATATATTGGCTGATACAGTCTACATGCTCATATGCAAGCAACATATTTGCTAGTAGTTCAGTAATACCCTTAATACCCTTCTTTTGTGAAAGCACTTTCAATTGCCTGTGGGTATGAATTGTGTTCTATAAATAAACTTGCCTCTCCTTCCTAAATGGATGAACCACATTTCCAACACAAAGAATCCCAAACGCCAACCAAAAATACAATACATTTAGACTGAGCTCAGTTCTTGAACACTTAACGGGGCTTCATTGGCGAAATGAACACGATCGGCACAGAAGAAACTAATCCTTACCTTCAGCTGTTGAGATGACGACAACGAGTAGGAGCAACAAACAACACATATCTCCAGCAAGTCCTAAAATCTACATTTAAAGTCAGGTTTTAGTTCTTTTGCTTGAGCAGGCTGCACACCACAGTGCCACCCATCTTCCCCGCCGAGTCCTGGTTTGAGACACAGAAGGGAGGAACTGAAGCAAACAGTCAAAGAAAGAAACAGGAGGTATTACCCAACTGGAAACATGGCAAGCCAAGAGGAAGTAGTGGAGTAAGCTCTCAATTTCTCTATTCCCAGCGAGCAGCTTGAGAGAAGCTTGTTAATTCACTTTGCTTTCAGTGCATAAGTGACTCAGAAGCAATTCGTCCTTGTGGCTCCCAAGAAATAAGTAATGTAGCTCCACTTTTTACATCACAATGGCACAAAGTGGCCTCGCATTGTGTAAAGGAATATTCTCATTCATACTGTACCATTTTCCAATATATTCTGTTTTTATTCACTCATTATGGCAGGGCTGTCCAAACCTTTTCCACCGAGGGCCACTTTAGTATTTTGGAAATGCCAAGACGTTATATACCTGTACATTTCAAGAAAAAAACTATCTCAGATTGGTGATATACTGTAGGTGAAAAAGCGCATTATTCGTATGAACTTTGGTCTTTGCTCTTTTTTTTAGCCATTTTTATTTTTTTTTTATTAAATAATAATAAAATATTTCAATGTTCTTCTTCAATAATCTTTGTAAATTTTATTTTTGTAATATTTGGACTTTATTCCCACAATATTATCACTTTTACCCCAAGCTAATTTTCCAAAAATGATTCTGTCTCATAATATTACAACTTTTGAAAAATGACGTATTTTTCGGCTACTAAAATGACATTATTTTTCCACATAAAATTGTGAGTTTATTCCTGTAAAATGTTGACTTTTTTCTCCTATTATTTTTACTTTATTCTTGTTAAGTTACAGCTGTTTTTTCCATTTCTGATGGGTGCTTTTCAATTTTCCAACTATTTCCTGCAACCAAATTTTATTTGTTGTTTTGTTTGTTTCTTACAATATTACAACTTAAAAAAAACATTTTTTCTTTAATATTTCAACTTCATGCTACTAAAGTGACATGATTTGTCCTCATAATATGATGTTATTCTCCTAAAATGACAACTTTTTCTTGTTACATTACAACTCTTTCTCTTCCTATTTTGACTTTTTGTTTTCTTGTTGAATTACATTTTTAGAATGTGCCGTGGGCACTTTGGACACCCCTGCATTATACAATGATTCTGTCAGTCCTCCTCCTTTATTTGTGCTTTTCAGTACTGAATATGCTAACTGCTAACTGTACCTATTAACTCTACTAACATTAATTCTTATTATTGCTTTCCCTATTAGAAAATAGTAATATAGCAGCATGATAAATACATAAGTTAACAGTAATTGCTTAGACTTATATGCTCTGCTTCTTTCTACTCTTTTTCGGACATGTTGAAATGTGCACGTGTAAACATGTGATGTTGCTTAATGTTGTTAAGCATGCTTGAAATAACCATTAATAAAAGTAACATTACCATGAATAACCATTACCAAAGTAAACACTACTGTACGTTTTACACTGAGTCAATTTCAAATCAGTTACTTTTTAATTTTACTTTTAAATTGTACTTTTTTTCAGCAAAGTAATTGTACTTTTTCTTGAATAGTTTATGCGTTAACTTGACAGTACCTTAGGTTATCAAGAGGAGGCGGCATCGCATTTTATGGCGTCCGTTCTGCTGTAATCACTCGAAGAAGAAATGACTAGTTAGCTTGTTGCTAACATGGGAACTAATATGTTATGAATCCGAATTCGGTGGTTTATTATGAAGTTTTTTCAATCCATATTTTTTTGTTAAACAGACACTAATGCCTCGCGTCATAGCGGAACTATGTATTAAATTATATGTGTAAGAATTTTTGGTCTACCGATACACTTCCGGGTTAATTTTGCAACCTCAAAACACTTGGTAGCTCCTCCATACTTCCATGGCCACCGCGGTGCTCGTCGCCGCTGTCGTCGGTGGAGGTGTACTGCTTTTCATGCGCCGCTTGTTCCCGCGTCAAAACGCCATGAAGCTTCTCCAGTACCCAGCGGACCTGATGCGAGGGAAGACTGTTATCGTGACCGGAGCTAACAGCGGCATTGGGAAGGCACTAGCCGGGGAGCTGCTGAAGCTCCAGGCTCGGGTCATCATGGCCTGTCGGGACCGACAGAGCGCCGCGGAGGCAGCCCGAGACATCCAGGAACAGTCTGGGCCAGGGCAAGGGGAGGTGGTCATCAAAGAATTGGACCTTGCATCACTGCAATCGGTTCGTAGGTTTTGTCAAGAAATTCAAGAGGTGAGGTAATGTTGTGAGTCAGTGGTTTTGCAGCGGCTTGAAATCTCCAAAACGTCCTTTGTCCTGTTAACGTAGTTATTCCGCTTAAGATAATGTTGCATGTTTTTCTTTGACCCACAAGGAAGAAACAAAGGTAGACGTCCTTGTCAACAATGCAGGCGTCTACCAGTGTCCCTACTCCAAGACAGAGGAGGGCTTCGAGATGCAGCTGGGTGTCAATCACCTGGGTCACTTCCTGCTCACTCACCTCCTGCTGGACCTCCTGAAGAGGTCGGCCCCCAGCCGCATCGTTGTGGTGTCCTCTAAACTGTACAAGTGCGGCCACATCAACTTCGATGACCTGAATAGTGAAAATAATTACGACAAGGCGTTCTGCTACAGTCAGAGCAAGTTGGCCAACCTGCTGTTCACGCTGGAACTGGCACAGCAGCTGGAGGGCACGGGGGTCACGGTCAACGCTCTCACCCCTGGAATCGTGAGGACCGGACTGGGCAGACACGTTCACATCCCTCTCCTGGCAAAGCCGCTCTTCTCCCTTGCGTCGATGCTCTTTTTCAAGAGTCCACTGGAAGGGGCCCAGACCCCTCTTTATCTGGTGTGCTCCCCAGTGGTGGAGGGAGTGTCGGGTAAGTGCTTTGCTAACTGTGAGGAGGAAGAGCTGCTGGCTAAAGCTACAGATGGACAGGCGGCTAAGAAACTGTGGGACATGAGCAGGAGGATGGTCGGACTGGATGACCAATGAAGTATCCCAAGCATTGCTTATAAATATATTCATTAAAAACATGCTTTAAACTTCTGATTGGACTGACTTTTTTTGGCTTGTAATGAACACAAAAGAGGTGTGAGTTTCTATGTAGAGCTGCTTGCAAAATGTGCATGCCTTAGGAAACAATTGTGCCGTGTGAAAGGTCACTGTGTGTAACAGCTCGTGTTTATGTAGTGTTAGCAGTAATGTGGCTCCCTCTGGCGGCTAGATTAAGAATTGCACGCATCCAATTACAGTATGTCAGCAAATACTGTACGAGGAAGTGATTCTGTTCTTTTGGTAAAAACATCTCAAATTAAACTATTATTAATTCAAATTTTAGTTGCTAGGAAAGTAAAAACATCTGAAACTAACTTTCTGGACATGCATTGGAACGGTACACAGACAATATGGAGCTGGTAATACTGTGTATGATGTTTTTGTCCATTTATTCTGAGCACAATTCCTGAGGTTAGTATTCACTAATGTTGGAGTTCAGGTGTACTCAACTAAATTGTTTTATGTTCCCCCACATTTCCTTAATAAAATGCCTTAATAAATTCCTCTAAAATGCACTTTAATTCTGTTCATTAATGTTTCAAAAGATGACATTTAAAAATACATTTGTTCGGTTTGACTTACAGTAAATAAAAGTGGGTAGCGATTTAATTACCATTAGAAAACGGTCTGGCGGCAACTGCTGTTTTTAAGTCAAAGATCCTCTATATGACAGGATATCTCTCATCTTTAAGAACCTCCAGCAAAACCCTGACCGCATCTTGGATTAGGCCCCCTGATCCACCAGTTCAATAGCTCTGGCCTAGTTCTTCCACACCTAACTCATCCCGGCATGCTTTTATGGATCTTGCTTTGTGCAGGAAGAACACGGTTTTTCACAGTAACAGAATGCCTTCAGTTGATATTTACAGTTCATAATACATTTCTTGGATGGCTTGGCTGCTGATTTTTGGCCAAAACCCATCTTCTCTACTAACCTACTTCTTGTAATTGTCAGCAGTGGGACTCGCTTGTGACTCACAACACATGGCTACAGCGGGGAGTTTGGATCATCTTGGATAATATTCAGGGGAAAAAAAACTAAAACAAAACAGGCCTCCTGTGTGGTTTGTGCTTTATTGAGTGAGTAAAACAACATAAAATATATCAACATGCATTGTTTTAAAGAAAGCATTGTGAGGTAGAAAGGGGGTGGGTGGGGGGTGGGGGGGTTGCAGGAAAATGTGTGAAATAGAAGAGAAGAATTCCTATAAAGTGATGTTCACGTGTCAAAACGTCCCATTAATAACAATAGAAAACACCAACCAATACTGTCAATACCAATCAACTGCGTGAGGAAGTTTGTACAGGCATCAGGTTAAGGTGTGTCGAACGTCGGCAGTTTTGAACGTACGTACAAGTTCCGGGTTTACTAAGATGTTTCATTTGAATGGCTACATACAAAATATATCATTTTCCAGGTAGAAGTATATATACTATGAAATACATACACGTTGGTACAAATGTATACAGGCCTCTTACTTTACAGTCACATGTTGACGATGCATCCACTTGGCTTCTGTTCCCGTTATTTGCGAGCTCCTTCAGTTGAGGAGTGTTCCATATAGTTGGGCCTTGGTCAGGCTGTCTTTCCGAGAAAGTCCCAGAGAGCCGAATTTCTGGTGGTAAGGCGGCGGAGGGGGCGGGGCCGGCGGCGGTGACGAGCTCACTTCTTGGTAGTGCTGAAGGTCTGCGGCCATCTCCAGGGAACGGTGGTTGAGGGATTCCGTGGAGCTGTTGGGGCTCGGGTCGCCATAATCCACGCTTTGACCTCCTGATGCAACGTTGCCCTCTCTGTCTTTGGAGCTTCCCGAGTGGTAGAGGCTGTGCTCCGAGCCTTGGCTGTCCTCAGCTGCATACAAGTGGGCTTGGCTGTGAGCCTGGCGGAGCCCCGGGCTGCATTCCGGGCTGGAGCTGGCAGCCGCCCACGCTTGCTCCTGCATGGCGCCCACCCCGTGATGGTAGTAATCGGCCCCTTCCTGGAAGCTGCTGTAGAGCGGTCCCAGGCGGATCTTGGCCGGCCTCACGGAGAAGTGCTGCTCTGAGAAGCTGTAAGGAGAAGCCCGGCCCGGACTGCGGTAGGAATGAGAACTCAAGTCCTCCGCGCTGAGCTGCCTCCATCTGCCAATGAGCTCCTCTTCCTCGGGGGCGAGAGTGCTGCCTCGACGGCTGTCTCCGTAGGCGACGCTCGGGGAGGAAGATGGCGGCAGAGGCTCGTAGGGTTCACTGAAACAGGATGACATGGTGCGGCTGTACACGGGCGAGCTGCTGTTCTGCTGGTGGCTCAGCTCCGTCTGCTGGAAGGGATGACTGTTGGCGAAAGCTCTTGGACTATCTCTCTCCCAGGATGAGTCGCTCTTCCTCTCATAGTCCCCCGCATCTCTCCAGTCCATGTAGAGGGTGTGATGGCGTGGGGAGGAAGCAGCGCTGCTTGGTGGGCCGTTGGCTTTATCTTCAGAGCCTCCTCCACTGAAGCTGGAGTAGGAGCTGGATCCCGTGCCCATGGTGGAGAACTTAGCAAAGTGCTCCTGTGCGAAGCCAGGCCGTAACCCGACTGAGCCCTCCTCTGGGTTGCTGTCAGTAGAATTCTGCGGTCCATAGAGGAGCTTCCTCTGACCATGAAGGTCCATGCTGGGCCTCCGCTCCCGGTGCCGCTCATCGGGGCAGTAAAGGGCGGTGTCGCTACTGTAAAGGTCGGATTTGTAGGACGCTCTCAGACCCAGGTGCGCTCCTTGGCCCAGGCTCTCTAAAATGAAAGCGTGGTCTGGGGTTTGAGGACTGGGGGAGCGTGAGGCTTGGCTGCTGCTGCACGCCTCATCAGGCTTCTCCATCACCTTCCCCATGAGGGAGGCGGGGACAGAGTCCGAGTAGGTGCGGCAGAGAGGTGACTCTTCCATGTGCATGGTCAGCCGCTCCTGAAAGTCAGCAGGAAGCTGGAAGACACGCGTGCCGAGTCAGCACCGACCAAATTTAACATGTACAGCTTCAGTGCTATTTATGGCTGCGCTGATGGATGACACATCAATACTCCAATGCAAGAGTCAACATTTTTTTCTCCACAGCGGGTCCCAGCTGCATCTCTCCAGGTCACTGGTGTGCGTGAGTGACAGGAAGAAAAGCTCTGACTCGCCGCTCTGCATGTATAAATCTCTAGGCCTCGAATACAAGATGACCTGACGTTCATAAAACAGTGCTGTACTCGGGTCGATACCGCGTTTCATTAAACATACTACAAAGATCAGGTGTTGACAGGCTCGACACTCGGGGTGTCCCAACCTCTTCCACCGAGGGGCGCATAGTGAAAAGCGAAAGGATGCGGGGGCTACTACATTTTGTAAAACAAACTCATGTTGATATGCTGAGCTGTTTTGTATAAAAGCAAATAAAGTTGGCTACTTTGCAGATTTCACTCACTGCGGGCTATTTTGGGAACCGATCCCCCGCGATAAACGAGGGAACACCGTACTGGGTGCGCAATCACTTTCGGCCAGTTAACGTCATGCGGTATAAACACGACGTGACGCCAACAATGTATTTACATAACAAGAATATATCAAAAAGAATGCAGAAAAGCGAACGCCTCGGCCAGCAAAGCCATTGTTCTATTCTGAGTGGCTGTCTAAGAAAAGAATTGTGTCCACTCTCTGTGCCTCTCCATGGCAACAAGCAACCGCAGCACATCATCGACGAGAATTGAGTCAGTTGTAATTGGCAATCAGAGCAAATTATAACTTGGGACATGAAAGGAGGTTTCACAAGCTGACGTTATTACAACCTCCCGCCTTCACACATTTGATTGAGTTATTTTACATTGTTAGGTCAACGTGAGGTCCACCACAGCCATTCTATGGTTGTTTTGCAGCTAAAGGCAGCAATGGGCTTCGGCCTCATTCAAAACAATGCATAATTCATCCATCGGCCCACCATGGGACCTACCATGTGTGCATCGAACCCCTGTTATGTAAGCGCTTCGCTCCACAATGGATGCACTTACGACCCTTTTGCACATCATGCAGAGACTTTATGGACACTTGTCACGTGTGTGTGTGTGTGTGTGTGTGTGTGTGTGTGTGTGTGTGCGCGTGTGTCTGATGCAGTACAAACTGTCATCCAATTGGCTTGCTTGTTCAAGCGCGCATTAATAATACCCACGTCCACGTGCATTGTACTGCCGTTCACAAGAACAATTGAGCTATTAGGCTGCAGTGTGTTCATCATTTACTTTTGTTCAGGCAGGAACAGTCAGCAGATTTGTACAGTACACAGGAGAAGCATTGCACGTGAATGAAAGCAGATATATGTGTATTATGTGCAGGGAAGTGTCTTTTTAATACACTTTAATATAAAGTAAACAAGCCAATAAATAAAACAAACAAACCATTTTGAAAAATGTCTCAAAGAGAGTACCTACCCCGGTGACATCCTACCAAAGGACTCAAGCGACAATTTATGATTGTTATGTAATATAATAAAATAAAATAATATTTATTATTATAAATAATGAGCTCTGTTGTTTTTGTTTGCAATAAAAAAATAAATTTAAATCATTTTTGGGGTGCAAAATATAACATTTTCAGTGCAGCATGTCTGCCAAGTTAGACTTGTGCACATGATCATACAAACATAATAAAGTGTTTGAACCTTTCATATTCCTCCACATTCAATTACATTTCATCCTAAATATGATCAATATGGATACTGATTACTTTTGACTACAAAAAAATTACACACACACACACACACACACACACACACACACACACAGTTGTAAAAAGTACGCACTACAGTGTTAAATGCAGAAAGGTACGACGCACACGTTTTCATTCCTTACAAGTTTGAATTAAATGACTGAAATAAAGTTTTTCCTTTTCGTGGGTTTTGTTTTGAATTTTTTTTTGACATTTTATTGTTTTTTTCTCTCCCAAAATGTAGCATTTTCAGCGTTGTACGTCCGCCAAGTTAGACTTGTACATAATAAATAAAATGGGACATAAATAAACAATACATTCATTCATTCTGTATGCCGATTAAATAAATACTACAAAATCATATATTATATTAACATTAAATATTCTTCAATAAATAGACATTAAATGCACATTTTTATTTATTTAAATATTAAATTGTATTAGATGAATAATAATATATTCTAAATATCTAATAATATTAGGGGACATAATAAAGCATTTTAACCCTAAATCCTTCTAAGAGCGCTCATTTGACCTCAATGAAAGCTTTTCCTTTTTCATGGGTTTTATTTTTAATTAAATGTATTATACTGTATGTAGGGATGTCCGATAATATTGGCCCACCACTACTATCGGCCCGATATTGGCATAAAAATGTAATATATATATATATATAAAATAAATAAATAAATAAATAATACATATATAGTATTATTAAATAAATATGAATTAAACATATTTTTTCATTTCATTAAATGATTAATTGTGTTAGATTAATAGCAATATATCATAATACATAATAACAGAATGGGACATTATAAAGTATTTTTTTCATTTGACCGAAACAACTTCATTTTTGACACCAGCCCTACTGAGTAGGTTAGATTGTTTTTTTTTTTTAATCTAATTTAAAGGCAGAGTTGTAAAAAAAAAAAAAAAAGTAGGTTGTCTTAAATCCAGGAAGGTATGATGGACACGTTATCATTTCTTTACAAGGTTGAATTAAGTGACTAAAATGTTTTTCCTTTGCTTTCGAGTGGCTAACCTGCGATAGAGATGATACTATTACTATTTCAGATAAACGATAAACAGCATGCTTGTAATGTTGTGACTAAATGTTTTAGGTGTGTGTGTGGGTGTCTCACCTCAGAAAGCTGGGCTCTATAAAGAGACTTGTTGCACTGGAGAAGCTGAGCAGCCAGGTTGCAATCCTTCCTGTAGATCTCCTATACAGAACACCGAGACATGAGTGCATAATCTGGCCTCGTTAGCCTTAATGGAATCAAGCGGCAAGCAGGAAATGCCCGTGATGATAATAACATCCTCTTTGTTCAAGTCATTCTAAAGGGGTCTCCTCACATTGTCCTCTTGTAGCTTCCCGATGGTGAGCTTGGCCTCCATCAGGTGGTTGTTGAGAACGATGATCTCTCGGCTCAGAGCTCGCTTCTCGTCGTCATGGTGCTGCGACTAAAGACAACACGAAGGGAGTGGAGAAAAGCACAGCGCCAAAACGTCAGCCATGTCGGTAACATCACATGGGCATGCTGTTCATCACAGCTACCCCAGGCTGCCTTACAGTCGTTCATTTTATCGGACATCCCTGATTATTATATCTATTCTATATATCTTACCTATATGCAATGCCATGCGCTTTTACTTTTATTTTTTATGTTTTTCCTGTATCTTACTCATTTTGATGTGCAGCCCTTTGTTTTCAACTGTGGTTGTGGTTAAAGAGCTCTACAAATCAAGTTGGTATGGCAGGTTAACCATGCAGTTCTCATTGCAGAGGGAGTAACTATGACTTTTTGCTCTAATGCAGTACTGCAATAAAGAAAATGGCACCCTCCCTCCTCCTCCTAATCAATTGTCCACTAATGTTGTATTTGATTAACCAGTAGTTAAACGGCAGGACGGAGAGTCCTGTCTTTTGTGTTCGCCTTCACAAAAAAAAAAACATTGATTGCCATCTCCTGCCTCGTTCTTGCCAGAGCGCACGTCGCTGCTTGCAGAGAGCGCCGCTCCCCATAATGCAGTCTGACAAACAAACACAAATACAGCACTCTAACACTTTTTTTAACAGTTAAATCCTGGCACAGGCCTGCTTTTTTAGTTCCAGTTGTGTTCCCTTTTGACAAGTCTGCTTGCTCGTCCTCTCCTACCTTGAGGCTAGCGAGCATCCTGCTTGTGTTGCAATGTGATGTAACCACCGGCTGCCTCCTGCTGTAACAAAGCCAGTTTTGGGAGGCATGTTGATCACACAGTATAACTACTGCTGTATCATATCTTTCCTTGTCTGGCCAATGAGGCAAGATGTGTTAGACTGAAGAACCATAGGGTTGCTATCATTCTGCTGTTTGGAGGAGGACATACAATTGTAATAAGCCATAATTAACGTCGGTGGTACCTAACACCAACAAGTGGACTTTTATGGAAGAATTGTGTCGCAAACATTCTATACCACCTCACCATTCCGTGTCTTCTGTGGCGACAGGTACTGAACGACAACCACTTACATCTCTGTGAATCTTCTCCTCCAGATCCTGGTTGATCCTCTGCAGTGCTGAATAGCTGCTTTGGATCCTAAAGCACAAAATACAACAACACACTTTGTTCACATACAGCACTCACATAAACATGAGCACTGAAATGACTACGGGTGTGCCACAAGCTTCTGAGCTTGCTTTCACAAGCTATCTGACTGGAATGGAAACTTATTTATATCTGGACACTCTGGGATGAGCAGCAAAAATAAATAGAAATAAACCCTACGCTTGATCATCCGGCTATTTCTGTTCTCACATCTTTCTTGATCAGTTCATACATAAAACATAAACGTCTAATCTTGTCATGAAAGAAAATGTTGCATCAGCGCGGCTGTTCCTTTTCATAAATCTAAATGTGCACAGAAGTTCCTTTATATTGGAAAAAAACAGCATGAATCCACTGTATATATTATATATACTTACATTTAAATTATATACAATATGCTAACATGTAACTCATTCATTTTTGTCTATACGTATTCCTTATTCTACCCGTAGAACTCGCTGCGTAAATGAACTTTTAAAATAATCTACTCCATGGGGCACCGGGCGAATGCAAGCCCAGGCAAAATTTTAGCTAAAATGTTGGTCGCTAACCGAAAAACGCGGACATTAACTGAGGTACCGCTGTATGTCCATGTACTGACATACGACATTCTCCATTTTTATTGGTCTGTGGCTCAGTTAAACTTGAGCCATGTGAACTCTGCCCAGCAACATGTGGCCAAGCAAATTATTATACATTATATTTTTTATATGTACATACGCTAAAATGTAACAAACTTAATTATCTCTCTTGTATCTGTCTATCAGCATTAACCATATATTTACTATAAAAGAGGGTTTGGGCTGTTTTATTCTGGACTCTTGTGGGGGAAAAGCATGAATTTTTTCACAAGCTATCAGTGTCACCACTTTGTATCTTCTTACCTGCGCAGTTTATCAGTGAACTTGTCCAGTTCCTCCTGTGCACGCCGCAGCTCTGTCTCCAGGTACTGACGCGTGGAGTCAAACTCACTCTGCAGCAACTCCAGCTTGTGCGTGGTGTAGGAAAGGCGCTTCCTCAAGTCTTCTTTCTGCTCCAGCAAGGAGCTGCACACACACACACACACACACACACACACACACATCAAATTATTGTGTCTGATTTCTATATTTGCAAACAAAGATGCGCACACATTATGTTGTTGATGGCCGTGCGGTGTTGATGAAAGCATCATGACAAAAGGACAGATGCAAGTAGACGTATACTGTATAGCATTTCCAATGTGAAACTCTTAACACATACATCACATGAATAGACTGCGAAGGCTTTGATTTTGTGAAAAGCAACACCCCCGTCAATGTAATTCAGCACAATGATGACTATTTTTAGAGTCTATGCCTTAACCGGGCCTCGTTCTAATAAAAGGGCAAGTGTAAGTGGGAAAAGAGGAAATGTTGGCTGCTGTGATGGATCTGCACAGCCGGGCTTAATGGACCCCGTATTGACAGACGGATGGAGGAAGGAAGGTAATGGCTCTATCTGTGGCCAGATAGCAGACGAATGGAGATGTGGTCCTGGTGCTCTTTTCACTTCCATGCCTCCTTTTCTCCTTCATAACCAGATCAGATAGACAAAAGGTCGACATAGAAAGAGGCCTCTTTTCAGTGCTTTCAGGTCACGGAATGGAAGCACCATCCACAAGCAGCCATCTCATTAATATGCAGGATGATGACTTTTGCAGAATGTGAATCTCTATTTTTTTTTTATTTTGGACATGTTTATGTCTTATAAATACAGTATGTATTGAAGACAAATGTCTGCAGCAGCTGGACGGATCTGCAGAGACAGAGCTGCTCCCGCGGCAGAAATCCTACTGGTTGATTTAAACCGCAGTGAGTTGAGTCACTGAATTTTGGCAACACGTCCTCCTTATAGGCTGACACTATATCAGCGTTAGGTGGGATGCTGACAATGCTCGGCCTTTTCCTCCGCTGCTCTTTTTGCCCGTCCAAATCATCACTCAGACATGTTCCATTGGGAGAGTCGTACCGTGGAACCCACCCACAGTTGAATACAATGTTTGGATTTGAAACATAAACTTCCCTTTGAGTGGGAATATTGCAATCACCTGAATAATAATACTTCCCGGAAAAGAGAATCGGAAAAACACGAGTCATCTAACATTCGGGGTTTGAGATTTAAAGGCAAACCAACAGGTACAACCGAACGACTTCTCCTCAAGAGAGCCAGAGCATTCACTCACTCACTCACACACACACACACACACACACACACACACACACCCCAATGACCTGGAGACATGCAGCCGTGACACAGAGACCCAAATTTTAAGATAATGGTGATCACAGAAGAAGAAGAAACAGTTGAGATTAAAATGCATGACACCAGCCACAGAACAGCCAAATCAAAGTTCATAAATGACTGGCTGTGAGTCCTTTGAAGCCAACGCGCACGGGAACAAAAGCAGGAAGTAGAAACTTACCAAAATAAAACCAATAACAGTAGTAAACATCCCTTAACAGAACCAACACCTGGCAGTTATCACGGCACTAAAATGCTTCTCACCTCACGTTCTTCTCTTTCCGCCCAAAAAGTCAGGAATGCTGACGACTTGTGTCCAAAATTTGTACATTTGGGACAACCATGCATCCATCTACACCGCTTATCCTCATTAGGGTCGTGGGGGTATGCTGCAGCCTATCCAGGCTGACTTCGGGCGAGAGACTGGTGGCCAGTTGATCGCAGGGCACATATTCGCACTCACATTCACATCGATTGACAATTTAGTGACGCCGATTAACCTAACATGCATTGGGGGTTTTTTTGGAATGTGGGAGGAAACCGGAGAGAGTCCACTCACGGGGAGAACATGCAAACCCCACACAGAGATGGCCAAGCGGAGATTCGAACCCCGACTGTGACTGTGTGCACTTTGGTATTTTTATGTATGTATTTTTGATTTCGTAAAAAGGCTAAGTAATCATTATTTATATATTTCAGGACAAAGCTTTGTGTTATTATTTATTAGAATCACCATTTCAGCTTTTTGTCCTGGCATTCTGTCTTTTTGCTCAATTTAAATTATTATTATTATTATTATTATTTTATGTACATTGTGCCCCAGGCTAATAGAATACAAACAGCGGGCTGCAAATGGCTCCCTGGCCGTACCCTACGTGTTGCTCACTCACTGCCCGAGCATTTTTTTTTATTGAGCGCGACTGCTAAATGACCCGCCATGGGGCCAAAGAAATTTACGAGTGTGCAGCAATTAGGTAAAAAAGGTGGGAAACACGACAGAATTTGACAAAGTACGAAGATGGCGTTTGCGTCCGCCGATCTCGCCAGAATGTACGAGAAGTCCGCATCGACAATAAGTTCCATGTATTTGTCGTTTATAATTATTTTGCATTGTTTTTCACATGTAATACTTAAACTATTCTCGAGAAAATGTATTTTTTGTCAGGTTTAATTGGATTTACATGATTTCCTATGGGATAAATTACCTCGGGTTTCGTACATTTCGTTTTTTGTCAGACCTTCTGGAACGAATTAATAACGAAAACTGAGGTTCCACTGTACTACGCGACTAATTTTTTTTTTTTTTTTAATAAAAAGTTGGCATATTATAAGACTGTTATAGTTACCATTTTTTTTAGAAAAGTGACAAGTGAAAATAAATACTGTAATGTTTTCCGAGCGCACCTTAGTTTGTTTGCAGGAAGACCAGGATTCGCTTGTGTGGTGCGCAACATCAAGGAACTGCTATGGTTCGGAACTGTCATGAGAAACATGGTCTCTTTTTGACATAAAGACCCATCTATGTGTTTGACGACTTTGCCAACAGGAGAATTTATGACTTTTGCTACATTTGGTCATTTTAACAACTATTGTTTCACCGGTCTCCCATGCTTTCTGCTGTTATTGAAAGACTTGTGATGCTTTTGATCAGTTCAATTGCACCAGTGTTTGTTTCAACTAAAGCCTAATTTGTCAAGAGTGAACACCGCCTGAGGGATTGCACATGAAGCGCCTCCTCTCCATCTTGATCTGTCCGCAGTCTTATTGCGTTAATGTGTCTTATAGTCAGTCTCCAACCCTCACCACCACATCGCCTTTAATTGATTCCTCTGTAAAGCCAAAGACTTGGCTCCATTCAGAGGGGTGTTGTTAGCTGTTCTCCTATGGGGGATTCATTCGTATTTATCCATAAATAGGACTGTAGAGTTGATGAAAAGTGCCCCGAGATAACTGCTGAACAGAATTGAAGCGGAAAAGCTGAACGCGTGTCGACGTTTGAGCTGCCTGTGATATCTACTTTGACACAGTTAAATATCTCTGTCTCAACTGAATGTTTATACAAACAAAACAAATCATTGTGCTTTCCCTTCATAAATTAAAACAGCAGGAAGCACCTGACATCTCTCAGCTGGCTAGAAGCCCCCACCGGGCTCACCTCTGCTTCCCTTTAACCGGCATTGCCGAGGGAATGCGGGTGTTTTGTTGTTTGATTCGGGATGAGTCCGCGTAGAGTAGCTCGAGGGACGGGAAAAATCTCCCATTAGTGACCTCGACTGTGAACGGGCGCTGAGTCAGACACAATGAGGGCTCTCGCTGCGCTGAGAGAATGACGAAGCAACATGACTCTCAGGCTCAAGAGGGGTTGGCTGAGGATGGTTTAGTGCGACTGGATGGCGAGAAGAGACACCTCGTGGGCGCACAAGTGAACAAACAGATGAAAATGAGGACAAGTGGAATGATGGTGGCTCTTACCTCTTTTTCAGATGTTTGCCGCCATTGCGGGGGACTTTTAAGGCTGTTTTGCCAATGTATATCTTTTTCATGGTGTGTCTGTGTTCCTTCCCTGTCATGTGTTCAAAGGGCTCGACCACAAGCAGCTGACATGTGTGTTAGAGTCCCAAAGGAGACCACCTAAGCCTGGCCTGCAGAGTTACTGATTGCTCTACCTGCCAAACAAAACAAACACATATTATTAATACGTTTAAGAAGAAAACAGTTACTTTGGCATGTTTTCAAGCATTATTTTGTACAATGGTCAAACATCCAAAAACATTGGAAGCTTTATTTACCTCTGCATGCGCTTTAAAATGTTGTTTGCGTTACTGAGCTGTTGGTGTGAAACTCATGCGCGTTACACGTGCCGTACCGTTTACAATGAACTCATCGGCGCTATTAATGCTAGCTGACCAGTTTGCGCCTTCCCTATAGAGCAAGAGTGTCCGAAGTGTGGCCCTAATAAGTGTGGCCCTTAAGTGTGGCCCTAAAAAAACAACAACAGCAAAAATGGAAAATCTGCAGTAATTTTTCAAGAATAAAGTCAAAATATTAAGAAAAAAAATGCAATTTTACGAGAATAACTTAATATTATGACGAAAAAAACCATAATTTTACTAGCATAAAGTTAAAATATTTAAGAAAGATGTTTCTTTTTTAAATTTTAAATTTTTTTAAAATAAAAAAACAAACAAAACAACAAATAAAGTTCAAATTTTGGAAAATTAGGTTGCGAAAAAAGCTATAATGTTACAAGAATAAAGTAAAAATATTATGAGAATAAAGTCATAAAAGCAAGGAAAAAATGTCATAACATGACATTACGAGAATAAACTCATCATATTATGAAGAAAAAAATGTTATTTAATTAGCACTGAGTTGAAATGATGATAATAAGTAATATGTTTGTTTTTTTATTCATAATATTAGTAAATAACGTCATTTTTGGAAAATTACGTTGGGGAAAAAGTAAATAGAAAAAAAAGTAAAATATCATTCCTGATAAAGGCTCAAAAATGAAGAAATCATGACATTCATGTATTTCCCCCGTGCATATTAACATAAACCATGGACATGTCCGCTGTACTGTCGATAAACAAACACTTCTTCTGCAGCCACCTCAGGCCCACACCCCCTCTCTGCGTCTGGATGACGTACGTGTGCGGTGCAGACGCAGCCGCCAGCCCACAGACGATTGGTGCAGGTTATTAGACGAGAGTCACACTTTGATCAGAGATCCTCTCATCTGAGTGCTGATAACGTCCCCTCAGAAGGGGAAGACCCGCAGGGACAGGTGTGCCTGTGGGTCTTTGTAGCAAGACCGTCAATAACGAGGGGTTGTTTGACACAAACACAGACACACACAGGTGTTCTCACAAAAGAAATGTGTCGATCCACCAGCACCTCATTGCTGGTCGGTGATTTATGACGCAGACTGAAGCGGCATGGCGACAGATGGTGACAGCCCTCTAAACCTCACCTCAACTCCACCTGCCATTGCCACCCGAGGCTCCTCTCCAGCTGCTCCCCTCTGAGTCATCACACACCAGCACAGGGTACGTGCCCACCACGAGGTGCCGGTTGCTAGAGTCCTCGTGAGGCTTACGTGTTGCTATGCATGTCACCACATGTTTTAAAGTGTCCCTG
This sequence comes from Dunckerocampus dactyliophorus, assembly GCF_027744805.1. Taxonomy (NCBI): domain Eukaryota; kingdom Metazoa; phylum Chordata; class Actinopteri; order Syngnathiformes; family Syngnathidae; genus Dunckerocampus; species Dunckerocampus dactyliophorus. Next base: position 5,280,713 of record NC_072837.1, read on the forward strand.
CATGTTCTGTTTGTGTGTTTGTACCCCGCAGCATCACGCACATTCAAGACCCCGCTCTCCTCTCCCAGGAAGGGAAATAATTCAGTGCCATAAACGTGAGGACATCTCAGGCCACATCAGGTGCTCCCTCCCTCCTTCCCTCCATCCCTCGCTCTCCTTCTTCCCTCTTTAATTGAGCCTCCCCACTCACAGCAAACCGTTCAAACGAGGCTGCCAGCCGCCCACTCAAGCCATGCTCGCTTTTGAGAGGATTTCACAGCGCTGAAAAGCAATGCGGAGCGAGGGAGGCGGAAGAGGAGGAGGATGACGACATTAAAAGTTGGGGGAGAGGGAAAAGCAAAAAGTGGTTATGAGGTAATGCAAAGTGGTTTTCAGCAGCCAAGATTTACCCCCCGTTCATCCATCCATTTTTGATACCACTTCAATTAGTTATATGGCAGTTCAGGGTCAGTGAAGCTGGGGTCTGTCCTAGCTGACTTAGGGTGAGCTACACCTTGGACAGATCGCCTGTCAATCCCAAGATGACAATCACTCCAACAAGCTGTTCATCCATCCATCCATCCATCCATCCATCCATCCATCCATCCATCCATCCATCCATCTTCTATCGCTTATCCGAGGTTGGGTCACGAGGGCAGCTGCCCGGCCACTTCGTCCAGCTCCCCCCGGAGGATCCTGAGGCGTTCCCAGGCCAGTTGAGAGACATAGTCTCTCCAACGTGTCCTGTCCATGAGGCCTTCTACCGGTTGGACGTGCCCTGAACACCTCCCCAGGGAGGCGTCCGGGAGGCAGATGCCCAAGCCACCTCATATGGCTCCTCTCAAGTTTCTCCCGGATGGCAGAGCTTCTCGCCTTATCTCTCAGGAAGAGCCCAGCCACCCTACGGAGAAAACTCATTTCGGCTGCTTGTGCCCGTGATCTTGTCCTTTCGGTCACTACCCGAAGCTCATGACCATAGGTGAGGGTAGGAGCGTAGATCGACCGGTAAATTGAGAGCTTTGCCTTTTTATTTACATGATATCAACATTTTAGCTTTTTCTCTTTAGATTGTGCCTGTGTGATCTATATTTCCCATTTTGTTTAATTTTATTTCTGCAATGTGCCACGGGCCAATAATAAACAAGCCGCAGGTCGTAAATGGCCTTTGGGCACCCTTGCCTTAACCCCAGAACGGACAGGGTTTCAACAAATGCAACAAAATATGCTTTATTTGCATATTAAAGTCAGGTTTACCAGTCCCCCCAGTATGTGGAGCAAGCATTGATTACCTTAAAGTACGCTAACACGACAGAAACTTAGTAAAAACTGAAATGTTTTCTTCCTTTACGACCATCAGGAATACGCTGAACTCGCTCCTAAAAATAATATCAGAGATGCTTGCTCGCATTAAGATAAGGAAAGTTTCCGCTACAGACGACAACATAAAAAAGACACACCTTGTTCACCTGTTGGACCTGCAAGAATGACTGAACGTGTCAGCTCAGTAGTTGGCAATGACCAGACACAGTCGTCCCTTGCTACATCATGGCTCGGACATTGTGTCCTCACTCTCACGGTTTTTCACATTAATGAATTCATAAATGATCGCTGTTTCGTGGCTGAATGCGGCCTCTTATTAGTAAGAAAAATATGCACCTTTAAGCAAACTGTACTTATTCTTGGCTTAAATGAAGCATTTTCAAGCATAAGACTAAAGGCTAAATGAACTAACTAAATGAACTAAAACACAAATACAAGGCAGAAGAAGCATTCTAATTGTGCATGTAGCATTCTACATTGGCCACTAGGTGTCAGTAATTGTTCAGTGAGACAGGCTCCAGACGTGATCGCCAGAACAGGCATTTATTTTTTCCCTGTATTGCTGTCCCGTCTGTGAGGACACCCGACACTACCTTCTAACATCCTGTTGTGTTGAAAGCAATTGTCTCTCCGACAAGTATTGTGTAATTCTGACACAAGCACGGACGTCTCATCTAATTCTGTCGTGCCATCATACGTCATCATGCCATCATGGGTTCTGTGTGAAAAGCACAGACGAACGTGTCGACAATTCCAGTTTCTGTCAGTAATTTCGATTTTCTATAATGCTTCTTAGCTCTTTCCTTCACCAGCGAGGTTCCCCTTTCCGAGACGGACACTTGCAGGGTCACAGTGTAACGTGAAGGGCGACGAAACAAATGTCATTGTTTGAGAGGAGTGGAGACATTAGCCGGGGTCGCACTCCAAGAAAAGCCCTCATCAGTGGCTCAGAGCTCAGCATCGCAGCGGGGAGGACCTGAGGGGCTGACTCATCACAGACACAGACACAGACACGCAAAAAGGCAAAGACCATCACTCTGCAATGCACCCCTTTCCTTCACACCCCCGGCTCATGATGTGCATGACTCAGCCGCCACAGTGACAACAGTTACTTCTTAAATGACGGCACTTTCCTGCCCAGTATTGATCGATTAAAGCAGTTTCACACCAACTAGCAACATCATTACCAGCAGCAGGGGACCATAATAAGTTATTTATGTGCACACATCATGCTCTTAAATAAAATCATGTAATGAAAGCGGGGCAAAAACACAAATGCTTCTGTTACTGCTTAATGGCATAAACAAAGTAAAAGCGTAGCAAAATGGCCAATTGGGGTATAATACTCACATGTGGTCTAAAACTGTAAAGCTTGTTTGAACTCTAGCCAAAGAGCTGCAAGACAAAATCAATAATGGTGTCTTGTTCATAAAAAGAATATGAAGCTGCAGTCAGCAGATTTATTCAAGTACAAGCTGTGGTTTGTGCTGGGAGCTAAGCTAACTAGCCGTAATGTATGCTGTTTTATTTTGTCATTAAACAGAGAGATATGGCAAAAAAAGACGACAAATATAACAGTATATTAACATACTTATACTCGCACTGTTTATATCAACAACCTTTTAAACAAAAGCAGAGTCAGGCTACTTTTCAAGTCATAGTGCTAACACAGGAAGCTGTTTATTAGCATGCTAAGGAGCTGTTTTTTTTTTTTTCTTTTTTAGAACAAAACAGCTCCAATATCCATTTTTCATCATCGATTTAGTCCCTGTCCACACAGGATTAGCATTAGCATCTAGACAGGAACAAATCACTGAGTGAAAACGATGTAATACGCAAGCACACCTACAGTACGTTTGGAGCTGCGAACAAACGTGGCACACCAAAACATAGAAGAAGAAAGGACGCGTGCACATAAGTCTGTTGTCTTTGGCTTTTCAAGGCTTACGAGAAGTGGCATTACTTCTGCGAGTCATTATGGAGTATAAAGACAACAAAATATCAGGAGAATGTCGACTGGGGCGAGTCCTTCTAAATATTTGGTCTCAATAATGGAACATTACTGACACCTAGTGGCTAGAATACTACATATACTTTTCTCTTTTAATATTTTTTTTACTAATAATATGACATAGTCAACCACAAAACAGTAATCATTTATTAATTAATTAATTTAGAAAAAAACACGATAGAGCGAGGGAGGATTGTATCTGTGAATGTAGCTTGCCATTCCAGTGCTGTACACTAGATGGCATCGTAACTCCGCTTCCTAACACACCTAATACTGGACCTGGGCTACCAGAGAACAAGAAGACGAAGCAGGAGGGATCAGCGTTGCCAACTTCGAGTCTTTGTCGGTATATTCAGCAAGTATTCAGACCCATCTGGATGCTCTTTTGCATAAAAAAAGCCATTAGCGGCAAATCGAGTGACATTTTCCGGCCTTTTTGGAGAGTCTGACACGGAAGGACATGTCGCTCTTCTCAACGAGAAGCGGGTGCTTCTGTGAGCAAGACAGCGCCTCTGTCTTGTTTGCGACATTCAAAAAACACATTTTAAAACAAACAAAAAGTTCATTTGTAGTTCTAAACTAAACTTGTTTTGCTTTTTATGTTGTTTTTTTTTACTCATTTTGCCTCTCCCACAACGTTAGTCCTCTCTCCTACAGCGTCCACACACACACACACCCACCACCACCATAAAGTCCTGTGGATTTAATATCTTGTGTAAATTAGATATACATGAATAATGTATGCATACAAACATCCCGGCTATTAGAGCAAACGCTATGTCCATTTATCAGCCCACTGACAACTAAATCAAGTGCAAGCACTAGAAGCTAAATTCACACATTCTTTCTGTAACTGTTTCTGAAAATGTTCACTAAAGCGGAAACGCCAAAGCCCTCAAATCACTGGTAATGATCCGAATCTGTAACTCTGAATTTCTGTTGATATTTTTGTGCGCAAACCCTACATCATTGCAACGTCACCATACTGTTGAATGGCGACGCTGGAAGAGGCAGGCAGTGATTCCAGACAAGAAAGGGATAACTTCTGCAAGTCCGCCTGCAGCATGCCATGCAGTGTGGTTTGCTAGCATAGATTTTGCTCTTATAAACATAAAACAGGGGTTTCCAATTGGCCCGCAGCACACACTAAAAATAGAATTTAACAAGAAAAGTGGAAAAACTAGAAAAATGAGCAGTAATTTGACAAGACTAAAGACAAAATATTAAGAGATAAAAGTTGTAATCTGAGAAAATTGGTTAATTGGTTCCAGACCCAACAGTGATAAGCGAATTTCCGCAAAGTAGGATTCCTTATTTATAAATGGAATATTTTCGTAGTCAGAGCATAGAAAACCCGTTTGGGACCTTGTAAATATGTTTTTTAACATTATTAAAGCCCTCGAGACATGAAATAACACCCCTATAGTCACCTTTACACTCATACTACCCAATATAGTAGACAAAGTAACAGAAAAAAAGCCCTTTAAGACATAAATAAGACTTGTGTTGTGATAAATGTGCTCCTGTGCTAGGAGAGCAGAGCATGAGCGGGTGGACAGGAGGTGATGCCGGTGGTTCGGAGCTGAGTTTTAGCTCGGCGTGCGTTACGGCCGCAACAGTCGCCTGTGTCTTTATTAGGGATTATTGTGCCTGTTGTGAGATAATTCAAACCTGCAATAAAAGCCTGTTGTTCATCATGATTGGACATTACGGTAACATTACTGACACCTAGTGACCAGTGTAGGATACCACATATCATTCACATCGTCTTTGAATGCGTCTTCTGAATGCCTTACGTTGTATTTGTATTCGAGTTCATTTAGCCATTTTTATGCTTGATAATATTGGGCAAAAATATGTAAAATTTGCTTCAATAAGTATATTTTTTACTAATAACAGGCCATATTCAACCACAAAACAGCATAATTTATTAATAGATTTTTTAAAAACTGTTACAGAGTGAGGCCGTGAAATTGGAAGAGCGATGTGAGGAGGGGCGACTGTATTGGCGATGGATGTACACTTTTCAAGCATGATAACAATGACCGCCGAATAGAGTGACCTTTTTTTTATGCATGCACGTTATTAGATACTGTACATCATCCAACAGTCTCTATGTGATCTGCAATATTAACAGCCACAGGGGGAAATTCAAGAGCAAAATTAAACTTGAAAAAATGTCATCACTGTCCTCTTTGTCAAGAAGATCCAGCACAAAAGTTAACCACTTTAGCTGCCATTAATACTTAAAAATAGCAGCTATGATATTCCATTCATTTCCATGCTGGCCCGACGCTTCAACATGAGGAATCAAAGTGACCCGCTGCTGCAGAAGAGGGCAAAGGAGAGGGGGCATAATGGTCTTAACCAGATAAGATCCACATAATGACTCCTGAGGGAGCTGTCACGGAGCTTCTCCACAGAGACCTGCACATCACAGCAACACAAAGGCAATGTGCGGCCTGCACATTAGTATGTGGAAGGTATCAAAGCGCAGCTTGAACCAGCTCACACCAATGCGTCCCTTACCTCGCTTTTACACTGAATAAGCCCTGGACCGCCAACAAGGAACCATATTTGCACGTTACTATTTGGGAGTACAATAAAAGGATTGTCCTCCAGCTATAAACCAGGAATTCTATTATTTTTTTTATTATTATATAAATTTTACATATTTTATGTGTATTATTATTATTATTTTCTAAATTATTATTATATATCCTTTATGTATATTATTATATCCTTTGTGCCAAGTTGCCAAGGAAACAACATAGAAAAAGTGACTGGTGAAATATAAATGGTTAAAATTATAAATTCCATTTTGGGTGTGTTTTTGTGGAAATACGAATAACAGTTTGTCCAAACTTACAACAAAAGCTGTTTTCAGATGCGTTTTCCATTATTGGGGGTATTTTCTATGTGTTTTTTTGCAATGAAAACGCTATTAAGGGTTAATGTAATAACACTACCTACTGTAGGCTTTGGCCCCATTCATATGGAACCACCTGTATATGGATATTGACAAAGAAAAATGCATAACACTACTATACTATGGTATTTTCTTGCACAGTTCTACATCAATGCTCGGTTCTTGTGTGGATTTCAGTCTCCAGGCACCAAAAAGTAAGTTCTTAACCCACAAGCTGAACATCCAGTGCCTGGACATCTGGCTAAATATAGAGCGCTTTTAATCCATGCCACCATTTTCTTGTTGAATCATTGATATCACACAAAAAACAACTTGAAATATGCACGATATCTTGTCTACGGTATGCACGGACGACTGGTCTGCGGGAAGGGTTGTGATGTTTACGGTTGAAGACTCTTTGGAAATGTTTATTAAGATCACAGTTGTTTTGTTAAAAAATATGATTAATTGTAATCTTTCTTGTAGTGTAGTGATAGTGGCACAAACAGCTTGGCAAAAACTATTATATTTACATGTATTTTATCTTTAACACAAAGAGGTGATTTGATTACAAACACATGTACAGTTAAAGTGCTGTTTGTGGAGTAAATGTCCGACTGTGTTCCCTGTCCTTTCTCTCTGCATGCTAATTTTACCTAGCGGCTGTACAGACATGTGGCACAACCAGTAATCATTTTTTAGTTGAACTTACATTTTAACTCACAAGTTGGAATGAATACAATATAATGACCTACAGTGGAAACTCCAATATCATTCATTCATTTTCTATGCCGCTTGTCCTCACTAGGGTTGAACATATAGCTGAAAGCATCACTAGTAATGATTCGCATTATTATTATTATTTTTTCAAAACCATCAATTACCTAAATGGTACAAAGCGAAGAAGCAAGCAAGAAGCTCCCTTTCTTATGCTACCTGCCTTTGTTAAGCCCAGAAATACTTCTTGTTACGCATCTGTCAGCCCTCTTGTACTTCACACTGTGTGTAGTTTACTTTATTTCAGTTTTATTACACAATAATTAACCTCTTAAGCAGTAAGGTTGTTAGGAATGTTAAAAAACAAACAAAACATAGCTTAGATGGTTAATAAAGGTTTGATAATGGCGACAGTTTCAGCCTGAAACAAATGACTGTACTTTGCATTATTTTGCTTTGAAATGCCTTGGAAGTAAACCATGAAACAGGCGCACTCAACTTTGCAGGTTCCGCTGCAGCTATTGCCGTGCAAATAAGCACTTCTGCAGCTGTTCACTCAACTGTGCAACACTTAAATACATCAGTGAAGATGCCTTTAGCTGCATGCAAAATTGACATGTCTGCCGAGAGGCCCCAAGAAGCAGGACCCCCGGCCAGCTGAGGGAGGGACAGACACTGTGAGAGAGAGAGAGAGAGAGAGAGAGCCAGAGAGCAAGGAGGGCAATAGATTTCATGGCATTTCATCATGTACAGACTGTAGGTTGTTTTCAGAGATGGAGGCGAGCACAGTGGGTGGGGGGTGTAGGTAAGGTCAGGCAGTAGGGGCGAGAGCAGCCGTCTGCTTAACCTTGTCACATGTTGTTGTTCAGGGCCCCCCCCGGTTACCTTGCCTGCTATAAAAAGCAGGGGACTATCCTTGTTTTTCTTGGCAAGGCTGCAATAATTCAATTACGGTTGTGACACACAAGCTGAGGACGATTGATGACACATATCCAAGAAGCTTAATTTGCACTCTAATCTGCCTGAAATTGTCACAATGGTGTCTGTAACCCTAAACAAAGGCACCTATTTCCATCTGCGCCCGTTTGCTAATGGCTCACGGCGTAATTAAAACATGCATGCTTTGTGCAACAAAGAAGCTTTCGTGCAGCCGTAAATCCTGCATGTACATTTTCAACTTTGCACTTACTGTAGTTTGTGAATGTTTGAACCGAGGCTTGCATGAAAATATGTAAGATACTGTAGTATCATCACAGTGGAGGAGCGCTGCTATCTTGCAGAGTTATTAATCACTGGAAGCATTCCGACAGGTGACTGCACAGAATCATGCACAGTCATGTAAGGCAATGGAAACTAACTGTTATAACGTATACATACATATACATATATTATCAGTATTTACAGTAGAGCTATGCACAGCATGATGCCGGGCATTCTCCCCTGCATCCAACCATGAAAACACCCCTTTATCTATATCAAAGTAACAGAAAAGCACCTCTGCATTAGTTTCTTTGAATCCACACACACACACACACACAAACAAACAGCTTTACTGTCCAAATCAAAAAGATACAAAACAGTACCTCCCACTCAAGCACAGCTTCATCCCGGAGACGAACAGATAAAAACCCGGCCCAAGGGGGATGTGGAGAAAACTCCCTCCAATATGTACAACCAGCTCTTCCTTTAAGCAGAGGGAAAACCCCACCAGCACATGCACACTCGGCTGACGCTGATCTGCCACTTTAACAGCAGCAACAGCAGCAGAGGAAGAAGAAGAATCAGCAAAGCCAGGGAGGGAAGACAGTGCAAGAGAGGAAGAGTGGGAGGGAGGACACAGGGAGAAGGCGTGGGTGTGATGAAGGATGTGTGCAGAAGGGAAAAGAAGCCTACCTGATGGTGTCTATGTGGCCAATGTCATCATCACACACCTAAAAAGGGAAATAACAGTTATTAGTGGAGTGGCCTGGCAGCTGCCAACATATGCATATTCAGTAGGCATGCTGTCCCTGTGTTTTTGTTTATGTTCCTCCTCTCTCCCCTCATCCCCTTTCATGCTCCCTCGTTTGCCGCTTTTCCACTTCCCTGCTAGTGAGAGAGCCAGTGCAAAGCTGCAGACGTCCCCTGCCTGCCATGTATGTGAGGTAAGAACAATCACATCAGCTCAACAGCGTGAGAGCAGAGAGTGAGAAGCATAAAGGGGAGGGAATGGGAGATGAGAGGGGGGTGAGTGAGGTTGGGGGGGGGGATAGAGTGGAAACCTCCATTGCAGCCAGACTGCAGATACAGTATATTGCATCTCCTGACTGGTGGTGCTAAACAAGAGCGCAGAGACACAGAGAGGAGGGGAGAGATACAGCATGGAGGGATACAGGTGGTTACATCTGTTGAGTCTGGAGAGCATATTAGTCATACACATACAAGCCAGCCTGTAATCTTCACAAAGATACAAGATGCAGCTCGTGTTATTACGCGTTATGGTGCACAGATATAAGCATCGTAGGTGTGACAATTCTGCAAGCGGGGGGAAACATGCATGCGTCAAAGAGCACTGGATGTCCCCGTGTGTTAAGTGGAAACAGCCTTCAAGTCATCCTACATCTCATTCTCGGTAAACAACACAATTCCACAACATCAGCACCATTCTCTACAGTGGAGACGTTCCGTACAAGAGCTGTGTCAGGAACGGTGCCTTGATAAGGATAATAGTTCTGACTGAAATGAATGTTTTTAGCGTTGTAGAACTGCAACGTATCGTGCTGAAAGCTGGGTGAGGGTGACGTGAAGCGTGAGGATCAACATAGAACAGGAAATGGAAGTTACTTTTTGCAACATTGGTCATTTTGGTTAACTCTGCATAGGAATGCGCGCCATAATAGCACCGGTGCTGACGGAAACAGGAGTAACTGTACCCAAAACCTAAGTAGATATCGGTGCGTCATTCGGTGCAAAGCTTTTGCAGAGTCAGCCACCTGCAGCAAGTGCTTGAATTTGATATCGTGAAAGTATCACACTAGGGTTACGGCATTTCGTGGTCACGTAACTAATTTTAGTCTGGAAACACAGGAGTCCACCACCACGGGGTGGTGGTACCCCTTTTTATGAAAAGGGACCGGGAATCACACTCCTCCGCCTTCCTGGTAAGGTCTATTCAGGGGTCCTGGAGAGGAGAATCCACCAGATAGTTGAATCTGGAATTCAGGAGGAGCCGTGTGGTTTTATTTGTATAATATGATATGCATTACATATGTATATCCATATGTATTACATGATAATATGTAAACGATACCCAGCCCTGTGTCTGTGGTATAGATGGACATTTTTACTTATGAATGCTTCCTGGGGTAATGCGTTGTTTGGGGTCCCATATGTGTTTTCAAAGTGGTCTTTTTTTGTGTGTGCGTATTGGTTAAAATGTTATTTTTATCCATACAGTTAGTCATGACTGGAAATGACATTTATGACGCCCCCTATGGGTTGTGCTCTACATGCAACACAGGTATCGTCAAGGTATTATATTCATTAAACAAATGGTCAGTGACTTACGGACAATTAGTTGTTAGTTCCCATTCCTATTTTGGTTGGTGGCGGCCATGTTTTTCAACCAATCTTGTTCATATTTTACATACGTGTGCTCCTGAGTCCCCTAAAGGTTTCATGGTGAGTCAGGGTGCAGTGGGTGTTTTGTTGAGAGCATTGAGCTGTGTGAGAAATCTCAAGTCAGTTTGACGTACGGGGTCAAACTTTAAACTGTTGTCTATTTGTAATTTGGGTATAATTTAATATAATTTCATTTGGGTAGCATTAAAAAATGTAGGTTGCATTATTTCAATGTATTCTTTTTTATGAATGTATTAAGCCTAACCTGTCTTACTTGTTGACAGAAGGAGAACGTGTTATTTTAGTTGATGGGTCATGATTTTTTAATGACTTTTGTTGATACAAAAGTTGGTAACTCACATCGCATATTGCAGTATTTGTCTTATTTTGCACAGCGTTCGTTTGTAATCGTAAAAGAAACATAATGCGTTCATTCATTAGACGAAATGTGACCCGACATAAGTTTGAGGGAAGCGCTGCTGCACAAATCGGCGTTGGAAATGAAGTGCTGCACAATATCGGATATCAGTAAGAAAGCCAATATGTATAATTAGCTTGCTACTGTATTCTCTTCTATACACTGAACTCTCTCAAGTACTGTAGCTAAATAAAGTAACAAAAATATTAGACACAGCTCTCACTATGATGCAGCGCAGTTCTACAAAAAATGAACCCATTTAGTAAGTAATACCTCCCTGACAGTGTCAAATGAGCAATATTTGTCGTTAGATTGCGCAGGTGGCCATTATATTGTGTCGAACTTGCACATATTCACAACATGGAGATACATGTTTATCATTTGACAGCGTGGGATATCTACAGTATCTCATGGCAGCAGTTTCGTACATGTGCGCTCGCACGTACAAGGACGCGTGTGAGGACATGAAACTTTGCAGCAAGCAACACCAACAGGCTCACATGCTGGCTCCACAGCCCCCATACCGCCCACCTTTTTTTTTTTTCCCAAGCAGTTGCTAAGGTGACGGCAAAGGCTGAATTTTAATCAGACAATAAATTAAGGCAATCCGAGCCTCTCTTTTAATATTGAATGGCCACGTTGCTAACTTTGAAGAACCTTCCGTGATGTCGAGTCCTTCAAATTACGTGTTGCAATGTTTTTCATGTGCTCAACTGCTTTATTTACCCCAAAATAACATTTGGTTTCTTCAGTGCTTTTATTATCCACCGCCTCTGGGATGAACATCACGCTGAGACTGCAAATACATTCACTCTGGAAGCAGTAACGTTTAATTGAGCCTTTAATCCTGTCTTCCTGCAACACGTGTCTGGGGAAAACCACTGGTTGCAATATCCTAATTAAGGCCGACATTTTAGTTGATTCTGCGCATCCCCAGCCAGCCCTTTTGGTATGAGGTTATGTTTCGAGCTGAGTGAATGAGGGGTGTCACACAATAAACACTGCTAAATGGGCTGAGTCAGTAGATGACTGCGTTGTTGCATGCATGGTGTTTGCGTGACCAAGGGATACTGGATTGGTGGAATACTGATGAGCACACCAGTAATAACTGCACTGGTCCCTATGAAGCATACACTGGATAAGCTAGACTGACTGGACTGAATACCGGACGATATCGAAGACTAAAGTTGCTAAAATGTTACCATCTGCAGTGTTGGATACAGGCGTTACAGGTGGTTAGCACACAAGCGCAGGGAGGGAACTGTAATTGGACCGGCCGCAGGGTGGCTGAGTGGTTAGCATGTTGGCCACACAGTCAAGAGATTGGGAAGACCTGGATTTGAATCTCTGTGTGGAGTTTGCATCCGGGTACTCCGGTTTCCTCCCACATTCCAAAAACATGCATGTTAGGTTAATCGGCGACTTTAAATTGTCCATAGGTATGAATGTGAGAGTGAAAGCTTGTTTGTCTACATGTGTAGGCTCCAGCATACCGCCTCATCCTAATGAGGATAAGCAGCATAAAAATGATGCATGGACAAACGTCTACTGGAGAAAAGGGTTCTGAAGTTCTGGGTTTTGATGATGATTAAAAAAACACCTTCCACATGGACATGATAACGCCTCTGACCCTCATCTAGCTAGCTGAACTAGCCCCGTGTATATGCACACCAATTCAGCAGGCTTTGCTACACATACTAAAATAAATCCTGGAGCTCCACCAACTGTAGCGTAAGTTCCATTATTTCGTGTGCAACATACACATCGTATCGTGAATGCGACTGCTCCTCCCGCCAGTTACTGGTGATAACCGCCAGCTTGCACAACAGATATAAACAATACTTTTTTTTTTTTCCACAAACTGATACCAATAACTTTCTGCTTCTCAAGACCGATACGGACATGATATTATGTATAGCTTTTTGTTTAAATTTATTTAGATTTAACTGTAATTTGTGCACACCTGCAAGTATGAAAGGTGGATTAGACAAATTTGTCCTAACCAAATATGACATCACCACAAAGCCAATATCGTCATAATAGGTTCCAACTCAACTCCCTCAGCTTCTACGGCCAAAGACTTCCGACTATCCTTTGACAACGCCGCCCTCTCACCCTCACCCCATTGCCGGAACCTTGGAGCCATCTTTGACAGTAAACCCAACACATTGCAGCAGTCACTCACACAGCTTTTCACTACCTCAAGAACATCGCCCGCCTTCGCCCCAATCTCTCTTTCCCTGCAGCTGGAACCTGGCCTTTCAGGTGGCTGACAGGGCAAAGAAGTCCCACACAATCGACGCCATGATTGTTGACAAGTGATCTCAGGGGAAGTGTGCAGCTCGTCACAGAAAAGGAGCGTTTGATTTGCTCATTTTAGCCCAGTAACACATACCAGAGTACAGGTGATCTCGCCTCATCGGTTATCTGAGCTATTTTTAATGCTAGCGGATTTATCATAAAATCTGCCCGATAATGTTGTGCAGCCTTACTCGAAATAAGCCACAAAGTCAGGAGAGTTGCAGGATTACAGTGTTGCATTATGAAGTGATGGCAAAGCTCCACAACCAGTTGTTCCAGCTAGAACATACGATCTAACAGGTGTGACTGACTCACCATGTTGATGCCTCTGGGCAGAGAAGTAGATCTGTGGGGGTACCTGGAGCTGTAATTCAATGCCAGAAAATGGTTCATTTCAAATCCTTGGCAGAAATTCGGAGGAGGCGGAATCACATTTTGGTCATCTATCAGTAAGAGCGGTGCCGGGTCAGACTTGTTGTCCATATCGGCCGCCTGGTCATCCCTTCTCACAATGTCTATGTCTGTCTCCAGATAGGTCTTCGGAGGAAGGTCAGCTAGGGGCTGGTCTTCCGAGGTTTTCTGTTCCAGTGCGGAGTCTTGCTGCTGGGCCATTGAGCGTGGCGGACGGGGGTTCCTCTGAGTCTGGAACTCGTCTTCAGGTTGACCTGCACTTGAGCTGGAGGGATGAGCTGCTTTCCCAAAGGAGTGCAAGCTGTTTGGGTCAAGCACGTTGGAAGTCACCTCGTCCAGGAACTGTGAAAACTTCACTTTGTCTTCAGTCTTTCCGTCCAGCAGCTTCTCTTGTTTACCTCTCTTTGCGCTAGCTTGGGTGTGAGCAGAGCCCCTCCCCTGATGCTCTCCGCCCCTGTCCGGCCACGCATGGCGTTCAATGTGTGGCGCTGGACGCGCTCTGAAGTGTTCACCCCTGGTTGGGTTGGCTGGCCACCTGACCTTGTCTTTGAGTCTGCTTTGGAAGACTTTGTGACTTTGCTTCTTGATTGAGCTATGGAGAAGGGAGGTCACCCCTGAGCTCCAGCTGTCCAGACTGCTCCTGCGCTCACTGCTGCCTCCTGGGCTGCTGCTTGGTACACAACAACTGGAGGCGAGGCTGGAAGAGTTTGAAGAGCGGCCAATGAGCTCCTCTAACCAGACCTGATCAGTGTTAAGTGTTAAGGAGGCCCAAGACTGTGAGAGCAGTTTACTTCCCCGTGGGACGGGGCTGCCGGTCTCGTCCATGGGTTTGACACCTGCCTGCATGGTCGGTCTGTGATGTTGCAACTGACACACGAAGCAAGGCCCAGTGAACAACACCGATTTTAAAGAGTTCTCACCCAATTTGCTCTCATTATTGTGCAAGCCTGACCTAGAAGAAATTCAATACTTTTCACTCTAGGCTGAGCAGATGGCCTCCTTCACTGCCAGGATAACACTCTGCCATGTCAGGCAAGGCCATCGTGATTTAAAATTTAATGCACAGAACAAAACTGTCTCATTAGGTCAGCCAGACAAAGCCATCAGTCATTATTTCATGTTTGCCCCCAAACACACGTCCACTCTTCATATCCACGGAGACATTCTAGGCTCCCCTGCGGATTTGCGATGAATGAGAAAGACATTTTTACACATTCCCAGGCACTATCTTTGCTAGTTTTAACACAAATTGCACTCAGGGTGCTGCTCTTAATTAGAATGCCCATCGATAGCAGAGCAAGCAACGCTTTTCAGCATTTTCCAGGTCAGTGGCTTATAGAGGAGCATTGATCTGACATGACACTTAACAGCGAGCACACAGAGGCTTGTTCAGCACAACTTTCACAATAAAACCCCTGATCAACAAAACTGCGAGGCATGTACATGAATTACTTTCGATAATATACCCCTGATCCAAATTTGAAGACCAGTTGACAAACTGCAAGAATTTACATGTTGCTCAGTTGGGTCTTAAGGAGGTTCTAAGTGGAGATTCAAAATGCAAAGCGGAGAAATGGGAGTGAGACAAAAAAAAATGGAGTAAGTAATTCGTAAGCATTAAAGTGAAATAGGCGGTTCATCGGCTGATCAAAAGTTTAAGACCGCAGCCTTTAAAAGACAAAATCTTGGCCAAAACGTGGATTCAATGTCATTTTCTGTCACACTGTCGTGATCTCTTGATGGCAAAGGAAAAAACGCTTTCATCGCTGCTGAGGTTGGACACAGTAAGACAGCCACTTGAAACTTCTTCAAAGATCCTGACAGTTATTGAACAAAAAAGCCAAGTGATAGACCCCAAAAAAAACTCACCGGTTCTGAGCCGGAGGGTCCGATTGGCTGTCCGTCAAGACACGGGACGATCCTCGGCCCAAATAACGGTTGTTACTGTTGCTGAGTGCAGACCAATAACCATCAGGCGGCATCTGAGAGAGAAGGGTTTGAAGAAAAAAAAACATCTTCAAAGGTCTCGTTTCCTTCAACGCCACAAAATTGCCCGTTTGGAATTTGCATGAGAGCACTGCACATGGGACATTGAAAGGTGGAAGAAAGTTTTGTTCCCTGATGAGAAAAGATGTAACCTTGATGGTCCTGATAGTATCCAACGTTACTGGCATGACAAGGAGATCCCACCTGAAATGTTTTCTCAGTGGAGGGGCCACCATCATGATCTGGGGTGTTTTGTCCTTCAACGGAAGCATGGGGCTTCGGGTTGTGCAGGGGCGTCAAATGGCAGATGGTTATGTGGAGATGTTGCAGGGGGCATCCCTCTTGACTGAAGGTCTTCGTCTGTGTGGTAATGACTGTTTTTTTTCAACAGGACAACGCTGCAGTTCACAATGCCCGCCTTACAAAAGTACTCTTTTGGACCATCCTGCGTGTTCCCCTGATCTAAATCCAATGGAGAACATTTTGGGATGTGATCAGGAGTGTATTTGCATTGCATTGCATCCTGTCATTAGGGATGTTCTTGGTGGTAAGAAGTGTTGGGAACAGGTGGGCTTCAGTGCTAAAAAAAATTAAAAAGTAGCGGCAGCGTGTAGGAACTTGATCTTATCACAGAGGCGATACAGCTGGGTCGCACACAAGCGCAGGTAGGGAGCTGTAATAGTTGTTAAAACCAGGACAAACAATACAAGTATTTCTAAGAACAGACCTTTGGACCTACACGCATGGACATGACCCAATGGATTTTGGCTAGGTAGCTAACTAAGTCACCTGATGCGTCCACATCAAAAAACCCTGCGTAGATGATGCAGACGAGGGTCAACTTGTGTAATTGATTACAATCAACATCAACGAGCCATTACGTCTTCCGCAGTTGGATTAGAAGTCCACCACAGGAAGCAGCCTGGTGCCCTGGTGTCATTAGTGCACATCAGATACAGAGCATTGTTAGCTAGGACCGGGTGGCCTGCTGTGCCTCATGCAGTCTTCAACACTTGGGCCCTGCAAAAACCCGCCTCGCCACCCACGGGACCACCCCGTCTGGTATCAGGGAGGGTGCGGCACATCCCTCGGCAATGCACACATTATTTCCCCCGAGAACGCCTTCTACTTTTGTACCACCATTCTCCGACTTTCCAGACAGGTTTAAGCCACTCCTATGATAAACGTCTTTAATAATCGCTTTTCAATTCCAGAAGCAGGGAGAGAGGGGTAGGAGACAATTTATAACTGAGACTGTCAGCCCATGGCTGCCCCAAGGTAATGATGCAGAAATAGATTCCTACTACAAGCGCAGAGTCGGAGATAATTGGTGATGCTTGCTCACTGGTTCTTCTCTCCCTTCCCTTGCCGCCTAGTGGGGGTGCGTCTGCGACAGTCTAACACTATGTCCTAAGGCCTTCCACGCACATTCAGTTGAGTCACCGATCAACTCATGAAGCAGTATTTCCTTGCGAGGCTTTGCCGCTACTATGACAGTGGGTGTCATCTCCGCTAGGCCGTGTCAGGATCATACTCGGCTTCAAGCTAAACATTTACGCTGGTCAGGGGAAGGTTTTAGAACATTTCGTAGAATAAGGCATCTGTCAATACTGTAAGATGGAGCTTTGGCTTCACTTCAATCCATGGTTTGGATCCATGTGGGTTTGGAGCGTGTACTGTGTATGTGCAGTATATACGCACTAGGTTGCTTCTATAAGGAAGTTGCTATAAGGCTGGGGGGGGGGAGATCAGCTGACCTCAATACATGTCATTAACACACCATAAAACAACAACGCTAGTCACGTCACAACGTGTACTCAACAAACACATACCAGTGGTTCCAACTATTTACAGTACAAACATACTAGGGAAACATTTTATTCTGTACTTCGGACCTTAGCGTGTCGTTAAAAGTGCACTCATTATATTCTATTAGCATTCTAACCACAGGGTTTTGCCCTCAATACTGATTCTGTTAGCATATACAGTAACCCCTCACTTATCGTGGTTAATTGGACCCAGACACAACCGTGATAAGTCAATTACTGACACATAGTGACCAGTATAGAATACTACATATCATTCACAGTGTCTTTGAATCAGTCTTCTCAATGCCTTATATTCGTATATTAGTTCATTTTGCCATTTTATGCCTACAAATGCTTAATTTATTTTAAATTTGGTTCAATATGCTTTTTTTTTTTTTACTATTGATAGGCCATATGCAACCACGAAACAGCATGATTTACTCATAAATATGTTTGAAAAACTGTGATAAGAGTGAAGTGGCGAGGGACGACTGTAATATTAGAGTATAGTCTTAATTAGCATTCTGACTATAGCAATTTGCTCATATCTATGGGTAGCATCCTTGCCGTACTTGACAGCCATTACCCATAGCATTGAGATTTAGTACATTCTCTTATCATTCTGAATCTTGCTGGGAGAAAAAAAATATATAACAGCTAGCACTTTGACTGTAGCATTTATCTCAAATACTATACAGCAGCTTAGCTTTCTGAATGATGCATTTGCAGTACAATCCTAGTTAGCCCTGTCACGTTAGCATAGTAGCTTCTGTTTAGACTGGATGAAATTAAAATAAACAAATGCCAGTCAACTGCTCATCATTTGGCATCCATATCATTCTATTTATCCTATCCCTATCCATGTCTTCAAGTATTAAACAGGCATTAAAGTAAATTCTCCGTTATCATTATCACCACCGCATGTAGCTCTCTGTTAGCATTGCGAGGCTAGCATTTAGTTAGCATTGAAATGAAATGAAAATAAATATCAAGGTATA
Organism: Dunckerocampus dactyliophorus; assembly: GCF_027744805.1. Lineage (NCBI taxonomy): Eukaryota > Metazoa > Chordata > Actinopteri > Syngnathiformes > Syngnathidae > Dunckerocampus > Dunckerocampus dactyliophorus. The sequence continues at coordinate 5,299,170 of NC_072837.1, forward strand.
TCTTCAGTTGGCATTCATATACTAGCTTAAAGTGTTAAAAGTTTTTCCAGACTGTAGCATGTAATTAAAATGTAATTCGGTTATCATTACAAGTATGTAGCTCACTGATAGCATTGTGACATTCGCATTCAGCTGTAAAGGAAAAATATTAATTTTCAAGCTAATATCCACAGGCAAATTTCTCATCAGCAAGCGGGAAAACATATTCAGAGCAAATTGCTTGTCAAAAAGATAAATGTAGCAGTAGTTTAAATGTTTTCCTTGCCTCACTCTCACGCTGAGCGCTATTAATAGTAGCAGGGAGATGATGTTTGACATAGCGATCCCCCAAAGGTAGCCGTTGTTATTAATTATATCTTCAACAAGTCTACACTGATTCTGTGGTGTCAGCACAGAGTGGTTTCCATGGCAACAGACATTTGGGCTCATCTCTTGGGGATGCATGCTGCCAAACTAAATCATAGCTGTAGAAATACCTAAATACAATTGAAATAAATACAGCCATTCACTATAGCAAGAACAAATACTGTAAATTTACACTTACTTACCTACGTTCGTGTTAGTTTACCTGGAATTATGAAGTGTTGAGATTAAAATGGTTTGCACCTTCATTACTCTATACAGTATTCACAAAAGCACCTACAGTCCAAATTCCATACGCTTTTAGAAGACATGTAATATGTTTTTGAGTCTTCCAAGGTTGACGTCTGTATAGTCAGTGAATCAAGGACGCCCTCTAGCGGTTGTATCTTTCATGTGCATGAAAGGACGCTAAAAGCATGACTAATGTTCTCCATTTTTTGGTGTACACAAAATAAACATTGCATTGAAAATAAGTAGTTCAATCATTTGTTTTAGATTCACTGTAAATTTTTTAAATAAAATGTTAAAATTCTATAAATATATTTCATTTGTTCCAGCCTCCAGTAAAAGTACACAATTAAAAACAAAAATGGATAAAAGTAGTTAAAATTTAAATAAAATCTGTAAAAGCGGTTAACACTATGGATAAAAAAGTTTGTATTTTTTGGGCTACAATAAAAAAAGTTAAACATTGCTTTCTTGTTATAAATCCATATTAAGGCAATAAAATGGTTCAAATCTGTAGTTATGCTCCTACTTCAATGTGAATGCAACAACAAAAAAAACAACTCTTGATTGATGTCATGCATGTTATTGGTATATGAAAACACAAAATGAAGCATAAAAACAGTAACTTGCTCGAACAGAGGCAGTGTAATGGTGTAAACAAGTCACAGCGCCTGACTGTGACATTTAAATGAGGCATGAACTGCAAAACACAGTAATAACAGTGTCAAATGTTAAAATAAAGCCACTGAATGGGGTGTGATATTGCTACATAACAGTGAGCAGGCAGCTTCTCTTTACTTACAAAATGCTGCAAACAATAAGATGGAGAAAGAAAAGTGCTCAGCAGCAAAATGCTGTGATGCGGCATTCTCTGTTTTACACAGTGCGGTACAGTGTGGAGTGTAACAGTGTGTAGCTGTGGCCTATCACGTACAGTGGAGCCTCCGAAATAGAACACAATCAAACTCAGTGAGGCTTGGTTTCCAAGTAAAAACACTTTTTCCCCATAGAAAATCACGTCAAGTCAACTGTCACCGTTTTAATGAACTGCATAGGCGATGTTTTCAGTAACTGTTACATATGTCCATTTCATGCTCCATGCTTATCTTTACGCTTGTTTCCCTTTGCCAGCTATACCCTTCAACTACAGTATGTCCATTTTATGTTCTATGGTTATCACCACACGTTTCCCTTTGCCGTTGCTGGTACCCAAGTGGGGTGACATCACCAAGTAGAGTTAATGCTTACAAAAGATGCTCACCAAATATTTCCCTTGACTATTGAGGTATATTTATCCATACATCTTTGGTAGAACTCTAAACCGTACCACTTTTTGATGTGTTCAACTTTAAAAGTTCCACTGTATGGCTTCAAACTCAAAAGTGATTTGAAAAAAGTAGAAAAAGGAAGTCAAAAATACAAAAGTAAGTTTCCAGCCGTGTGAAAATAAAAAAAAAAGTTACATTTATATTTCTGTTAACAGTGATGTACAACTTTAACGCTTTACCCTTTTTTTGTTTATTTGGTCCATGAGCAGATCACTCCTCTTTTGGCTGCTCGATGAGTTTTCCTCTGTGGTACTTTTGTCCAATCCCGTAGGGGACGTGAGCCGCAATGGTGCCCAGCTCCTTGGCCCCCTCGATGTGGAACATCTGGTCATCAAAGAAGATGTGTGGTTTTATCTTCTGCAGCAGGGGCCCTTTAGGGGCTCCGGCCAGGAAGAGGGCCTCGTCAACCTCCAGGCCCCAGCTGCGGAGGGTCTTCAGGACTCGAGCACCCGAGCTGGCGGCGCTGCGGGCTGTGACCAGGAAGGTCCTTATGGGACAATTCAAACGCTCGTTCTTAGCGTAGAATTTCCTCTGGAGCTTCCCCAAAGCCTCCAGGAATCCCTTTAAGGGGCCCTGAAAATGTATCATAGAGTATTATTCAGTGAATGGTAGTTACACTCCACAAATATCTTCAACATCAATTCAAACATAAGCATGCCCTCATTGTGAATCCCCCCCTCTTTTCTAATGTTAAACACTTGGCTTAACTAACCTTACTGAATTTACCACTTTTTTCTTAAATATTTCAACTCCATGCTACTAAAATGATAACAATATGACGAGTTTATTCTCCTTCTCATCTCTCAAAACTGGGACTTTTCTTCTCGTTAGAATACGACTTTTTTTCTTTTCATATTTTGACTTTATTCTATTTTATTCATTTCTATTGTTATTTTTTTTAACTATTTCAACTTTGCTTCCCGTAAAGTTTCTACTTGTAAATTATGACTTTATTGCCATAATAATTTGACTTTATTCTCGCAAAATGTGTAACTTTTCCGCACTCTACTTTTCCAAAAATTACAACTTTATTTGTTGTTTTGTTTGTTTCTCATAATATTCCAACTTTTTTCATTAATATTTTAACTGTCTTCTTGTAAATTTACTGCTGATTTTTTCAATTGTTTCTGGGGTTTTTTTTTGTTAAATTATATATCAGATTTTTTAAAAATCAGCCATGAGCCACAAATGGCCCCCAGGCTACACTTTGAACACCCCTGTTCTCGGAGGTACCTGAGCAAGCGGTTTGTTCTCAAACTCTTTCTCATGCTCAAAGAAAGTATCCAGGCCGTGCTTCTTCACTATAATCTCGGACTCATCCGAGAAGAGGACGGCGTCGCCATCGAAGGCCACCCTCAGCTGAGTGTCGCTCAGCTCGTTCTCCGTCTCGGGCATAAACATGGTGGCGGCGGCAATGCCTGAAGGTTCAAAGAAAAGTGTAGTTATGAAAAGAGCGGTGTGTGATCGTTATTCAATGTGAAGAGGGAAGCATCACGTGCCTTCTTCAATGGCCTCCGTCACTTTCTCAGCATCCTTGGAGAGGTACAAGTTGGTCAAGTACGCTTTCAGGTAGCCTATTGGACTTTGTCCTCCGGTCATACAGAATCTCTCGATGGTTAAATCTGGAGTCAAAAAAAAAAAAGGGAAAATTTAAACGTGCAGCAACAGACGCTCCAAAATAAACTGCGTACCGTAGTGATTGATGCTGTTTATGAGGCGCACTCCAACTTGGGCATGGTTGTTGGTCATGAGGACGATATCGAACAACTCCTCGCTGTCCGGGTAGAGCTCCCTCAGGCGAGCGTTGACCGTCATCAGTGCCTGTGTACGACAGGACGTGGCCAGAGAAAACCATTTTTAGTTGGAAAAAAAAAAAAAAAAGACGCTATGGGATGCATGTGTGCCCAACACAGTGCTCCTCTATAGTGTTCTTTATTTTAAAACATTTGGAAATAAAAATATATATACAGTCGTCCCTCCTTTATCACAGTTAATTTCGTCCAGACCCGACACCGATAAGTCGATTTACACCAAGTATATTCAATAGTCAATATTAATAAATGGAATACTTTCGAAGTTATGGTGTACAAAACCTGTTTACGACCTTCTAAATATGGTTTTTAACATTAGTAGAGCCACCTAGACATGAAATAACACGGATATAGTCACCTTTACATTTGTATTACCCATAGAGTAGATATAATCAGAGACAATAAGAAATATTAGACATAAATAAGACTCACACGTTACCAGTTGCTTGTTTTTTTTCTGAACAGCGTACTTCCTGCGGTAGCTAGTGGGTTGAAACCATAAAAGGGATATGTTCAATATTTGTGTTTTTTTTCTATATTACTTGAAAAACTACAGACGAATAGGAAATCATTGCTTATCGTTTTTTTTATTTACTGGAAGTTGTCCACCCCTTTGCGACTGAAGTGCGACGGCCTGATTAACTCACAGATTAACCATCACTGAGGGTTAAGCATGACTGCAATATTTTACCCGCAACTTCCTGATGTTACAGCATACACACATTTCACACACACACACACACACACACACACACACACACACACACACACAGAAGACCAAGTCACAAATAAGTCCATCATTTGAACATCTTTGTATGATACTGCGCAGCTCTTCCCAGTTGTACATCAATTCCAACTACACCCAACCTGAATTTCGAGTTGACTCGGAGGTTGTGCGTACACTATTTGATCTTTACATCCTCATCAAACCCGTCAGTGAAGCTCCTTATTCTCATCCACATTCTCCACATACAAGTCCTCAGGCCCCGTCTTGTCATTTTGGACAATCAGCAGTAACAGAGGTGTGGCCACTGTCAACAAACTGGTAAAGCATTTTCTAAGGGCACACCCTGTACAAAAGCCTGTGAATATGGGTGGGCGGGTCGATTCAAATATTGATACCAAGGGTGGTATAACTATCGAATCGATACTAGCATAAGCTATTGATATTGCTCAGTTAGTTTCAGAAATATCTGTGTTTTTATGGTATGTTGCTCATATGGCTACCTTGTTGTCATTGTTATGTTTATATACAGGGTAGCTGTCCGTCCTCGGTCACAAACACATTATATTGGGGCTGTGTGTGCAGCTTGTCGTTACAACTCGGTACACTAGATGGCAGCGTAACTCCGCTTCTTAAAGGAAAACTCCACTTTTTTGTATTTTTGCCCATCATCCACAATCTTTATGTGAGACACATATGTCTTTCTCTTTTCTGTGCATTTTAAAGATATTAAAAACAGATCAAATGAGGCAGCATACAATAGGTCACACCTATTCTGCCTCGAAATAAACTCAAAACCTGCCAATAATGCTCCGTTTACATAATGTCACCTGTGTATTAACCAAGCTACAGCGACACTGTTATTATTACTGTTATTAATACTGTTACACCGAAGAACTACGCTACTGGCGTAGCGACACCTCGCAACACCACACCATATAGCTACTAGCCGGCCGGCGACTAACTTCACCACACACGCGCTCACAATGCCTCAGGCCACTACCGAAAGGTAACGCTACACGTTGGATCTGGCACGACAGCTGCTGTGTTTTTGTTTTTAAGTTTGGAAAAGTTAACGTTGTGTGTAACGTTCGAAATCAATGCGCCCGGTAAGGAAGTTGGGGTAATGCTAAAAAAAAAAAAAAAAAAAAAGACCAAATACGGCAAAATACTGCAGGTATTACATGTTATCATGAATGTGGCTGTTACTACATGGTTACAGCACGTGTAAAGAACCACAAAATGTTGCTGGAGGTGTTTTAATAGCGGGCTTTATGGTGGAACAGGTGTGTTCCATTACGCGCATTAATGAGCTGCATCTTTTTAGCTGTGTTTATATCTTTATAACACACAGACAAGAGAAAGGCATGTGTGTTTATGTCTCACATAAGAATTGTGGATGAAAATTCCCACAACAGTGCAGTTTTCCTTTAACACACTTCAAACCGCAGACTTGGTCACGCATTATAACGCATGGGTTCATCGATATCGTGAGGTATGAACAGCGCTCACTTACATGTAGCCCAGGAAACATCATGAATGTTTTTTTAAACGGCTACACAAAATTAAACCAACACCTATACGTCAATAACTTCACAAAAGGTTGGAAAATATGAGCTAATGTCGCTAACGTCTTATGACACAAACCAAAAAGCTCTGTTTTGCCTGTCTGAACACAAAGAATGGAATTTTTGAACATCTCCGCTCGGCTGGAGTTATGTAAAATTATGGGAATTATGCAAATTCCACGATGACATCATATCCAAGCAACCACAACGCCACAGATTGATTGCGGTCCTGTGGGAAACACTTGCATACTGTGAAAAGTCTTACCTTGACAAAAGGGAAAGCAGCTCCTGGCTTGAGAGGTTCATGTTCGTGTTCCACCTGATAGGTGACATATCTCTCTACTCCTTCTTTTTCATAGATGTCCCTCTCTGCCACCATGTTGAAGAGGGTGCGGGAAGACACCGCGATGGTAACAGCAAACCTGGGTTTTGGCTGTATGAGAGGTGGACATATACATACATTAAAATAGACACTTTCCTCGGCCATTAAAAATGAAACCATTCAAAATATGAGCTAGGTCAAGCTAACAGACTTTAAACGTCACGACCTACCGGTCTCGGTTTGTTAGTTTTGAGGTTATCAAAAAAGGCTTTGGCCGCCGCCCAGTCTTTTTCCTCCCCGTTGTCCTCATTTGTGCTTGACTGGTTTATCTTTATTTCGCTCATATTTCTTTAAAAGGGCGTCTGGCAAAAAAACGTCCAGCAAAAGAGAAAGAACTGTAGGAAGGGGGGGGAAAAAAACCTGAGAAAGTTTGCGGAAGTGTGAAAGTGGAGTGGGTGTGTCACCGTGATTACGTCGGCACCTCGCGCATTCATTTTAGTGAAGGAAATGTCGGCTCTTTTGAGAGAGTCGGTTCTTTTGACTCAGCTTCCTAAAAAGACCCGGCTCTTTCTGCTCCCAAGCGGCTCCTCAGATTTTTTTGTCTTTAATTAATTTATTCCCAAATTATGTGGACTGTGTAGAATGAATTACTAATGTAAAAAATACATTATATCAAATAAAATAACATATTTTTGTAGCTGTTCACTGAGGTTGAAATAAATACATTTAAATAATAAATATTTTATAAAATACAAAAACAAACACCCATCTCAATAGACAAAATCATTGTTCTGCAACATTAACAAATGCATTTAAAGACTGCAGCATAATGATTGCTACAGGCAAATAAATGGCCATCTGCTGGTGAGATAATTAAGACAATGCAGCCTGGCCCTGTAAATTCATTTGTGTACTCATTTTTATGCAACTGTCATGTTATAGGAATAATTAAACTGGTTATGAATATGTTATTTGCTGACATAGTATACTGCAGTGCGCCTGTCATTTGTTCAACCACACGATAACACAATGTGTCCGTGTCCCACACATGAATGACCTCTGTGCGCGCGCGCACACACACACACACACACACACACATACAAAATCACACTATCACACCCCCTTCCCTCATACTTGGTAGAGTCCTGGACGGAGCATCATGGCGGTGGACGGTAAGTGTTCGCTGTCAGGTGTCCTGTGGGGGACTCTCATGAAAACTTTACAGCGGTGACATTTTGTTTGGTAATGGCGTGAACGTGTTTTTTTGGAAGGGGGGGAGGAAAGGGACCGGTAAAGGGAGGTTATCCGGAAGCGAGGGAGCTATAGTGCTAAAGTGCGGTGTTGATGCAGTGGAATGTTGCGATCCCATCACGGGATGCGTTCATGTTCAAGTCATGTTGGAGTGGTGGTGCGTTCACTTAGTGACGTTAGAAACCAAAAACACGATGGCACACTTGGCGATTCGAACGGTTAATATTTATTTGATTTTGTTTCCTCTTTAACTCCTAAGCCGAAAATCACGTGCGTTCAGGCGTGCTTTGCGATCACGTGACTGCCGCTTTGTTTTTGCTGGGACTACATTAGTTAGCGGATGGATCTGCTTGACGCGTAGCCATGTGCCCATATTACGGCTGTCTACTACTCATTAATATAACCTTTCATAGTTTGGATAGTCAATTAAATTCAATCTTCGCACACCTAAAAAAATAACACTGGCGATAAATAGGCTAATTATAATACATTTAAATATGATTTTCTCTTAGTTGCACTGCACGCCTATCTTGCTAGTACAGTCACCCATAAGACATAAACAATATGTTGTCTACCTTATGACTTACTCCTTTAAAAAAAATACACACCCTCACATGAATTGGTAGTTTATAGTAGTTTAAACAAAAGTGATGTTATTACATATTAACAAAACTGGAGAAATATATGTCCTCCCTTTCCGGTTGGCTGTGACTGTAAATTGGTGCTCCGTGTTCTGCTGATTGCAACACTTTTTGACATTGGCAAGCTTCTGGGCTGATAGGATGAATAAGCCAGCAGAACGTTTCAAGTGAATTGGCCTGGAGAGATTCTGTCTGCTGTGTGACAGAACACAAATCAACCTCGCTATTGCTTCTCTATTTGCTCCTGCTTTAGCAAGGAGGCATGCCCTTCATCTTTAGCAAAGTAAAGCCTTTTTAACACCTGTTACCTCTTTTTATTCCCACTTTCTGTGTCCCGGACACACACATGACAGTATTCTAACCCGTACCCAGTGGTACAGTACTTGGATATGTACCGTTTGTCACAGATAGAGGGTGCTATTGCGTGTGTTCTAGCTTTTTTCTGCAGACCAAAAACCTCAAAGTTAGTCTGAGCAAATACTTTTTTATGTAGTTGTGTGTGATGTTTGGTGATGCAATCCTGGCATAGGTTACGTAACATGACTTAAGGAGTTAACTAAGGAAGTCAATTAATTTTTCATTTCATTTAATTTTGGAATCCAGAAGTTACTTTTAAAAAGTAAAAAGAAAATGAGTCCAAGAATTCTGTGTACAATTCCTCTATAAATGCACTATTTAAGCAGAAAAAAAAATCTGAAAGGTTAAAACCTTTTCCCATTAAAACACGAGAAAACCCATGCAAGTTAAAGTAACACCACCTGACTGGTGTTGAGAAATATCATACAGGTATCAAAGTTAACAGACACTTTTCAGAAGTCTGTGTTGTCGTGATTTACAGTAATGTGTACAACACAATTTGTTACCTCAGTGTTGAAACAATGTTCGTTTCCTGTTTACAACTGGAGCCCGTTTAGGTGGTAAAGCAACTGCACCCACCGCCGCCTGCCGGCAAGTGTTTGACGCCGTTTAAGCACGTCTTTTATCAGTGTCATGCAAGATGAGATGAAAGCATGGCAGCTCTGCTAACCCTAAAGGGAACCTATTACACTTTTTGTCTTGTCTGACCTATAAATGTTATTACAATGTTCTATTCTCGTGTTAAACCATGCCAATGTGTCAGATAATGAGGTTTGCTCAGTTGGAAGTGAGCCCTGGAAGCAGTTTTGGACGGCTCCGCACGCTGTGTTTTACATAGTTTTTTTTTTTAAACACCGAGTTCCATTGATGTCAACGCAACCCGCACTTCCTTATATGGACATGCCCAGCACCCCCGCTCTGCCCACGGTGTTAGCACGTGGAGCAATGGCTCCCAGGGAATGTTTGTTCGGGTGCGCCTAAAGAGGCAAGCATCAGGCAGAAGTGGTTGGAGTTGCTGATTCCCGGCCAGCAAGAGAAAAATATGCTCACCTGTCAACGGCGCGTCACACGGGACTGTTGAGTGAACATGCGGCAAACTGTTACTGAGGTCCGACGCCTTTCCAAAATTACTTGGTCGTGTTGAAGAGTCAGAAGAGCAAGCTGTAAGTAACAATTTATCAGCGTCCTAACTGTGTTTATTTTGTGGAAGTAATCGGACAAAAGGGGTTCGGCAGCTGTCCGGAAGTCCTCCGGAGCGCTTGGGAGTGTGACCAATCACAGCGGAGTGGGCTCGTTGAGAGGCGTACCTGGACCAGGCCTATAAATTTACACAGACCATTTGGACGGGAGGCAGGAAACACTGCAGGAAGAAGTGCAGAGTCTGGAAGATCTAGAAAGCTTTCTCTGCTGCTCTATAGGAGTCCAGAACTCAATACAAAGGCCCGAAAATGAGTATAATAGGTCCCCTTTAAGCACCAATGTATGTTTCTACTGCACATGACAGTATAGTACAGTATATCTTATCTGTTATCTTTCCAGGGGGAGGGAGGAACTGTGGCGTTCACGAGCTCATCTGCGCACGACGAGGTAACGCCAACCCTCACAGTTGTGTGTCTTATATGTGCATGCACACTTTGGCTTGTAAGTTTGACAAGTTGCTGAATAATGAACGGCGTATCGGGTTTAACGTCACTTCAGCAAAAGAAGGCAGCGGTACATTCATGATTTATTCAGCGTCCAGGTACTGTTTCGTATCAAGAGGGGTCGTGTATGTGTAAGCAATGTTTGCCAATTGTCTAGCTCCTTTTTAAACACGCATGACCTTACTCTGTACCCCGCCCAAGTTAGCTGGGATAGGCTCCAGCATACCCCCGTGACCTAATGAGGATATGCAGCATAGAAAATGGATGGATGGACAGTGTTGTCTCATCATCATAGGACGTTTTAGTGCAAAATCAACATTATCGTACTGGTGCCGGACTGGAAAAAAATATTCTATAATACAAGAAAACAAGTCATACATCTATTAGAATAAAACACTAATTGCATGAAAATAAAAACATCACTTCGGAGATAAAAAGTTCAATTTACACATATATAAAAAAGTCATAATTTACAAGAAATGACATCATAACTGTATAAGAAAGATGTCATTTCATGAGAAAGATGTTGTAATATTCTGAGAATAAAATCTGAATTTATGAGAAAAAAACATTGAATTTTCTGATTAGAATTTGAGAATAAAATCCTACTTTATGAGAAAAAGTGTTAATTTATGAAAACAATATTCCAAAACTAAAATTTTAATTAGTTCTGATTTCATAATTGCTGGTCTGTGTGTGTGTTCATATTAAAAAAATAAAAAAAGGCAATTTCCAAGGCGAGCTGGCTACATCTCCACTTTCCAGCGTACATGGAGCGAGGGTTCAGGTTCCCTCAGGGGTTTAAATTATTCACCTATTGTTGACATTTGCAGGGTATTGCCGTATGCGATACGGCTATGGGCTCGCTACACGTCGGGATACAGGGAGGTAACTGTATATATATGCTTTTAATAAATAGATAGACAGCAGTGAGGCCTGCTGTTGTGTGTGGACTAATTCCAAATAAGATAACTTAATGTGACATCAACAAGGAGCTTTTGTGGAAAGGCAGACGGTAAGGCTCAACTGCAGCAGCAAAGGCTTCTTTACTTCTGCTTCGCATTTTGCAGTGTGCACTTGTCGGGCTTCATTGTTCTTTACAATGGTGGAGAAGAGAAACATGAGCATAAAAATGAGCTAATGAACCAGGCGACTGGTACATTTGACTCTACAGTTAAGCTTGGCTTGTTTAACCTCGTATCATTCATTGATGTGTTTATGGGGACGGGGGGTTAGGGTGACGACGCACTGTCATGTTTTCAAAGTAACTCCAAACGTGACCGTCTTTGTATCACATCCTACTAAATTGGCGTGAGAAGCAGGCTGATGAAGTTGAAGCACACAGTGGTGTTGCAGAGTTAACCAGGTCTCCATTTCAGTCAGATGGCGCTCATAAAAATAGCACAGGCATGATTCCATGCAGCACGGCTGGCCTACATACAGAGCTAGAAGTACGGGGAGCACTTATTGTTATTACGGGACGTTTATCATTTAGATAACCTACATCACTCCTTTAATAAATACATACTCTTGACTCCTTGACTTCTCGTCTATCTCTACAGTGTCTCCTGAGCTCCTGGGAGTCTTGTCCTCCATCGCTGCCTTCATGGCATTGATGGCCCTGTTTTTTCTTTACCTCAGCAACAAGCTGTCAGTGGAGAGTCCCGACACGCTGCCACATCTCAGTGGTTATCAGAACAACCACACAGGTGATGACTGTACCACAATGGCTCCATTCAGATTGCTAGTATTGCTGTAAATCTACAGCAGCATCCCTAAATGATGAGACAGTATGTCACATGACAGCAGCTGTTTTTATTACGGTACAGGTGGTCCTCGGGTTGCGTACGAGTTCCGTTCTTAGACTGGGATGTAGGTCGGCTCATATAAGTACCTCTTTTTCCTTACTTTTAATTCCTTACTTTTCTCCCTGTGGTTGTCTTGCACACTGGGGGGTGTTACAACGAGTACGAGACAGGCTTACTGGGAGGAGAAAGTCTCAATGATGAGACCGCTACGGTGCTCATGCTGTTATCACTGTCCATTTCATAGGAGCAGATTCTTTCACATGTTCAAAAATGCCATCTTTATCCTTCACGATGGTCGCCGCGTTTTAGCAGCTCGGACCGGGCATTGCAGCCAATGTTGATTTCTCCAATGTCAAATTTCACGTTCACTCTCTTTCATGCGCTGCCACCAGACGAGTCTTCCTCACTGCCCCGAGAGTCATAATGGAGGGTGAAGTTAAATAGTAAACTAAAGAACAAAAGCAACGTCCTTCCTCTCAGTGTAGCGACGTGACTAAGTGTTAACTTGAACATAACTCGTTCTCGTTTTCTAAGTATTAATAATTCATGGCAGTGCGTACGCAACCACGAAACGCCAAAACTCGGAATGCTGTAAACAGAGGACCATCTGTACGCTGTGTTCCAAATGATTATGCTAATTATATTTTTCTCTGATTTTGCTCATATAAATATCAATATAAATGACAGTCATCATATATTTCAAGTCATCAAAACAAAAAATGTAAATGCACGGTTCCACATTATTATGCACAACAGACTTTCAAAGCATTTTACTGGTTTCAGTGGTCATTTGTTGAATTTGCGGCATAAGGTGGTGATATTTACTGAAAGCAAACGCTGTTTCAATCACTAACATTTTGAACAGGCCAAGTTAGATGCTAACATAAGCTCCCTTCTTTGATACGACCTTCACAATTCTCACATTGAGCTTGTGAGTTTTTGGAGCATTTCTGCTTGAGTTTTCTTTTGCAAGATGTCAGAATAGCTTCGCGCAGCTGCTGTTTTGTTGTGATCTGCCTCCCACCCTCATAGATTTTTTTGCTTGGCTATGCTCCATAGGTTCTCAATTGGGTTGAGGTCAGAGGAAAAAAGGGTGCCAACCCATGTGTTTCTCTCCTTTTATGCCCATAACAGCCAATGAGAGAGTTAGTTATTATTTGCATCATGAGATGGTGCATTGTCATACATGAAAGTCATTTTGCTAGAGAAGGTGCGCTTCCTCATATTGCACCATGGAAGAAAGTGGTCGGTCAGAAACTCTACATACTTTGCTGAGGTCATTTTCACACCTTCAATGACCATAAAGGGCCTCCCAGCTCTCTCCCAATGATTCCGATCCAAAGCATGACTCAGCCACCTCCTTGCTGACATCCCAGCCTTGTTGAGACGCGCTGGCCATACTCTACTTCACCCAAGGTTGCGCGGCCCTCTTCAGCAAACAGGATTGTTTGAAAATTAATCTTTGTGTATTTTACTCAGGGCTCCTTTTTCTTTCCCATATTGCTTGAAATCTGTGGCATGCTTAATAATGTGGAACGTCACTTTTAAGAGCTCACCTGGCAAACTATCTATAACAGTTGTCCGAGATTGATATCAGTAATCCAAAGAGCCCCAAGACACCATCTGTGAATTTCATTGGGAAAAATTATGTTTATGATACTAAAATCCTATTTGCATAAAAATTTGGAACACAGTCTACATCTTCTTAAGGGAGTACTATAGAAAGTGAACTTGGACATACTTTAGAGTAGTCAGTGTACAGCTTGTATAGCAGTATAGGTTTACTATCCACTGGAAATGGCTGTGTGTTGACTCACTTCAATGTATAGTACAGCTGTACTCCGATACAGGCTGTACACTGACTATTCTAAAGTATATCACTTTCATTGTCCCTTCAGAAGATAGACTGGTTGCTAAAATATGTGGGGTGTGTATATTTGATAGCTTGTGTACAATATGTTGGTGTCAGTGCGCACTGCCACCCTCTGCTAACAAGCACATGTCCGTGTCAGTGCCCGCGATGAGCTAACCTGTCGAGAGATGGCCTTCTTCAAGAGCTTTCAGCAGAACCTCCCGTCTGTCAACATCTCCTCCATCTTGGACTCGGTCAGCAGCCGGGTGGACGACTTGGCCAACGCCGTCAGCGACGTCACGTACGCCGTCAGCGACCAGCTGACCGAGCAGGTCAACACCATCATCAACAAGGTTCAGGAGGAGGAGGACGGCGAGCAGGAAGTGGCGCAGACTTGCGCTGCGCAGGAAGGGAAGGTCGGAAGTAAAAGCGTGTGGCCACTGAGCAGAGAGCCAGAAACAAGTTCAAGTGCTAAAAACAACCAAAGCAGCGACGCAGCAGAGGTGGAGTACACGCCCAGCCAGCTGGAGTGGGAGTGGAGGGACGGATGCTGGCGGGTGAAGAAGACAGAAGCCGAGTTAGCAGAGGAGGAGAAGAAGAAGAAGGAGGAGAAGGAGCTGCAAGAGAAGAGAGAGCAGAGGAGGAGAGAGAGGAGAGAGAGGCGCTTACAGAAGGCGGCTGTGTTTCAGAAAAACGATTCCGAAGATGAAGAGGCCGCAGAGGGTGACGGATCAGAAAGAACAAACCAAGAGAGTCACGGCGAAGAAACAACTCAGCACAGAGGAAGTGACGACTGTGATGAACCTGACAATGAACCAAGCCGGCCTGAAAATGACGGGTTATCCCAACAGAGAGAGGAGAAGGACGAACAGGAGGAGGAGGGGAGGTGCAGCCTGGAGGGTGAAGGTGATGACGAGGGGGTGCCCGACACTGCTAGAGCGAAAGTGAAAAAGAAGAAGAAGGATAAAAAGAAGGAGAAAGGCGCTAAGGAGTCTTCCAAGAAGGCAGATAAGGTGGCCAAAAAGAAGGAGAAAGGCAAGAAGAGCAAGAAGAAAAAGAAAAGCAAACAAGGTTAGAGGATGTGCAGCTTGGATGCTTTCCGCTTCTCTCCCTTGAATCCACGTCACTGGACTGGAAGTGCTCACTCTATTAAGTGTGCTGTCACTCTTTCTAGCTTCTATTATGAAATAACTTTTGCCTGTCTTCTTTCAGAGGTCGATCTGACAGACAGCGAGGAGGACCAAGGCCCAGAAGCTGTGGTCCAGTCCAATGTGAGCAGCAACAACAACATGCAGGCCACAGAGCAGGAAGGCTACAGCAGCGAGGCCTCCAGCGAACACGGTGAGTTCATCGAGTGTCCACTGAGCGTCACTCACCGTGACGTAACGCCCCGTGTGTCCTTGTGGTGAAAGCAGGCACCAGCATCCAGAGGATAAAGAAAACCCCGTCCCTCACAGAGGGCCAACCTCCCCCGTACCAAGACCGGGACCGGGGATCGGTTGCCCGTGTGTGCGCCTCTCGCTCTCGTGCGGCACGGGAAGTCCGGAGGGGATCGTCCCCTCTGCGCTGCTCCAGTGAGGCCAGTGTGGACCAGGACACGGAGAGCTACCTCAACAAAGGCTGTGAGGAGGACATACCCAGTGACAGCACTGCTGTGGTGGGGCCAGAGGTGAGCGGGAGGGTCCTGCGATGCAGACTGTCAGAGAAGGTGAACTAAGATGTTGAAATTAATAAAAAAATACATTTTAATACATTCAATTATATTATATTATACGCATACATTTATAATATTATCAAATGTAAAAGTTAATATTAAGTCAAATGAATTGATAATTAAAATGTGAAATAATCAATGAAATACTCGATTAAGTGTGGAATATGATATTAAATAATGTTATTTAGTGACTCCTTCTTTATCAGATACTCGATCCCGCCCTCCACCTTTTTGATGGACATCAAAATCTTTGACAGATTTATTTAATTCTTGCCGCATTCCAGTGTTTCTACCTGTTATTAAATCATTGAAAATTCCACTAACGACATGAAAATGCCAATGAATAAATATAAATTGCATGAATTAATTGAAAAGGTCCTGAAATATAGATAAATGTCATGAAATAGATAATAGATAATTTTGATATAATGACATTTCTAATACAGTATCGTATAAAATATAACAATTATTATAGATAATATATATTATCAGTGTAATCATTAATTAATGACCAAGCGAATAATGAAATTCCCTTTCCTGAATGTCAATATTTAGGACAGCTCTGGTCCGCAGCTCCCTACAGCCTACGAGCCAGAGCCCCTGGCAAAGTACGGCACGCTGGATGTCGCCTTCGAGTACGACTCCACCGAGCAGTGGTTGGCCGTCACGGTCACAGCGGCGACAGACATCCCCGCTCTCAAACAAACGGGCAACATCTCGTGGCAGGTCCACCTGGTCCTGCTGCCCACCAAAAAGCAGCGGGCCAAGACGGGCGTCCAGAAGGGCCCGTGTCCTGTCTTCACTGAGACCTTCAAGTTCTCCAGAGTGGAACAGGAGGCGCTGGGGGACTGCGCCGTACGCTTCCGCCTGTACAGCATCAGACGGATGAAAAAAGAGAAGGTCCTGGGCGAGAAGGTGTTCCACCTGACTAAGCTCAACCTGCAGGGGAAAATCGCTCTTCCGGTCACGCTGGAGCCTGGCTCTGAACTTACAGTGAGGGACTTGTATCCATTCGAACCCGCATATTTGTATCTAAGCAAACCGTGGCGTTATGGGGTCGTTTTTCTTGTGGTTGGTCTTTTCAGGGGTGTGGCTCGGTGGTGAGCGTGTCCCGCAGTGCAGGAGCCCTGTCCTATCGGTCCACAGAGGACTCCCCCTTGCCGGAGCTCCTCCTGGGCCTCGTTTACAACTCTGCTACCGGAAGTTTATCTGCGGAGGTAATCCAGGGGAGCCACTTTAAAACCACGTCGTCCGATAAACCCGTCAGTAAGTAACACTTCCCATCCTCGGATTGTGTCGTGTCTGGTCTTTATTCTTTCAAACGACTGCTACTACTTTGGTGCCGCACCGAAATCTCTTTCACAGGCTTTTTTTCACCGTTTTAAACTGTTCATTTCCTCTTTGCTTCCAACGTCGTGTGACGTGTGTATGTGTGTGTGTCGCAGATGGTCTTTTTTGTTGTGTAAAACATTTCGTTGGGGGACAACTTTATATCATGAGAGGTAAGAAACTACTGGATATAAATGATCTCACATTTTTCAGCAGAATAGTCGCTTAGAGAAAATTATATCTTGTACAGTGGAACCTCTGGTTTCCCACGACCCGGTTTTCAATTAAAATTATCATTTTAATAGAATAAAATTACACTCTGCTGCAGAATGTACTACTTGCTGCAATACTCACTTTCCACCACTTGATGGCCCTCTCTCCACACGCTCCTGGCAGACACTTACGTCACGCTGACCATGCTGGACTCCAAGGGGAAGGAGATGTCCAAGTGCAAGACGGCGGTGTGCCGAGGCCAGCCCAGCCCCTCCTACAAGGAGACCTTCGTCTTCCAGGTGGCGCTCTTCCAGCTCTCCGAGGTGTCGCTGGTGCTGTCGGTGTTCTGCCGCCGCAGCAGCATGAGGCCCAGGGAGCGTGTGGGCTGGGTCTCCTTGGGACTCAACAGCACCGGCGAGGAGCAGCTGGCCCACTGGACGGAGATGAAGGAGGCCGAGGGGCAGCAGGTGTGTCACTGGCACACGCTTACTGACACATAGCGGGGAAGAAAAGGTCAGCATGGATGCCTGCAGCGTTCCCTGGAGTCGGGGAGTTGGTTGTGACTGTGATGCGCACACACGGACCTTGTAGGTGGAAGCTTCCTCCATGAAGAAGGCAACACTATTTTTTTTTTTAAAGAGAAAGCGAACTCCAATATTTAAATAGCAGGGTACAAAAAACAACACACACACACACACACTGTGGTTTGGCGTTAAGATGGAACTAAAATGCTTCAGAACTTTCAGATATCTCATAGAAAGCAGAAGACAAAGAGGAGTGTGACCGTGAGCCCATCAGCATACATCCACATCATGGAATGGCCCAGCCAGAGCCCAGACCTCAACCCTACTGTGTGTAGAGTTGCTTCCACCTAAAATGACTGAATTTCGTCAGTTCAACCAATTTTATTTAACGTGAGAAAACCCTGCCATTTTAAAAAGGGTGTGCTCACGTTCTGTGGCCACTGTGTGACATCATATGTTTACAACGGAAAGACCCTTCCATGTAGCATACATATACTGTACAGTATACACACACACACACATAAGGACACACTTTCTGTTTCAGTACCTCGGACCAAAGAGCTCGGTCTTCTGCTCCAGATGCCACCAGCATAGCAGACATTTCTTGAAGGGTCACAAGCAAAAATGCATCGACTGTTAAAAAAAAAAAAAGAACACACACACACACACAAAAACAAAAAGGGCCTACCACATGCTGCAACTTTGCTCACGAGCTGTGCTTCTTGTGCAGTTTGTTTACATGCACCACATTATGCAAGAGTCATCGTTTGTTATCAGTCAAGAGGTTTACCAGATAGGATGAAAGCATTTCCGAACTTGCTTCAGGGGTGTCCAAACCTTTTCCAGCGAGGGCCACACACTGAAAAATGGAAGGATGCAAGGGCCACTTTGATATTTTGTACAGCAACACATGTACTGTACTATGCTTAGAGCTCATATAAATTTCACGAAACAAATGCATTTCCACCTCGTGATATAGGTGGAATGTTACTAAAATGACATTATTTTTCCCCCATAATACAGAGTTTAATCTCATCCCTTTAAGACTTTTTTTCTCTCAATATTTTGACTTTATTCTTGTAAAATGACAGCTGTTTTTTTCCATTTCTGCTTTTGTTTTGTTTATTTTCCAACTGGTTCAACTTTTCTGTTGTAAATTTTTTCTCGTAATTATGATTTCATTCTCCTAATTTTATCATCTTTAACTGACAACCCCCCCAACCTAATTTTCCAAAAATTACAACTTTATTCTTTGTTTTGTTTCTCACATTGCATCCTATGAATAAATGACATATTTTTCTGTAATAGTTCAACTCTATGCGACTCAAATGACACTGTTTCCTCATGTTTATTACAACTTTATTCTCGTAAAGTTTTTTTTTTCCCCATTTTTGCTGTTGCTTTTTTTCCTAAAATATTTCCACTTTCTTATATAAATTTTCTTGTTGTGATATAACTTTATTCCCATAATATTTGGACTTTATTGCAGTAATAATGTAACTTTTTCCCTAAACTAGTTTTCCAAAAATTATAATTGTTTTGTTTCTCATATTACGACGCAACAACTGGGGGTTCGGTATCTTCCCCAAGGATACTTCGCCATGATCATGGAGGAGGATCAAACCCACAACCTGGGAGACGCCCACTCTACCACCTGATCCATGCCGCCCCATAGAAATAAAACTATTTTGTCCTTATATTTCACCTCTGCCACTAACTTACATTTTTTTCCTCCTGCTAGTTTATTCCCGTAAAAGCGCAACTTATTTTCTTGTTAGAATACGACTTTTTCTCTGATTATTTGACTCTTGGAAAATTTCTGCCGTCACATCTCAACTTTATGCCACTAAAGTTACATAGTTTTTCCTCATATTTACTTTATTCTCATGAAATTAGGCCTTTTTCTTGTTAGATTGCAACTTGTTACTTTACTTTATTCTTGCAGAATTACTGCAGATTTTTCCGTTTTACTCGTTTTCCTTTTGTTTGTTTTCTTGCTCGATAACATTCTTCTAATGTGCCGCGGGCCGCATTTTGGACACCCCTGACTTACATGAGGCAAGCAATATTGTGTCCCTGCAGAGTCTTCCTCAAAACAAAAGAGCGGCTTTCCTTCTTGTGTCAAACAGTCTGTTTCACCATTCAGCCTTCTGACAGGTCGGCCGTGTCCATTCAGGCCCAAGCACGGCATTCTCTGGTGAGAGATATGCAAACAGACCATCAGGCCGTGTAGGCTGCTTGGTCTTACGTGCTCGTTCCACGTGAACGGAGAGTGGAGAATGTAACTGTACTGCAAGAAATTTGTCAATCAGACCTGCTGTTGTCTTCGTGTCGAGCCACGTCTTCTGAACACGTGTCCAGGAGGAACCTTTTGTCTGTGGGCTGCAGTCCTCCTGCATGGAATCGCTCACACACGATTTCATTACAATGACGTTCATTAGATGTAATTGGGGAAAAAAAAGAAACGCAACAATAACAAAGCAGATGACCAGTTTGAATCGAGACAAAAACTCAAAGCTTCGGTTTTTATTTCCATTCACCCGCCTCTCATCTCCTGCTGGTTCAGAACAAGCCTCTTCCACACACTTAAGGACGAGCGCGCGTACGTTTGACTACTCTGTGCACCTTGCAGAACGACTGCAGCATTCCGCAGAAATTTCCCTGCTCTGAGCCGTGGAAAACCAGCTGTGCCACAAACCCCCTCGAGGAAGGGAAAAAAAAAAACTGGCGGAATGGGAGGATTAAACTTCCAAAATACCAGCTGAACCATTCAGTGCCTCAGAAAGGGCTGTGGAGCAAAGTGGTTAGGAAGGCCCTGGGGCTCCAATAAAAGTGAAAAGGGAAAAAATGCTTGACAGAATTGTAGCACATCTGCGTGTAAATGGTCCCTACTTGGACACCAATGCTATCATGAGATCCCCCTTCCAGAGGAAAATGGCACAAGCTAGTTTTCCTTGGCATTCTGGGACCTCTTTGACATCAGAGATAGTAAACTACATCGTCCTGTCAGTTTATTGCATGTGTCATTCAGTCAATAATAATAATAATAATAATAATAAAAAAGTCAATAAATATACAGGTGCCATTGATTTGACAATGTGTTTCATAAAAAGCATCCTGACAGAATAAACCTCTCTTTGCAACTTAGGGGACCTATTTTGTTGAAATTTCCATAAAATAAAAAGGACTTTGGGATCGTAAACATGATGGGTGAAATGGATCAAGTAGCTTGCAGAGTAGTCTTAATTCATGTGGGCGTACCGGACTGCATTTCCTCTGCCAAGCGCTGAGGCTGGGAAGCAGCAAACATCGTACCTTTTGGCAAAGAAAACATTCAGAGCATTAAAAACAAACAAACAAATAGAAAGAAATAAAGTGGAACCAATATGGCGACACTGTAAAGTGACATACACATCTGTGGTGGGAGAGTTCTGTACAAGTGGGTGAACATACACGGACAGGACGACTGGAACACCAGAAGACTCCATGTTTTTCTCTAAACAGTTGACCGGGAGAAACGCAAATGAAAAGTCTTCTTGTGGTGTTTGGCAGCTGGGATTGTCCACATCAGAAAGGGACAGGACCACCAATCATTACTTGGAGTAATTACAATTTTTTTTTGAAACAATTAAATTACAAAGGAATATTAGAACCACGTTGAAAAGAAAACAGGACAATTACAAGCCATGACTTCTCGACTTCATGGGCCAATTCTAGCCATTAGAGAACAACACTTATCTTCCACTCTTGCGATGCAGGTGGTGTTCCCTCGCTCAATCGCGGTTCACCTTTCGCGGATTTTTTCGTGCAATTATGATGTGAAGAAGAATGGCATTGTGGGAAGTTGCGTTTGGTAGTTGTCTGCTTTAGCACAGGCGGCCGTGTCTCTCTATTCTCTCTCTTCTCTCTGCACCGCCCATCGTCTTCTGTGTCCTGATTGGCTGTAGACCACTGTCACTCAATCTCCTACGTGCCGTCTCCTGTTGCGGTCGTGGCCGTAGAGACAGATAGACGCCGCGTGGAGTGGGTTTGTCCACTGCGGCGATACGTCGCCGTCGCCACCATACTGGATGTGTCGAGGCTGCTGTAAGTGGACAGTGGTAAGTGTACTTACTTTCTACAAAGACATTTACGTTAATTCCTCTCGTTTATACATTCACACACGCACTAACACACTTGGCAACAAAAATTTGAGAAGATCAAATACATTGTTTTTGGTGCCTCACTGGTTCCCAAGTATATTAGTGTGTGTGTGTGTGTGTGTGAATGTATAAACCAGAGGAAAGAACTTACATTTATTTGTAGAAAGGCCATAAGTGAAAGTAAGTACATTTACGTGTATCCGTTTAAAGCGCAGCCTTGACACGTCAAACATGGCGGCGGCGTCTACCTATGTCGACGGCCATGGCGACCAAACTAGCAAACCATGTCAGCTGCCTGCTGACTGCCAATACTGTAAACAACGGAAGAAACAGAAGATTCTTTTTCCTTGTAATATTACAACATTATCCTCATTTTATGTATTACCTTTCTTGTACAATTATGACTTTTTTCTAATTGGGTTGCTATTCTAGTAGCACTGGTTTGTGTTCTTGTCAGTGTGGCTCTAACACTCCTTGATAAAAACACACGGTGGCTTCCAAAAGCAGGCCGCTTGGGCGCACACAACTAAACAACTGGGTGGCTGGTTTCCATGACGAAATCGAGGCATTATGGTGACTTGCTGAAGCAGACTCCTATTCGAATAAATGTTCTTCGGTCGAGGTCCTACCTTGTAGGTCAGACTAAGAACAGACACCTCCGGGGCGGGAACAAAAAAAGTCAGCCCTATTGGGAGATTTAGACACAATTAAACAATATCAAAACTAAAAAAAAAAAAAAAAGAAAAAAGCTCAGTAATACTTGTGACAATCAGTGCTTGTCTCACAGACAAGAAGTAGAGTTCAGAGTTTGTTACTGTGAAATGAAAAAGACACAAACGCAGAGCGGCAATGAGACTGTGCAGGCCGACGCCAGGCGAGCAGTGAGTCCTCTGGCGATGGCTCCGTCTGTAGGTAGAGTTTAATCTTATTTCTGTACACTCTGTACATCCTTTCCTCAGCAAGTGGAGTAAAAAAAAAAAAAAAAAATCATCTGTAGTGGTTCACCACGAAGCATGATGACAAGAACATAAAAAGCGGACGTCAGTCCACTTGAAGGGCTTTTTCTTCTGGCTGGCAGTGAGGCCCTGAGGGGGAGGTGTGGAGAAGATCACGAGCCACCAGCTTCAGTGGGTCTCTTCTAAAGCCACACCCCCCCCACGTCTGGGGGTGTGCGTCCATCCTGTCTCTTCCATGTGTGCTTGCTGCTCCATCCGCTCGGCGCACCGCTAGATGAACTTAAAGCATTTGGTCTTATCGTGCGGCAGGCGGGTTTTAAACAGCACCGAGTCCACTCGAAACTGCGTGTACAGCAGCGGCATGTAGCCGTACACCTTGACGAAGAAGTTGATGCATTTGTGGCGCTCGTGGAAATGAGAGTCGTCGTGCGACAGGGCCTGGGGGCAGCCGGGGCAGCGGAAAGTCCAACGCGACGTTACCTGAGGTGGAGAGAGAGCTGTCAGTTCTTGGTCCGTTCCGCCAAAAGACAGAACTTGATGAAACATGTGGTGGTGTCATGTAGGCCAGGGTGTCCAAGGTGTGGCACGGGGGCCATTTGCGACCCACGGCTGCAAAATGGAAAAATCTGGCAACAAATCTGAGTACCAAGATAAACGTGTACTGCCTATAGTCAAGCAAGGTGGTGGTGGTAGCGTCATGGTCTAGGGCTGTAGGAGTGCTGCTGGCACTGGGGAGATGCGGTTCACTGAGGGGAAACATGAATTCCAACATGTACTGTGGCATTCTGAAGCACAGCATGACCCCCCTCCCCTGGGAAACTGTACCGCATGTCAGTTTTCCAACATGATAAGGAGCCCAAACACTCCTCCAAGATGACAAGCGGTGATGAAATGTGGAGGTGTAGGTAAGAACCCATTCAATTTTGGTGAAGATCCAAAAAAATATGTATATTTTGGTATTTGTTGTTGTTACAGTCCACATGCATCGGGGCCAAGTGTGGCAGTGACGAACCACATCCAGCAGATGAAGCTGCTCCTCCGGTCGTACATGTTGAGGATGTGCTCTCGGATCTGATAAACATGACCACAGGCTGGAGTGGAACATTATCAACCACATTCTACAACTGGGCTCACCGGTTTTTGAACCGGTTCCAAACAGTGGAAACTGGCCATCGTCCCCGTGCACTGGTCTCGCACACCTCATCACACTGGCCGCAAAGCTATGTACTGTAGAGACACGATCACCTATTACTTTTTGGCCTTGAATGACTCTACTGAATAAGCTCTCCTTGGAAACGCCCTAAATCAAACAACTTGCAATGACTTTTTGGTCCCAATGGCTTCCCTCCCACTCAACACCCCGTAAACAAATGATGTTCTGTTAAAAAATGGGCAGTTTCGATGTTGTGACTAATATTAGATGTGTCAGTCTGAGTAATGGGTGATACGATGAGGACAGCGATATAACACAGGGCCTTTGGGAGAGGGATACACGCCTTACTGATGCTGAGCAGAACGCGACTGACCTTAATGGGCGGTTTGCGGGTGATGTGGGAGACCAGGAAGTTCATTGCGATGTCCTCACAGTTGATGTACTCGTCCACCATGTCCCTGATGGCCTGGGGCATCACGTATGAGTACAGGTAGGCGTAATACTGTGGGGAATAGACGACATTAACCGTATGAGGCTACACAGGAGGGGTGGTCTCATGTGTGGGTGCCAAAGGGGTGCGAACCTTGTGGAAGAACGCTGCTCCTGTCAGGACCATGGATAGCTCACAGGAGTAGTTGGAGTTGTAGAGCCAGGACTGGTGGTTGACATCCCAGGCGTGATATCTCCCAGGGAAACCGACAATACGATCTCTGGCCTCTCGCCACACTCTGAGATAAGGAAGAGAATAGGAATCTAAGTTGGTTTAAAAAAAAAAGAAAAAAGACTGGAACTGAAAGTAGTCCTTGTGGTTTGTACCATGCCATTTTCCTCTTCAGACATTCTGTTTACTCATAAAACATAATTACAACAGACAGATGCTAATACTCACACTACAGTCACAAACCACTGCTACAATGTGCTGAAGATACACACACACACACACACACACACACACACACACACACACACAAAAATACGTAACGCCTCCAGTGCGTTCATGTGAGCTCACAGTCAGTGGCTACAAATTGTTCCTCTCACAGGCTAGAGAGGTGCTGAGGGAACATTCCAGAGTAATTCTGGAGCACTTTGGAGTAATTCCTGACACAGCATACGCACACACGCACGCACGCACACACACACGCACACACACGCACACACACCCACACATGCAGACAGACGGCACAAGCCTGGACAAGCTGTACTGTAGTTTGTGGAAACATATCTTGGAAGAGGAGAAGGTGAACTTGTATTTACTCATGTGATTGTTTAACCTCTGACATTAAGTGAACAATAAATGTAGAAAGCATTTTTAGCATTTTAGAAAGCAACATGTTCTTCTTGGTATTTTCTTTCTACTTCCGTACGAGCTTATCGCTTCAGCTTCTGTCCGATGGCTGGTTTTGTGGAATGTGATCCTTCTGCCCTTTTATTGGGTACGAGCTGGATAATGCATTTTTGCAGAGTACGAGCATGAAACGAGTGCATTAACCGCTCGTCATTAACCGTAATCGTGATGAAGGAAAATCCTCATTGGGTAACTACTTATGTATTCAGTCTTCACGCTCTGTGATTGGCCCTCCCCAAACAGACTCGCTACAGCCAGAGAGAGGAGCAATGTTTCTCACTCTTTCACACACAGACACAATACAGACGGTGACTCCCTGCTTGCTTGGCTCAACTCCAGCTCACGTTATCTATTTTGGCTTGTATGATATCTAAAGTTAGTTTCGTTACGTACGTACGTTTTTTTTGCTGTTGTTTTTTTTTAGGTTTTCCTCAGTTCAGCTCGTATCTAACGTTACTTGGTAAACTTGTTTCGTTACGTACGCGGTCCATTTGACAAGACAGAGCTGTAAACGGCTCGTGTTGCATCGGTCACTGCCGGTGGGTTCCCCGTCTGCTTGCCTCTACTTTGGCTGGTGATATAAAGTCAGTTGGAAAACTAAACGCGTTGCTTTTGAGGAAACTACAAAGCTGACAGAATATTTTCCTGTTTGCCATCAATGGATTTTTTGCATGAATCACCAACTTCACACAGATCATGACAAAATAATGAAATAGTGTTACAGATCACTTACACAGAACACACATAGCTGAATAACAAACAAATGTAGCAATTTCTGATCAATCTATGTCAGTGTCAGACTTCAAATAATGTACCAATTTAAGCCCCACTCATTTACGGGTACAGATCATTTAGATGGGTGAACAGATACAGATGCAGATAGAGGTGTACTCGCTCATCCCGACTTCTTAATCACAAATGTTTCCTTCATTGATCAGCATTGTTCAGCCTTTGTCAGAGTACATGCCTATAAAGCAGGCATTCGATTAATTTAAAATGAGTATTTCCCCAGAATGCACTAAGTATCATGCAAAATAGCACCATTACAGACCTGAACCCAAACATGATCTCATCGTGACGCAGATGGGCATCGTCATCTATGGAGAGGATGGCCTCAGTCTCCACGACATCCCAGGGAAGGAAGCGATTGTTGAGGCTGTTCTTCTCCGTGCGGACGACCTTCCGGGGGAGAAAAATGGCTTTTAATGACTTTACTTTTACACAGCAATGTCCCCCCGTTTATTGCCGCACGTTCTTATTGCTCTTGAGGGTTTTACAAAGCACGTATTGATGCACTGTGTCACACAACGTAAAACAAAGAGCCACATTTTCACTTTCATGTGAAGAGATAGCAAACGTCTGGGTTCATTTTTTTTGTACTGTAATTCAAAAGCGGCCTTCAGATCCCTTCAAGTAAAGCTGTTTTGAATCCGAGCTCTACCGAGGCAGTAATCCAGACAGCTATATGCAGTGTACTCGAGTAAACTTCGTATCAACTCTGACAAATCAGACGCATTAGGGATTCTGTGTCAAGTACAATAAATGAGTGAACACTCAGCTAACTGGAGCACGGTGCAATGTCTAATTGTTCAAGTTTAAGTTCATTTGTAGGGCGCTAGGAGCCTTTGCAGCACCTTTGCAACTCGGTTTCTTTTCAAACTCTTTATATGTCACCATATGTCCATTTGATCCTTTATATGTGAAATTCTTAGCCAAAATCCAAATAACCCCAAAAGATGCACAATTTGGAGATCAACAAGAATTTTATGGCCTCAAAAATCGCACAACACGGATTGATACAAGGGACTGTTTGACTTTGGAGGTTAGGTACAGTATATGTCAGCCAAAAATATCAGCAAATAGTTTTTTGTTTGAATCAATAACACGAATACAGCAAATCGAGCTAACACTCTACAACTTACCACAATGGGTAGCCCTATGTCAGGCCACAGCAGGTCGTCTGAAGGAGGCTTGGGAGAATTCCACACCACCACCACCTTGTTGAGGTACGGTAGTCCATTCAACCTCTCCAAGGAGTTCATCAGCACTTCCTCACGCTCATATGTCAGCATGACCACAGTGAACTGTTCTCTGGGAACGTTCCCTCCTAAGGCTGCCTGGAACTCCTTCCCCGATCCTCCGGTGCCCCCGCCAATGGGCCTGAAACCAGTACCCGAACCTAGGAATTTGGCTTCAGAAGGCAGAACAGGGTCCAGAGGAGTGTGGGGAAACAAATGAAAAGGGCCGGGAGCGCTGTTCCACGTTCGGTAGATGTCCACAGCGGTGTAGGTAAAGTTGCGGAGAAAGCGTGGAGAAGCGTAGGGTGGCTCCGTCTCCACGGGACCCAAATCAAGATCGCCGTTGTCTGCAAGGTTGGCATCAGTTCCCGCAATTTTACCTGCTTTGTGGGGGATCTCTTGCGCAGGCTCTTCATTTATGGGTGCAGCAGGAACCTGGATCCTCGTGCGAATGCTAGCCAGGATAGTACTAAGTATGTTCTCTGAGGTGGAGAAGTAGGTCTCCCACAAAAAGCGTCCCTGTCGTCTCATAGCCAACATGTCATTGTCTGACAGGCTGCGCAGCAGGAAGTGTAGCTCTGTCACACGAGGCTTAGGCACCATTATGGCAGCTTCGCTCCATCGAATAAACTGGTGGTAAGGTAGTTTGGAGTGGTCTCCGAGCACCACGGGGATGGCCCCTACCTCTAGAGCCTCAAAAAGCCTCATTCCGCAACCTGCTGAGGCTACCAGCTGACCATCGCCCGGCGCAATCACCAAGGCAAACGTAGATGCCTTGAGTACCTCCAGCCTGTCTTCTCGCTCTCCGCAAAGACACCACTCCGTTGGCAAACTGGGCTTAGGGTTTTTACAGGTGAACTCTATAAGCACCTGATCCAAATGGCTATCCTGTACTGCTTTTAAGGTGCCGATGATGCGATCGTCATAGTCAGCTGGTGGATCTCCTTCCATCTCCTCCTCAAATGACTGAGGATGAGTCTCCTGCAAGCTGCTCCTCAGTGACTCTACCCTCTCCCCTTGGAATGTGAAGAGATACTTCCTTTTCACCGGTACCTGATGAGGCACTTCCAAGAAGTTGGGTTCAGAGAGGGCATGCACCAGTGGGGAAACGACCAAATCAAAGCCTTCACGGTACTGCTGCTCCAGGTAAGTGGACTGAGCAACTGATGCCCGCCCTGTGCTCACATTATACAAGAAATTCTGCGTCGTGGACTTTCTCGAAAGATGCACCAGTACATGATTGTGTCCATCTGATCGCCAGTAAGGAAGAGCTTTTAGTTGCTTCTCTAAATCGGAAGGATTTGGAGGTGGGGATGTGGGAGACTCCTGTAGCTCCCCAACCAGAACCAAATACAGACAGGCGACGGTGGGGTTATCAGTTACATAAATATTGCTCTTAACCGACATGGCAAAAGCCTGCTTCACCAGTGGGTCAATATACTCCCCCCATGGATAGGACCCCGCATCATAAACATAAACAGGAAATCCGGATGTGAGGGGACAGCGAGCATAGTCAAAGCAGGTGTGCAGGCGGCAAGAGCGGGAAGATTTGGGGGGTGGGAGCCCTGGGTCTTCTTTGTCAGGAAGTAACCTGACCGGTAACGAAAGCTTTGGCTGATTCTGGGCCATCAGTTCTTTATACGAATGCTCCGTCTGGCTGATGACATTCTTCAGTTGCAGTAGGTCCTGCTTGGCACTGTCAATGCTCCGCTTGCAGGCCTCAATGCGTAGGTTGAGCCTGGCAATCTCCCCGTTGAGCTCCTGCCGCTTGGCCTCCAGCTGCAGCAGCTCTTCACTGACGGACTCACGTATGCGGCACAGGTCTTGCACGTGTTTGGCCTCGCACAGTTCGCCACCAGGCCGGGGCCCGAATATCCGCTTATCGGGACTCCCGGCTTCATCGATGGTCGTGAGGTAGTAGTGGGCAATGAGCGGGAAGAAAACCAGGATAAAGAAGAGCATGAAGCTTAGCCAGGTGAGACGCACACGCCTTAACACCCATGGCTGTCCACCGGATCCTAATCCGCCACCGTTGCGCTGCATTTTTTTTTTTTATTTTTTATTTTTAAACTTTCTTAATCTGCTCCTTGTCTTACCAAGGAATCAATCATATGTTCTGCAGCAGCCATGATTCGACCTTGTCAGGCAGGTGGATGGATACTATATCATCAAAGCTGGATTCAAACCTCCTCTTCTGGGTCCTGAGGGCGGATTGTCTGAGAACCCAGCTTCACCTGTAATCTGATATGTACCCTACAGTTTGACACCCGAAACAAGCTGAGGCCATTTCTATCAGGAGGCGTTCCACATCAAGTAAGGTTCCCCTTCCGATGAGGGGTGCCCCTCAACGGGTGATGAGGGGTGGGCATGGCGGCTCAAAGGCTGGTGAAACTGGGTGGCCCATTGCTTTCATCCAGAGTCTAACCATTTTCTGAACCCTCTGTAGAGAGTCCTCTGGATGGTGGGCCAGGGGAAAGGGAACCTGAGAGAGAGAGAGAAGAGAAAATGACAGATGAGCGGTGGCTTGTTTCGGTGTAGATGTTGATCACTGATTCTAACACACCAAAAATAAACTGGAATCTACCCATGAAAACTCAGTCTCATGAAATGAAATCGATTCATTTTCACAGAATGATTTCCACAGCAGACGTCAACCCACCCATCTCACGTCATGTTCGCTCTGCTAGGGACGGTCTGGCTGGAACATTTTGATGTGACAAGACCCCCGATGACTGAATTTTAGTATGCAAAAGGTTGAACAGCAAAAATCACACATTGAAAGTTCAATGTGATTCTTGCTACAAAACAAAACACAACTTTCACCCAAGTCGGAAAAAGATGTCTAGGGGTGTATACATTGAAATCAACAGGTAACCACCTCTCCTCGAGTGAGTCAGAGCTTTTCTTTCGGTTACTCCCACACACCGATGCAGCCATGAAGCAAAAAGACAATCAAAGACCCGGGTCGTTTTTGTTAAATGTAGTTAGACAATCAGTGTAGGTTGATAAAGGGGTGCAGTTGATAATGAAATCTGGATGTGGCAACCAACGGTCCAGGCTTCTATAACTGTTATGTAGGTGGGTCATCACAGCGATTGCTTAAACTGGCCATTTTTTTGTGTGTGTGTGTGTGTTTAAACCTGTGCAGTCTGTGTTCATCTCTGCCCCTATGGACTTATCTTATTTTGCCATCGTTTTCATAGCATGGGTTGCATCTCTGTGGGTGTGTTGTTTTTACTACTGCCTGGTTGGACCAAAGATAACACATTTAAAACTACGCACTTGCTGTAAAAGTGACAATATACAGCTCCTGGCCAGTGTCTTATTGGCAATATCTGCCACATTAAGTACCAAACAAGCACGAGAGTGCATTGATAGAACCTCTATAAAAGATTATGGTGCGTTCAGACCTAAAGTTCACTTTCTCTGGTCTGAATCACTTGATGGGTTTCTAAATGTGGTCAGTTTCGCCAAGGGTTCTGTTTCTCCAAGTCAAACGAAATATGGCACAAGACACCGCGTGAGAATGTTTTCTTCCATTATTGGTCACAAGGAACTGAGTGAAACAGCGAGAAAGACGTGTGTTCATGTCTTACATAAGGATTGTGGATGATGGGCAACATATTAAAAAAAAAAAAAGCATTTTCCTTCAAGAGGAGGGCCTTCAGCAAATGATCCTCCTCTGCCTGATAAAAAGATGTGCCAGCAGACGACAACCTGCTAACTGCATACACACAAAAAAGCCTAAGATGTGCTGGTGAGGCAACAGTCTTATCAGTTTCTATGCAACCGGTAGTTATGTAATCATTATGTCGCTATGGGGACAAACCTGCATTCGCTTGGCGCTTTAGCAACTCATACTTCAGCTGTACACTTCAATCGAATAAGAGAAACCAGAGGGTGCACAGATTTTACATTTCGGAAACAACACTTGTTTGTGCCGCGGTTGGCACCAACAAATCCCAGGACATGTGACCCCTAGAATGCTGTCTGGCAACCCTGCTGCGCAGTCATGAGTCTGTGTGGCAAACCTACAATGGTCTGATTACTCGTAGCGTGGCTGCAGTGTCACAGGGGTAATAGCAGACAGATGTTAGCGAATACCGCTGCTGCTGCTCGGCCTAATCTTTGACTCGAAACAAGCTTGAGGGAGAAGCCGAATCTCAATCATCCTCTCCAATCTGTTGCGTATCTCCTCATTTGAAGCGGATCTGCATGGGGAGAAGGGGAAAAGCATCGATTGCCGTGTACTTACTTGGTGTGGATCAATAATAATTCCACATTAGCCACTGCATCCCTGAACTGTGAGGCTGCTAAGGACATAATAGACTGCTGTTGGTAGCCATTGGCACTCTCCTTCACCTTAAACACCACAATACTCTTACGAATACTTTGATGACCGCCAGTAAGTTGCATGCACTCCATGCAGCTCTTACTCCAAAAACGATCACAGCCGCAACTCATTCCATGCAAGAGTGTTGCAAGTAAGTCATTTTCCGGTAAAGAATGAGTCATTATCAGCGAGAACGAAGTCAGATGCCGCTTTCCAGTTGCCAGACATTTTGAGACGAGCGCTTGTGTAAATGAACAGCCTGTCTCCCACATACCAGCACAGCTTTCTGACTCCGTCCTCATGAAAGACGAGCAAAAACAGGAATGTCCCAAGTTTGAAGTCAACTCAATGAGCGCTATTGAGATGCGGGGGGAGGCAGGGGGAAGTAGCAGGTGAAATGAGTGCGAGGCCTCTCGGGATAACAGGTTAAGCGTAAAGATTCCCCCCCCCCCCCCTTCCCCCCGCCCCCCCTCCTGTCTGTTCCTCCTGTTAGAAAGAAATTGAGGCAAGGGGGAGGATTTGAGGTCTGACAGGGAGAGCTTGTATTTTTAATAAGTCTCTGAGAAGCCAGACTCCAAGCGGTGAGTCTGAAATATTAAGACGACGAATCTTTACTTATTCCTTTAATGATCAAAAAGTACTTCCCAAAAACGAGGAGGAATATTCTCTTATATGTAACATTCTTGCAAAGGCTCATAGCAATAATCACCCAAAAACTATCAAGCAAAATGTGTAAGTGGTCCTTTCTTATGTGTGTAATGCAGGGCTCCCCTTTTTATAAGGACGCATTAGAAACCACCAGCTGTGGGCTTGTCAGCATTGTGCAATACAGTTTGGAGGGCATCATAATTAGTACACAATTAGTGGCAGCACCATATTGACCTGAATGTAAGACCGGTATTTCCCCCCCTGAAAAACAAGGTCTGAACATCACAGGGGTCTATTGAGGCACTCTTTGTCCGGTCCTGGGATCATCGGGACACGCAAACTCCTCCACCTCCACAAGGTGGCAGCTCAGGGAGGAGTGAGACACCCGGACTCCTCCCTGGGGAGGTGTTCAGGGCACGTCTGACCGGTATAAGGCCTCGGGGAAGACCCACGACACGTTGGAGAGACTGCGTCTCCCAACTGGCCGCAAGAGAGTCAGGGCGTGATGTTCAAACCGGGATGTTGCGAGGCAAGTCACTCGCACACATACACACTCGTGCCCTGGAGAAATGCAGCCGCTACACAGAGACCCCCTGGAATTGAAAGTGGCTAAAAAGTTGCACAGGTTAGCTGTGCTAGGTTAGATGCTAATTTAAGACCAAGATCAATGAAGCAGAGTCAAAGAACTGTCGAGCAGCCAAGAAATTTGACATGCTGGCTATTGTATTGTAATGTACGACCAGTTATTATTTCACTGATAAAAAAAAAAAAAAAAAGGATTCATAAAGGAGGTGCCGCCTTACAGTATATTCATGGTCATCTTATATTCGGGTTAGTCTTCTCAGGTTGTTTTGCTTTTATGCAGAATATAGGCTGCTCAGAAGCATCATAAAGAGGCGCAAACAGCGGTGATGGGGAGATGATTTACTCACTTTTCAAACAAGACAATCAAAGAAAGTCTTTCAGGTAGAAAATGTTTCGCAGACGGCTTTAATGCGTCAGAAAATGAACAAAATGAAACAAGTGAATGAAACTGCTCAGGCCTCTAAGGCCTCATTGGTCTTGCAGGCTACTGCTGGCATCATTAAGTGCGATAGAGGAGATCGAGTCAGGCTGGTAGCTCAGGAGAAAATATGAGGCAGCTGCTGGGGGGGAAATGAGCGCACTGGCTAAGAGGAGCAGCTGTTGAAGCCGTGACTCGGCAATTCACTTTTTGCTGGAAATTATAGTTGCAGCTTCCCATAGCAGATGCCATGGTGTCCTTCTGTAGACTGCAAACTAGTCTGAAGCAACAGCGGGTACCATTTTGCATTTGCCGGGAGGAAAAAGGTAGCGCGAAAGACGCATATGGTGAGGAAAAAAACAAAGGGGGGGGGGGGGGGGGGGGGGAGTCATTTAAAATGTATGACGTCTCAATAGAAGGTAAAGCAAGGTAAAAGCTATGCAAAGGGAATATATTAATATGCTCATAGGCAAAACACTTGGTCCGCAGGGCTGCAATATATTAATATGCTTATAGGCAAAACACTTGGTCCGCAAGGGCTGCAAGACTTCTACGCTGTCCATGAAACCTCTGCTGCAACACTACTGTGGCTCCAGCAATAGGGCAGCAACTTCACAATGTGACAGCCAATTAGTGAAGAAAAGGTTTAAATAATAATTTAAAAAAATCAGCACGTAACAGTGCATGCATTTTTATAACAAGCTTCAACTTCCAAACACCTCCAACAGACCCACAAGCTGTGCGTACCTATCAGGTTTCCAACAACGGCGGCTTCCTTTAATAGGGTGGCTGCAACGGGAAAGTGACCCCCTTCATTAGCCAAATCTAATTAAAAGCTGCCACATGCTTTGACTGCACAATGAAGTTACACAAAGATGAAACAGCGAGAGAGAGCGAGAGCGGATGCTGAGGCTTCCAGAGAGCAACAA
Source organism: Dunckerocampus dactyliophorus (assembly GCF_027744805.1). Taxonomy (NCBI): domain Eukaryota; kingdom Metazoa; phylum Chordata; class Actinopteri; order Syngnathiformes; family Syngnathidae; genus Dunckerocampus; species Dunckerocampus dactyliophorus. The sequence continues at coordinate 5,333,373 of NC_072837.1, forward strand.
ACACGGTGCAAGCCCTGCTTATTAAGTATTTTATGCTCCAAAAATGGACAGATGAAAGGACACCAGTTAGATCTTATTTGGTGCACCAAAAATAAAAACAGAACTGTGTGCATTATTTGAAAGCACTACAAATATTATATATATGTGTGTATCTATATAGATACACATGTATATATATTTATTTATAGGTCTTTGCATCTGCAGAGATGTTCTAATAAATTAAATATGACCAGTTTTGAGTTGGTCAACTGGATTAATATGACCTAAAAATCTAAAAAGACTGCTTTTTATGACAACAAAATGGAACTGTCTGCCCACTTTTTTTGGAAATAAATAATAAATAAGCCATAAAGAAATATATACACATACAGTATGTTGTGCTGCTGTAACCTTCATCTCCCTGTGGGTACATGCCCAGGGCATCAATAAAGTTCTAATCTAGTCTAATGGAATCTAAAGCAGTATAAAGTTAGTACTCATAAGTAAAATTACAACAGCACCATAATCAATAAAAAAACAAGGTCGATAATTTGGACGTCTCGATAAATTGCCGTGTGCGACATGTACGTATACATGTGCGTTCGCCTGTTCCATTTCCTGGTCTCGCTGTAGCACACAGGCTGGATGACAAGAGGGTTCACTCTGCTTGTGTCTGAGCGCATTGGTTGTATAGTGAAATTAAGGGGAAGAGTGAGCCTACTGTCAGCTTTTCAGCGTATCTGTCGCAGTACGTGGCGGCACGTTCTATCGATTATCGTCGATAATTTTCAGCACAATTATCAACCAGCAAAATTTGGCCTATAAATTACCAAGACAACATTTTGAGTGGTTACAGCAACTTGGCTCGTACGGGAAGTTTGTACACAGCTAGCTAGCTCGCCAATTACGTCTGGCTAAAAAAACTAAAGTACACTGAATAATTAATCATCACAATAACTTGGCCGACATACGCACCAGAACTTTCGCTTAGTGTGTACAACTTTTAAATGATGTCCAAGGGTGAGCCAGGATGCTCGCTTGCCAGCTAAGTGTAAATTCAGAAGGTTTTATGGTCAAACACGGGTAAATGAAGACAGTGGAACCTCCTGGGAGTTCAAAGAAGACCATGAGTGGCATCATGGGAGATGTTGGCAAGTCTCACGTGGACATCGAAGGCATGACTACAAGTTTTCTTAGTGATCCATGAAAGCAACACTTTTTCAATTCCAGCAATACCTACAAATATCCACTAGGTGCTGACTGTGCCGTTAATAATGCTGTTTATTTCCGAGAGAGTGTGCCGTACACCGAGCCAGACACAAAGGACAACTGTAGAGACGCTGAAGCGGTTGCTAACAGCTGCTGCTGTAAGTTATGCAAACGCTAACAGTTTCTTTGACGGATCATTAATAAAACAACAGTCCAATAACAAACCGAGCTGCAAGCCTTTCTCCGTAGCAGACATCCTGGCTTGTCATACACACGTGGACAAAGTAACATGGACGTGTCAGGCCGCTGGCATTGTACGTGCCAACAGAACAGTCATCAATCATGTTCCAACCAAAAAGAGAGCACAACAAGCACTACACATTCATTCAGGCATGGACGTATGCAAACATTGGCTTTGGACTCTCAATGCGGAGCCAGTTTCATCTCCTTGCGTGTACATCGAGCTGTGCCAGGTGCTGCAATAGCAAACGTTGGCAAAACCCAAAAATAGGACTAGCTAGGGAGCCACGGTGATCGTGTAGAAAAATGAAGGCTTGTCTGGCTTCAACTTATTCCGATTCACTGGGGAACTGTCCTCCTTCCATGGGAAAGACCTCTTTAAAGACACACTTGCTGTGTTTGCTGAGATGCCGTACGGAAACACTGCATGAACGCTGCACAACAGTACGGCAACACCGTCAGGCTTAAAAGGCAACTGCACATCAGACGAGAGCGCCGTTGCTCGACATTTTTGGCGCTTGTGTTGACAATTTGCAGACAACATAAGCAGCTTTGCACGGTGATTATTAAAACAGCTGACTAATCATCGCATGAGGAAGGTGCTAATCCTGGTGTTGCACCTTTCATGTGCACTCCTAAAATCCTTCTAACATTAGTTGGCCACGCTTGGATTTTGCCTGTAAATATTTAAGCGGGGGGGAGGAAAAAAAAAGAGCCCGGATGAGGGTGGGTCTAAAAAAAAATAAATGCTGTTATCTTGGCCCGGCATCAGCCGTTCTTGCTGCATCCTCTGGAGAGTCTCCACTCGCCACACGGAGCGAGCCGTAGCAGATTGACTCGGGCCGGCAACAGCTGCCAGAACCCCCGGAAGCCTCATCTTCCATGACACTGATGGACCGTGGGAGGGAAGCCAGGGTGACTAGTCCTTGACATGGGAGAGTTACGCCACTACACAACGTGGACGGACGTCAGTGCGGATACTTGGGATGAAACGGTACATCATCATGCCGTTACAATGCAGTCACAAGTGCACAACAAACATAAGAAGTAGTCATGTGTGTGTGATTTCATACAGTCTTATGAGAAAACATTACGACACCGCATGACATTTATGGCGCCCCCTATGGGTTGTACTCAAAACGTTGTGCAAGAGGTGGTAGCATACATGTAGCACACATGCAGCGGGACCTCGGTTTTCATTCCAAACGGTCCAACGCAAACCAAAATGTACGAAATGTACATAATTCTGACTTTCTCATCTCTAAATTAGGACTTTTTGTCATAATTACGACTACTTATCTCATAATTATGACTTTCCTATCTCATAATTGTGACTAATTATGACGTTTTATCTCACAAGTTTGACTTTTTATGTCATAATTGTCTTATCTCATAATTGACTTTATCTCATAATTTTGACTTTTTATCTCATAATTACGACTTTCCTATCTCTTAATTCTGACGTTTTATCTCACAGGTTTGACTTTTAATGTCATAATGATGTCTCTTATCTCATAATTTTGACTTTTTAATCTCATAATTTTGACTTTATATTTCATAATTACGACTTTACCTCATAATTATGTCTTTCTTATCTCATAATTAAAACTTTTTATCTCATAATTCTGACGTTTTATCTCACAGGTTTGACTTTTTATGTCATAATGGGTCTCTTATCTCATAATTTCAACTTTTCATCTCATAATTAGGTCTTTCTTATCTTATAATTATGTCTTTATCTCATAATTTCGACTTTTTAGCTCATAATTATGACTTTATCTCACAAATATGACTTTCCTGTCTCATAATAATGAAGTCATATTGGCCCTAGTTACAGACACTGAAAAATATGAATAAAAAATAATTCTTATAGCAAATAGTTCTGGTTTTACATGCAGAAAAGAATGTGAAATAATTATGAATGACGAATGGATGGAATCTATTGTTGATGCAGACTTCCTGTACATTCTGGCGACATTGAAAGAAAGTGTTCCTCGCCTCCTTTATCAGATTGTTAGCACTCGCAGCTTTCTTTGGCCCCATGGCAGGTTATTTAACAGTCGCCATCAATAAAAAAAATGCACAGACAGTGAGTCAGCACAAGTCTGCTTTGTTTGTCAGGTCCAGGGCAAACAGACTAGTTTGTTATTTGCAATGATGTACGAAAAACGAGACAAGCTGTAGCACTGCAGCGAAATATTGCTTAAATAAATGTTGACGAAAAGTAAATCATATACAAACGGGGGCGTACGAAAACTGAAGTTGGACTGCATCCTCAAAGTTGAATAACCATTAAACACACGGTCAATGACTTGCTAAGTCTTGCCCGTGCCTCTGCAAAGACGCCTGCTCGATGGCGACCATGTTTTTCAACCAATCTTGCTGACATTTTACCGACATGTGCTTGTCAGACATGTGCTTATCAGTATTTATCAGACTTATGGGGTCAAACTTTGGGGTTTAACGACCAAAAAAAAACCCCAAAAAAATGAGATTGGCAGGACAGACAAATCCCACTCCTTCGCTGGCAGGCACGGTGCCGTGCGGAGAAACCGTTTTACTCACACTGCCAAAAGTCAAACAAGTTGGGTCATCTCCTACTTTGCCTCGTTCATTTCCGCTGACGCACTTGGGGCGGCAGCAGCAACTGTCGGTCTCGGAAAATGATCATGAAAAAGCCAAAAAAATAATAATCCGCCGCTGCTGCTACAAGCCGCACAGACAGAAGCCTGAACACTCTCGTGTCTGAGAACAGATGTGCATCGAAACAGGAAGGAGAGTTTCGCTACAACTCAAGAGATTTGTCAGGAAAAGTGCAAGCGAGCAGGCGGCAGCTCAGTTTGGTGAGCCATCAGAGCCTCACATCCGCTCAGAAAAGCATATCCCTTCTTACTGGTTGCAGCTCTGCTCTCCACATTCTTGCTGGATCATGCTGTGTGCCAAAACTGACCTATGCAACTGTCCGTTTTTGGGTTTTTTTTTTATGTTAACCAGTCCCCAGCAGAATCATGATATTCCACAGGCCTTAGCAGAGAGGCTGACTTACGTTGGCGTATAAAAGACTTTTTATTCTCAAAATCTGAACTGATTTGGACCCAAAATGTGTCCAAATCTGAGCACAAACAGCGATGCTGTGCTGGTATCTCATAATCACACTATGGGAACAGATACACGTCACACTGGATAGACATAATTTGATATTACTGTCCCTAAATTGATGCTATTCTTTCAAGAGAGTGCATGTTATGCTGCTGCGCCTCAAAATCAGCAAAATAAGTCGCTGGACCCAAAAAAAAAAAATGTATGAACAGCTTTGAGAAACTAGAGGAACTGTCATGGTTTTACTTCGATTTGCTCCTTCATTCAAAGACGGTGCATGATATGCCGCTTGCCAGTGTGCCACGTTCAACTCAGGAAGGGAAAATACACCGCTGGAACCCAAAGCTGCATAAAATGAGAGACACAATAGCGTGATCCACGTAAATGGAGGCGCAACGGTGGCATGTCGTGATGGGAGATGACCAGAGCCGCAACAATTAATCGATGGTTAATCGATTACCCAATTAATCCACAACTGCTTTGGTCGGAGATTCATCATTTTTTGATTTAAATATGCAAATATCCTCTCATTTCAGCCTCTCCAATGTGAATATTTTTTAATTTCCTGAGTCATCCATGAAAGCAGACCAATTATCTTTATGTTTTAGCCAAAACAAGATATTCACCGCATATCAGCTTTCACTTTGGAAAACAGCGATGGGCATTTTTGCCTCTTTTGTGCTGTACCGCGGACCCAACCAACGGTTTGTTTCATATTCATTCGGTCCATCTACGGCCTAACCCATTACTCCATTCACCGAAACACAAGCTTCAGATTAACGGACTAAGAAAATGATCACGATTGTATTTTTGTGTACATTTTTTGTTTTACTGAAGCTATTTTGTATTATTTAACATGATTTTAAACGAATATTCCAGCGACAACCTGGTGTTTGTACACTTGTTTGCCTTGTCAGTTGAAATCTTCTATGTCTGAACAAAAATGTGTGTTTTTTTTATTCAATACGATTCATCGGAAACAAATATAAATGTAGATGAGCGTTTGTTATAAGAGCTTTACATGGATTTTTTTCCCCCAGCTAGCACTGCTAGGCCATTGTAAACATAAGTGAATCCATTCAATTCAGTCCAATCTCTTCCATATTCGCCTCATCTGTCGCTGTACTGTATAAGCCGTAACGCTAAGCGTAATGGAAGACAACAATAGTGCTGATGTTGTCAGCGTGCCGCCGTTCAGCGCTGCGACGACAGCGAGGATCAATTTGGGAGCACGGGCAATGTCAAAGACATATTGTGACTTTGAGAAAAATCGATGTCGTTTTTCACAGTGCGAGCTGCCATGCTGAGTCAATATTCAACGGGTGCCCCAACAGTTTAAGGAATTTTGCATAGCAAGAAAACCCTGGCAGACGCCAACATGACATACAGTGTGTAGCATGGCAGTGGTTTGGCCACAGATGTTTGCATTCCCGTGCATAAACGTGCATACTGTGGGACGCACACGCACAACAAGCAGACGTTTAAGTGTCATTATTGCAGAATGTCCGAAAACATCATGAACTTTGAAGCCATTTCACGTAAACGGGAGCTGTGCTTGAAGTCGTGGTTTCAGACCAAATCCCAACCTCTTCTGCATGGAAACTGATGTTATACTGTATCGACCCGAATATAATACCACACTGATTATGAGATGTTTTTTTTTTTTTTAAACAGTTCAACAGTGGCTTACTGACTCGCTTTCATTGATCACCACGTTGGGGCGGGCCCTTTTACAGCGCAAAGCCACCCACATACTTTTGTTCTAACTAGGCCTGTCATGATAACAAATGTGTCTGGTCAATGATTGCCCTACAAATTATTGACGATAATCGATAATATGGACATTTTTTTAAATTAATTATATGGCATAAAAATGAGTACATTGTATCGAAAGCAATGAACTTTAATTTCTGAAGAGGATTTAACATTGTAATTGGAATGACAAGCGCTTTTAAATAAATTAAACAACATCATTAATTCAACAAAGAAAGACAAAAAAAAACCTCAATGAAAATAAAACGGCCCGTCTCTGTTAAGAAAAAAAACACTCCAATAAAAACCACACACACACGCAGTTATGTAGTGTCTCGTTAAACTGATGTAAGTGGTCATATTTGAGCTGGCCCACATATCTGCGGTGACGGAGTAAAATATGTTTCTGACATCCTTCCACACATCATCTTTCACTCGGCTATACAGTTCAGTTTGTGACATGATGTCCATGCACGTTCTCCCAGGCAATTCCTAATGTCCGTTAAACATTTTTAACATTTCAATGTAGCAAGCGACACTGACCGACTGTCGAGGCGAAGGCTCCTTTCCACCTCCGTTTTAGGTGTGCAAACAAGTCGGTCGTATTCCCGTGCTTCCTCGTCACTACTCTGAACCAACGTGACATCTCAGTTCGTCGTGCGCTCACCTTGTTCACTCTGTTTAAAACTGAAATATTCCCACACTGGGGATGTGGCATTCGCCTTAGAAACTATCGCTTTCGTGCCGTCGTCATTCATGGCCAACGAGGCTAGTTTGCTGCTAGCCAAGGCAGCCCCGCCTCCACTTACAAGGACAAAGACGCGAGATGACGACAGGAGGGTCCACTCTCTCCGTTCCTTCCACCGTAGAACCAACGCACACAGACAGCTCTAGAGTGAATACAAACACGAACGCACGCACGAATGCCAGTGAAAATGATGGATGTCGGTTTTTTTTTTTTAAGCATTTGATTAATCGATGTATCGATTATCGTGACAGGCTGACGGAATAAGGCTATGAGTCAGAGGTCACGGGGGCTAAATGCAAGCAAATACAACACCGGTGCTGCAGAGAACGATCCGCCCGCCAACTGAGATACCGGGAGGACCAAACGGTCTCTGAAATGAAACCCAGTTCCTCTTCCTCATAGGCTCGCTTTGGAGGCGGTCCCAATGCTCAGGAACCGTCCCGTTAACTTCCCGTTTGTTGGTGTAGTGCCCCGATCTGATGTCAGCGTCCCAGCCAGGGAAACCGGAACGATGACTCACAACAAATCTCTATGTGTGTGTGTGTGTGTGTGTGTGTGTGTGTGTGTGTGTGTGTGTGAGAGACGTTCATTAAAGAAGAACAGGGTGCTTTTTGTTTGGCGTGTGTCATCTCGCTGTTGCCGGTAACACCTGCTTGCAGCTCCACTCCGACACCAGTGGGGAATTTCACATCTGTAACAACCATCATCTTAGAGTGACAGGAAGAAAAGCTCGGACTCGCTCCCACGGAAGTAATTTGGTGCCATCTTTGCATGTCTGAATCCCTAGACTTCAAATATAAGACCGCCCATCTATTTCAGACGTGCGCGGTGGGGGGGGGGATAGTCCTAAATTGGGGTCAGTACGGTGTGCATTGCATTATTCCGCAGACGTGAAATGGGTGGCGGTCAGTCACGAATGGATTTGAACCGCAACAGACAAGTTTTGGCACGAGCTGTTCTCCCTCGCTCACAAACGCATGATGGGAGCTTGCTGTTCCAACTTTGTACAGTAGATGGCGTGAGCAACTCCACGTTACGCCAACAGCAGAGTAGCGTAGCCACGTCCAGCCAAACCACACTTCCAGATGAGCTGAACGAGTTCTATGCCCGCTTTGACACCCAAACTCCTGATGAGCAGAGAGGGTGGCTGAACCTGGGGAGCACACAGGACTCACCTCTCATGGTGACATCAGCTGATGTGCGCAGGGTTCTAAACAAAACAAACCCACGAAAAGCAGCAGGGCCAGACAACATCTCAGGACGTGCACTTCGGGTTTGCTCATCAGAGCTAGCTGATGTGCTTGCTGACATATTTAACCTGTCGCTTGCACAAGCATCTGTACCGACCTGCTTTAAGTCCACCACCATAGTGCCCGTACCCAAGAAGAGCAACGTGACCTGCTTGAATGACTATCGCCCTATAGCACTCACTCCTATTGTTATGAAGTGCTTTGAAAGAATAGTCATGACCCACATCAAAAAGAGCATCCCGGCGGCAACTGTGGACCCTCTACAGTTTGCATATCGCCAGAACCGGTCCACTGATGATGCAGTCAACACTGCCATCCACACAGCCCTTTCTCACCTACAGGGCCAGGACACATACGTCAGAATGCTATTTATAGACTATAGCTCTGCTTTTAATACAGTCAGCCCCCACAAACTCACAGATAAGCTCCTCACACTTGGCCTGTCTCCCTCCCTCTGTAACTGGGTGTTTAACTTTCTCACAGGCAGGCCCCAGTCAGTCAGAGTCCACAACCGCACATCCGGCTCAAGAATTGTGAGCACTGGGACCCCACAGGGGTGTGTGCTGAGTCCACTCCTCTACACGCTCTTCACCTACGATTGCGTGGCCTCCCAGAACAACACCAGCATCATTAAATTTGCGGATGACACTACAGTCATCGGACTGATCACTGGTGGTGTTGAAACATCATACAGAAGAGAGGTGGCGGACCTCATAGCTTGGTGTCGTGATAACAATCTCCTTCTCAATACAGATAAGACTAAAGAGATGATCATTGACCCAAGAACAAGGGAAAAGGAGCCGCATAGACCCCTGTTTATTGATGAGGCTGAGGTGGAGAGGGTGAAAACCTTCAAGTTCCTTGGCACACACATCAGCGAGGACCTCACCTGGTCTCACAACACCCAACAAATTCTGAAGAAGTCCCAAAGGAGACTGTACTTCCTGAGAAGACTGAGGAAATTTGGCATGTCCACCACAATCCTGAGTTGCTTCTACAGATGCACTATCGAAAGTGTCCTTACCGCCTCCATCACTGTTTGGTACGGTAACTGTACAACACGTGATAGGAAGGCACTCCAGCGGGTGATCAAGACCTCACAGAACATTGTTGGGGCAGCCCTCCCCTCACTGCAAGACATTTATAAATCTAGAGTCCTACGCAGAACACACAACCTCATCAAGGACAGCACACATCCACAACACTCATTATTCACACTCCTACCATCAGGCAGACGCTACAGGAGTTTGAAGTCCAGGACCACAAGGCTGGCAAACAGCTTTTACCCACAGGCCATCAGGCTCCTCAACGAAGCACTCGCACACGCCGCACGCAACACACGCACACACTCATAGCACTTTATTTATTTATTTGTATTATTTCTTTGTATTAATGTCTCTTCTGTTGTTGTTGCTTAATTTATTGGTATATATGTTTATGTGTTTATGTTTCTTATGTTCTTATTCTTTCATTTGTTTTCTTTCTTTTCTTGGGAGAATGAACAGAATAAGATTTTCATTGCATGGTATAACTGCTGTTTTACTATGCACATGACAATAAAACTCTCTTGATCTCTTGATCTCTTGAACATGACGAGCCAGTGGCTTCAGTGGTCCCGAGTGACGACCATTAATTGACACACAAATGCACCGCCGTGACCGCAAAGCATCCTCTTTGATTCAAAGTGTAAAACCATTTTTAAGCAACGTGCTGTCGAGTAATTGAGTTTTAACCAGCAAATAGGTGTCTTTCCCCGCTTACTGCGCAACGCAGGCAGCACAGAGTGTTCCCGTGAGGAGAACACATCCAGCCAGGGTCTGGGGAGGGTACCAGATGGCTCAAGTCGCTGACGAAAAACGATGGGTTCTGCTGGTTTTACGTAACTGCAGAGGATCGTGCACAGCGCCGGTTGTTTTCCTGCAACCTTTTCACGTCTTCTTCCCCCCAGCCGGTTTCGTTTCACTCTCAAGGTCGCATCCCGAATCGATAGAGCCTCAGTCATAATGGGCCCGTCAACGTGGCGGTTTAATCTCCGGAGATACGCCGGGTTACAAAACGTCTCGTGTTACAGTTTTACAACCACACTCTATTATAGAAATTGTGGCCTTTAATCGTTGTGGTGCTGCCAGGAGATGAGCGGGCATGTCTACATTCAATACGCATGACCTGAGTTATTGCTGCTTCACACTTCACACATGTCACACAAGAACTCAGTTCAGCGAGCGTCAAATCGTCTGAAAATGTTTCGTTTTTCTGCACAATCCTCGCTTTCTGTAAAAACGTTCCAATTGCTTCCACTGCCACATTTCTCAAGCCATTCCAACATCAAAGTGTTGAATACGTTCAGGACAGTCAGGCTACCGTTTTATCCACGTGGTAAAAATTTTCGCTTTACGCAAAATTACCCACTTTTCTGTTTTGTTACTGCTGCCACATTTCTCAACCAATTAAAACCATTCCAAAGTCAAAATGCACAACTAAATTAGCGTTCCTGATACATTGCGCTATCATGTTATGTGTGAGCATGCTAACATTATTTAGCATTTTCTGCCACTTTGAGTGTTAACATATGCATGCTAACATTAGCATAGCAGCATTTGTAACCGTTTTTAGAAGTAGAAATCATAGAAACAGTTTGTACTATCACGTTAAGTGTTAGCATGTTAGCATTGCTAGCATGCTAACATTAGCGCAGCAGCATTTTTATCCATTTTCGTTAGTATAAACATTGACAGATACTCTGCGCTATCATGCTAGGTTTTGCATGCTAACGTAAGCATTGCTAACATGCCAACATTAGCATAGTAACATTTTAGCCGTTTTCATGAGTAGAAACTTTTAGAAAACACCTAGTGGTATCATGTTAGATGTTAGTGCTAGAATGCTAACATTAGCATAGTAGTATTTTTGGACATTTTCATAAGTATTACCATGTTCTACCAAGCTTTTAAAAAATGCTCTGCAATCGCTTGCTCTACTGTTTTTGGTTGATTCCACTTTTTTTCCCTTGTGTCCTAAATACTCATATTCATTCTGCATTGAACGCACCAGAATTAGAGCGGAGCCTTGGTTATCATCATTAATCCATTTATGATGAAGGGTGCATATAAATATATATAAATGACAAATGAAAGGCAGAATATTATAGTTACTTTTACCTCCATTGAAGACGTGATTCTTGCCCAAGACACAATGTGGCAGCAAGATCACCACGGACATCACCTTTGCGTTTTGCCAGAAACACCACCTTTTTCAAACAGAGCATCTCGAAGGGTCTGATTATTCACTAAACGCTGATTCCACTTGCTATCTTCTTATTCTCTGGCAGACCAACAGCGCCTCTGCTGGTTGAAGTCAAGTAGTACACTCCATTTTGACTGCTGCTTCAAGACGCAATGAATACACAATCAATCGCATATGATTGACAAGTAATAAAAACGATTACCATGCCCTTTGTTTTGTTTTTTCTTTGGCTTTTTGTGCCTTTAAAAAAAAACGTTCCCACATTGGGAAACACCGGTATGTATTGTTTGAAAAGGTTTTTAAAAGAAAGACCCTAGAAAAGATCATTTCTACTTCCAATACTTCCTTTGGGAAAACATGTTTGGAAATCAGAACAAATCGTTTGATTTGGGAAAACATATTATAGAAAACATACACATTCAACACAGTAACAGATTACAGAAAATGTCTAGTGTATAAATCTACGCTTTTTAATGGAATTTGATGAGACTTTGTGGACTAAATCCGAAACAAAATGCCAACATTGATACCACACCAACTTGGTTGACGTGTGTCTAGTGCGCAAACACATACTTGCAACAGCTGGATGAAACGTGCAACTCTACACTGTAACGCCTCCAGTACGCCGTTATTTGCGTGTAAATAGCTAGAATAGGGGGAATGAAAGTACATGTTCTATAAAGGTGTGCACATAGGCAAACATAACGTCTCTTAGCTAGCCTGTTAGCCAGCAGTGGTACCAACATTCTCTACCATCTTCACTGGCCCTCCAATGTTAGCTTCAGTGGCTACTCACCCTCTGACACCCTCCGGGATGTCCTAGTGAATCAACCACAGCCGCTACGAAGGTTTGTCAACTCGTAAATCCTCCCTTGTGTTAATTTTGTACGACTCGATGGTCCGGAAGAGGCTGTGAGCGAGCTCAGCGCATCATTAAAAACTGCATTGTTGCTGCTGAGACGGCCCGCACAAACACCGCCGACAACTGTGCCACAGTGCATTGTGGGTAAACCTGTGCCGTTTTGCATGGCATTAAAAATGTGGTGAACACACGCTATCTGCTGGTTACAAATGGTACTTCTATTCAAGTAATTTATTCAAGCAAGTACTACGGTTTTATCGCGTGGCAAATCTTTGAAAACATAATATGCTTGACGATTAATTAATAGAGTTTCTATAAATAAAAGTAAGCCCTGTCGAGGCCCCAGCGAGGATCGAACTCGCGACCCCTGGTTTACAAGACCAGTGCTCTAACCACTGAGCTATGGAGCCCGATGCTACTACGATAGAGAGGAATCATTATTTTTCAAATCGTACACATTCGTTCGGTCTCGCGGTATAAACTGTATCTTATAATTATAACATTTGGTTTAAGCATAACACTTTTCAACGTTCGGGTGCTATTGACCAATCAGCGTCCCTTATTCCAACAATCTCCAAATTCCTCACCCAATCAGCTCCGCATATGTCCATCTTTGTCGAATATATCCAACAATATCCAACAACAGCGCCCTGGTGCTTCGCGCTTTATTAGCATATTTGCAACATTTAACCAAAGACGAACATGCTTACAAGCAGTGATGCTTGTTAAACGACATAGGACTGAGTTTTCTGATCTAATAAGAAAAACTTTTTATGGCGTTAGTATATGTACTTTGTAATATGCTAGGTCGTAGGTACTAGCAGTTGGACTAGTTGCACGAGTGCAGTAGTTCACTCCAATTTCTTAACAGACTTTGGTAGCTTGACAACATGTAATTGTAGAGTGTAACGGGAAAGTAATTGATACCTGCTCAATGCATATTGAATCAAAATGAAAAGATTGGAGGATGCGGGCATCGATCCCGCTACCTCTCGCATGCTAAGCGAGCGCTCTACCATTTGAGCTAATCCCCCTGAAGCTGCATTCACATCATACAAGTTCAAACTTCAACAATTATTAATTCGGTACATCGCGTTAGACCTGTGTCGGTAAATTAAATATAAATTATTTAAATATTAAATAACTAATCCCCCGACGTTAATAGAGATTTCGAGAAAGATGAAGATAAATGCAATTTTGTAATAAGGGCGATTGATTGGTTGACAGCACACGATATGCAGAAGTGGAGCTGATTGGGTGAACATATTTAATTTACCGACACTGGTCTAACGCGATGTACCGAATTAATAATTGTTGAAGTTTGAACTTGTATGATGTGAATGCAGCTTCAGGGGGATTAGCTCAAATGGTAGAGCGCTCGCTTAGCATGCGAGAGGTAGCGGGATCGATGCCCGCATCCTCCAATCTTTTCATTTTGATTCAATATGCATTGAGCAGGTATCAATTACTTTCCCGTTACACTCTACAATTACATGTTGTCAAGCTACCAAAGTCTGTTAAGAAATTGGAGTGAACTACTGCACTGGTGTAACTAGCCCAACTGCTAGTACCTACGACCTAGCATATTACAAAGTACATATACTAACGCCATAAAAATGCCCACAGTAATTGTCATGAAATTATCTCTTCAAAGTGAACTTTCGTCTTAATAGCTTACGCTTGCGAGGCAGTTTGGGACTTGTAATATTGCGTGTGTTTAACGCTAACATTAAATACAAAATATTAAATAATTGCAAGACAGTCTTTATTATAAATCATTTATTTAGATAAGACATACACCATCCATATTGTCCAAACATCTGGTTCACAGGGAGGAATCAGCTGGTGTGAAGTGTCTGAACAAGGTCTGGGTGTTTATACCTTCCAGGTCATGTGTCCATACGGGCACATACAATAATAAATCTGCATCAATTACGAGTTCATGATTGTAGTGCTGCCTTCAAAACCTGACGACAGTGAAAAATAAAAAAGCAGACTGTAATCAGGAAAGTCAGCAGGAGGCTGAGTCTCCTCCAGGACCTCCTGGATTAAAGTGTGTTATCTTGAGAGGGGGTCTTTTGGACTGTTGAGCTACATAGTTGACTTTCACCAAAATCAACGATGGCTTTACATAGCCAAAAATGTAAAACGCACACAACAACATAGAATGTGATTCTAGTAAGCATGGCCAAGTGAGAAGACTATACAACTTACTGTTAATCATTTCTCTGCCCCTTTAACAGTTTTCATACAACACTTTCCCCATATATTTCAATAAAAAAAATTATTAATTCTCTTCAACCCAACATAATACTTTTTAACCCCCAAATGGACCTTCACAGTAGAAAACTCAAGGAAAGGAGGAAAAAAAGCTGTGTGGTGGAAACAAATGATTGGTAGAAAAAAAAAAAAAAAAACACATTTATACACAACAATGTGAGCTCATTGACAAAAATGTAGCCAACGTATAATACAGAAGGGTCCTCTTGTGGTCAGTGTTTGACCCTAAAGAGTCCAATCACAGTTTAATGAAGAGGGGCGCAGCTGTAGTGAAAAGCAATCTCAGACTGTGTTGGTGTGTGTGTGTATTAAATGTGACTGTTGTGTGTTACGCTCGTGTCAACAGCTCCTGAGCCCACGTCTTGATGGCAGAGGTGGTATGTTGGAGCAGTTGCCACGTAGAGTTGGTGAAGGATAAAGCGTGCCCTTGCAGACATGATACAGATACTTCGCCGCTGCAAAAGAATGACAAAAAACAGAATTCACTCATTCGCGCTTGATTAGAAGTAAAATTAAAATGGGGAGAAAAAAAAAAAAAAGGCACTGACTTGCAGGAGTCCTGAAGGCTGGTCCACGCAAGTTGTAGCAGCTCAAACATAAACGCCAATGCTGGCAAGATGTAGCGTTGGTGGATCAAGAGGATCAGCTCCTTCAGATAAGCCAACACCTGGAATACACCGTCAGGAGTGTGTGTCCTCACCTGGAAACGACAAACACATTGTTATCTCGCAATGTCTTCCAGCGCATATAGGCAGTGGAACATGCAATGCAGAGCAGAGCAACAGCAACATTGACTGTCTAATGATGTTATAACAGCGATGTGTCTCAAAGCTTGTTTATGGTCAAGACATCTCACCCATTCTATGAACAATGGGATGTTTTCTTTGCCGCACAGGATGACCTGAGTAGTTCTCTCAGAGATGATGACAGCTGCAGCTTTGGTCTTCTCCAGACCTTGTTCCAATATTGGTCCCAAGACTCGCACACCCTCAGAGTAATAAAAAGGCGTGTTCGTCTCCAACCAGCTAAACACAAAAAAAGGCAACATGTCTATAAATTAGCTGGCTTGATTAGAACACAACCAACAAGATCCAAAGACGGACGTTCTGATACCTGATGCCCTGCTTTGAGTAGACCGTGACTTTTCTCCAAGCCTGCTTACACACGGAGGTCACACCTGAGCTGTGGAGATGTTTGGCAGTGACTGAATCTGTAACACATCAAAAAGGTTAAAACCCCGATGAAAGAACACTTTAAGCACTTCAGGTTAAATAAACGCGGAGTTCTCTCTAGCAGACGGACCGCTGAAGGAGCCGTGAGATCGAATGTCATGAGCGATGAAACCGGTGACAAACACCAACAGGACCATGAGCAGCTTCGACCAAGGGAACCCACGTCCACGCATCTTTACTTGGATACTCTGGAAAGAAAAAAACAAAAAAAAGTCACGCTTCCAGTTTTAAACAATCCCAATACGCTTTGACCTAAAAATAATCCCTTAATCCCCTTTCAACGTATGACCAACCTGACACAGGTTATTGCATTCGTGAAGGTCCTGAGATTGGTTGGTTTCTCTCATCTCGTCGTTGGTCACTTTAAAAGACTGAATTGTTTCTTCAAGGTTCTTCCTCAGCTGAACATGACAAACAACATGATGCATGAGCGGATAGGTGTGTAAACATGAGCCTGACACACCTACGTTCTCCAGTTTGCTTTATGAAGCATGTGATGCTCGTGGCCGCATCATACCTTTGGTGGCAAGGTCTTCCAGCAGCTCAATAAATGGTTCAGCAGCAGACTGAGGAAGCACAAGACGTGTTTCTAATCCTTGGTATGCATATCAAGGACAACATCTTGAATTGCTGGACTCACCTGGACTGGGCTAAGTGTTTCGTATAAAGCTGCCTCCATACTCCCAAACTCTGCACATCTACACACAGACACTCTGTCATACTATTGAGCAGCTGAAAGACACAAAGGGAGTGTGATGGATATGAATATGTCCACTGTATCTTGCATTAACGCCCTCCCCCAGATTGTGCGCACGCTGGAGTTGTCCCGTTACCTCTTTCTTCATGTCTTCTGGACAGTGTGGTGTGGCTCTGGACAGGAACGATGGCAGGTACGTGTGCAAGGTGCTCTCAGGTTTGGCGCCAAACGCTAAGGCTTTCAGTCGAGGGTACAGGCGCCTCAGCTGCTCCTGTAGACTGCACACAATTTAAGCCAGCAAATACACCAGAGGCATTAAGATGAAGCATGTTGTCGTCACCCTTCTGCATGCATTAGCTGACATTTACCTTGATGACAGGGCATTCTTGGGCATGTAAGCAAAATCAAGTAGGGGAAAGAACTCTTTAGGACCCATAATGCCAAATCCCTTTGTCAAATTAGCATGTAGGCTGGGAAAAGAGAGAAAGAATACAAATGATATATTAGATAAAACACTGTTATGATCTTTCAAAATAGCCATCCTCTAGACCAGTGATTCCCAACCACTGTCCCGCATCACCGTGTAACAAGAGATCAGGTGTGATGTGGGAAATAATACAATTTCACCTAATTGGTCTGAAATGATCATTTGTTGTAAATAATGCAGTGTTTCCTCTACACTCATGTATTTGGGATGGCCCGCTATGAACACATTTAGATTTGGCGCTACCGGTTTGGGTAGGGTGTCCCAAGGCCAACAGGTCCTAGGTGATGGACCAGACCAAGAGTGATTCATAAGACTATGAACAAAAACAAGAGGAGGGACCGCATCTCGCAGGCGAGCGCCTGGTGGTCGGGCTTTCACCTGTGGGGCCCGGCCGGGCCCAGCCCAAAGAAACCACGTGAGATCTACCCCCTGTAGACCTGCCACCTGCGGGGGCAAGCATAACGGTTTTGGGTGGCGGTCGAGGTACATACCTAACCTGTGTGTCCACCTGTTGCCATTCATACAAAAGAATACTCTTCCAAAATGTAAAATGTGTGCCATGGCTCAATAAAGGTTGGGAAACACCGCTCTGGACAGGAGCTTTCATTTTGTGTTGTCGTCAGGCACTTACAGCAGCAGCCTCTCCAGGTAGGCAATGGCGTATGAAGACAGCGACTTCACTCCCAGTACAGGAAGCATGATACCAAGCCACACTGAAACACAAGTACAAGTTGTTCAAGTACACGCAACAGAACCTCCAGGCTAAAACAAGCCTTTTAAGTGCAAGAAGGAATGCGAGGGAGAAAGTTCTCCTATCCCACCATGTTCTGGTCCATCAAAAACAATCTTGTTACTATTTAAGTGAGACATTTCCTGAGTTTGGTCGTATGGAAGCCTGCAGGGGATTGAACTAGAATAGTGGGTATTTTTATCCATTAGAGACATTTGTAGGTACCGTAGTTGTCTCAGAATGAGTCCAATAGGGGGTTGTTTTATAACCAGCCAAGAGTATTGAGCCATACAGGGCAACGGGCAGGGTGGGAGTGCACTTTAGCTACAATAACTTCCAACATTGTGCTTATTTCAACATATTACTGCTTAAGTGGGAGATAGGGGAGTCAGTCAACTGCACTACTAATAAATACAATAAGCGATTTTCTGTGTTGTGTGTTTTTATTCCCAAGGTGTGCCTTACCTCTTAGTCCCTGACTTAAGTCATAAAATCCAGCTTGGCCCAGAGCCCACATGATGGTCAAACACTTGACAGGATGGTTCTGAACAGACCGCAGCAACTCCAAATACTAAAGAGGAAGGAGCAGACTATTTACTGCACAAACCCAACATAAGACCGCCTCACATATTCAAGACTTATTATGGCAAAAATACTTTTAAAGGCAATAAAAACACAATGTAATATATTTTTAAAATATATCTATTAGCTTCTTAGCTGCTTGATGCTTCATTGATCCCCGTTAAAGTGACATTCAGAACGATGCGAGATAAGTGTCTCACCTCAGGCAAGTTCTGAGTTGCCAATTTGGGTTTGTCTTGCAGGACTGCTTGGATGCAGACTCTGTATCCGTGTAGCGGCTCCCCTGAAAAGACATGGAAACAACTATTCAGTGTTAAGATGAAACAGCAATGCCATCTGATCCCAGATGAGTAGATACTAAAAGCTATGTGACGGAAAGGTAGTCAGTCACAGATGACACAGAACTTCCTGCATCGTTTCTATGTTCCAGGGGTCTTCAATTAAAATGAGTGAGGTCCATTTATGCATTTTTTTTCACAGCGAAGGTCCGAACCTTACTTTGCCTTAAATTGCGTAAAAACACACTAGCTCATGTACATATCAAACGTAATGAAACCCCTCACATCATCCTACAACCAGTGGGCTATCTGCAATCTATTTTACATGTGTCTTTTCGTAACTACACATCAACAAAAATGACTAGTAGTGGCAGCTACAACTGCTGTTATCATTTGTACTTCTATCATTTTTAACTTCTGTTTCAATTTGTAGAAAAAGGTTCACCAGTTAAAATCATTATGCTTAGGTTATGCATACAAGGTTATAAAGCATTTCAAAATACACCTGCGTTGTTTTGTGGCTCACACATAACCATTATTACCATTTCCCTACCTGACTGCCTGTCCAGCTCTCTGAGCATGGTGTAAACACAGTGGTCAAAAAAATCGGGCAGGACGTCGCTGCAACGCCCAAAGAGACCTTTGATCACAGTCTTCAGCTCCTTGCCAGTAAGGCAGTAGGGGTAGTCTGTGGGGAAAAAGACAGATCATTCCCAGGTGAGTATAGAGAATACTTATAAAGGTTATGTATGTTTTTACGTTAGTCGTTATAGTTTGTTAGCAGGATTGCACAGGGAAGAATGGTTGGATCAGGGAGACCAAGGATGTTTTATTATAGCTGTTAACTAAACAAGGTATTTCTTGTACCACATTCCTTAAAAAGGTGCTGTGTGCCTTAGTTTGGTACTGCCTGGGGGACAAGTCTTTGGCCGCAAACCTACCGTGAGCATAGCTGCTGAGGGTAGGCTCAGTCTCGGGCGCCGTCAACTTCAGATTGAGGTACCCGGCCAGGTCTTTCACCCACACCGATGGATTTTTGGGGAACAGCGTCTGACTGTTAGCCAACTGATGCTTCAGGTCGCTGATGTCCAACTAGCAATACAAGCGGGACAGCGGCAAACATCAACACCGCACACTTCCAACAAAGAGCCATTATGCAAAAGACGGGCTGGGATGCGGCATGTGATAGTGTGCCTCCGAGCAGCTTTTTTCCCCCCTCACTCACAATGTTACAACTTTAGCAGTGCTACTTATGACGGTGACGAACATCAACTTTAAGCAAAACCAACTGACGCACCCCCAAAACTGAAGTATGTAATAAACATAAACTATATCATATTTAGATTACTCACAGCTTTAAAGGCCTCCTCTAGAGTTTTGTGGGTAGGGTGGGCAGGTGGACTGCTGGTGGGCGACTTCTTGGCTGGTTTACTTGACGAAGAGGACTTCTTGTTGGGAGGCTCACCGGGTGGTGGAACCTGTTCTTTGTTCTGCTTCTTTCCGATCTTTTCAAAGGATTCAAACAAAGTCGCCGACATCCTAATGGGCACTGAGGGACACGAGGCAAGGTTGTGAGTGGACCTCTGCAGATGTAGTCCCGTCAACACGTCTAACAGCACTTTCTCTCGTTCTAAATTTTAAGTCCAACTGTGGCATTTTCCCCCAAATCCTCTCAGTTATGGCAGGGAAATGCTGCATTGCCTGCCCCCTTTTTTGTTTGCTCCCTCCCCTCGCAGCGCTGTTCTTATCCTCTCCAGACACAACACAGCTTGTGTAATGACTTGATATTATTCACCACACATTTCATGCAAGGCAAATGACACATACAACGTGGAACGCAGAGTTAACCGCCTCATAGTAGAGACTTTTTTTTGTTGCTCTCCTTGTCTAACTTCTGTGCTTTTTGAGTCTTTATGTAAAGCCTACAGACAACATATTTATAGCGAATAACTGAACGTGTGTGTCCATGCAGACGAGCCCACTATCTTGAGTCTGTGTTGACAGTGGGGGGGGGCACCAGTTGTTCGCTGATCATTTCCCCTACAACATGCTGCTGAGAAACCCCAATCTATATTGGGTCTATGCGAGTGGAAATGAAAAGAAGCTACAGAAGACCTGCAATCCTTTACAGTGACTAAACATGACTGAACGTATGCGTTTGTATAGTACGCCGTTATTATAGTATTCACAATGAGTTAATAGACGTGCTTCTGCTACACCACACAGCACTCCAGGACCATTCAAAAGCTCCAATCCCAGTATGGAAAAGTCAAATGCAACAAAATGCCATTCTGGGTTTTCTTACTAAAGAATCTGAGGGAGAACATCAACGACAGGAGGAAAGCGAGGCCAAAACAGGGAGGTTTTTAAACCTTGAAATAATCCTCGATAAGGCTGATTCATTTGGTTGATGTTCATAAAGTTTACTACAATGTTATTTCTATTTTATGTATATTTGATGTATTTTCTATCTTTATAAATGTTGTTACAGTGCTGGTTGTAAGCTGTACAACACCCTTTAGGGTAGGAAACATTTATTTTGAACAATTTAATTGTCTCCTCGTCGCAGCCGTCAAGGGTGATGATGTAATGAGAATCAAGTGGTGTCCCATTTCTTCTTCCCCTTGGCCCTCGGTTTTAAGGGGTAGCGAAAGGGGTAAGACGGAGGGAAAGGGCTAAGTGGTAGAGTTGGCATTCAGCCTTACCTTACGCATTTTCGCTTGTGAAACCTACCCCACCTTGCTATTGAGATCCTCTGGATAGGACTTTGGTTCCATTGATTAAATGATGAAATGAGTGTCAAAGTGAGTTCTCTTCTTTTTTTGTTTTTGCAGTCATACAAGTAAACAACATGCTCCACTTGCTTATGGTAACGACCAAGCCAAGCGAAACAGTCAACACCAACATTATAATCTTACTTGCAGAGGTAACCACATGACATAAACCCACTGTAATGAAGTTGTGGTGGTTGGATGTGGTCATTCTAGCAACTGCACCCTTAAATAAAAGGAAACTGTTATGATTATATACTGTACATGAACTAGTCTATTGATAAGCTAAGTAGTGCAGTTTGACTATTGGGCCAAATAGCCAAGCCATTATTTTTAGCTGATTAATACTAATCAATGGAGACACGTTTGTATGGATAAGGCTGCCAAAATTAGGTAATACAACCACAAAAACCGCTTCCCATCACAATGAATATATCCTAGACTTAAATGTATTGCAGTACTGAATTAAACTGCATTAGTGTTGGTGAAATAACTGACTGTGGTACAAAAAAAACACAACATGCAATAATATGTAATGCCCACTCTCCATCAAGTGGGGGGGTGTCAACGCACGCTTTACAGTGATGACGTTGCCTCTGTTGACACCGAACGAAGCTAACTAGCCAAGTAGAAACACCACATATGAAGTTAATTAAAGATACAGTTGGTTAGGTGTTATTTTAATTTTATATTTTGAAGTAAAATAAAGTAGAGCCATTCGTGCTCTAAGATAAAAAAGAAATATTAGGAGCAACTACAGCAGGATGCTAAGCTAGCCATTTAGCTAACTGTCAAACAGCCTTCTTTCACAGCTGGCTAATTACAATAATTGTCAAATGCATCTATTTAAGTTGTTTTAAAGTGTATACATGTATATAAATACAAGATTAAGCGGATCCATTTTATTTTTGAAGTAGAAGGGATCAAGGCAGAGTTATAGTGGGCCGTGTTCACTTACGTCTGGATGGCTGGTTTGACTCCCCGAGAGCTTTCCTGTTCGCCGAGTTGCTTTTCTTGTCGGTTGTGGTTTTAGCAGCAACCGAGCTGCTGCTTTTCTTGCCCTTCTTCACCACCTCCCATTTGCCAACAGCACCATTACTCGACGCCATGTCTCCTGTCAAAAATGAAGTCGCTAAGTTGGCAGTCCTCTTTGCACCCTCCTGAATGAAGGAAGCTAACAGCACAGCAAAGTGGAGGAGGGCTCGTCATTTGTACGTCAACGTGCCACGTCTCATTGCATGTGTGACGCAATCACGTCGCTGCCGTGGCTTATATGACGTCTTCATTCGGACCCCGCAGGGCAAGACGCTTTTGATGGAAATTCCGGCTCTTTTTAGAGAACACCGGCTCTTTCGTCTCCTACGTGGCTCCTCGGATTTTTTTGTTGTCTTAATTTATTACCGATTTATGTGTATATAAATATGTTAGCAGTTCATTGTTTTTCTGGACAGCGTACTTCCAGCCCGATATAGTATACAAAATAAGAATAAATAAGCCATTTAAGACGTAAATAAAACTCCTGCTCGAGCAGTGTCACACTAAATGTGTTCCCCAGGGAATCTTAGTGACGAGCCTAGTGCCTTTCTCACCTAACAATTAGTAATACATTATACATTATACATTAGTTAATTGTGTATATTGTGTTGTATTTTCATTCAATGTTATTGTATATTAAATAGTAATTATTATTAAGTAATAAACATAAAATTGGTAAATGTGATGTCAACAAAGAAAATCACAGATTGGTGCGTTTCTTGAACCTCAGAGCTTTATTTCATTCCAACAGTAAGTCCAAAAGAAGGTCCAACTAATTTCGACCACTCTGCCAGGCTGTCAGTGTCAACACACCACAATGTGGCATTTTAGTGCTATGCAGTACATGAAAACTCAAATTAAATAACAAAACAAATAGCAGCTAAAATCGCTAGTCAAACATTAGTAATTTAGTTTCTTTCACTCGCTGTGCATTTTGTCTTCATTAATAAAATTAAAAGCTAACATTTGTCTATTAAATAAATTCATGACAACAATGACAACTCTGAATTGGCCTCTTTTTTTTTAAAGGTATTCAATGCAGATTAAAAACAACAACAAAAAGAATATAAAATTGCATTTTTTCTATGTTTCTGGCTGCAGCCAATCACTGCTGGTTGGCATTTCGGATCACATGACAGGGTTTCTTTCGCTACATTTAGTGCAAGACTTTCAATCCAACCACTTTTTCCCCCCCTCCCCCGAAAGTGATTAAGCTGATTTATAAAAAAAGAAAAATAAATAAAGTCATAAATACATCATGTCTCATAAACAAGCTGTAGAATGTATTGACTGGATATTTTGATGAATAAAGGCTTACTTGACATGACAACCTGTACAAGCGAGCCGGTCTCTGATATGTCTGCAGGCTCCCGTTCACGTGCCGCTGTGCAAATACATATGCATGAGCCTCACTTACCGTGTAATCTCACCTCGCGAAATGACCACCTTAGCAACTTTTGTACAGAAAGCGTGCAGGCTCTGCAGTAATGACGCCAGTTAAAGTGCACGGTGAAAAGAAAGCAACCTGCATCTTCAGACACGCTGTCGGCTCCGGGCTGTCAGTGCTGTAATCTCATTGCTCTGAAAACGTGTGCCGGTCTTGCAGGCGAAACACAGCTGCCACCAGACTTGGTACAAACGGCCGTGTTTGCTGGTCTAATGTTGTTGTTTTTTTTGCACGCTAGACTTTTTAACGTGGCGTGATAATAAAAGAGCTGTAATCCAAATGACAGGGAGGAGTTAAGGGGGACCTCGTATAAAAAAACAAAAAAAGAATTAAAAATGATGGGGGGCGGGGGTGTAAAATACACACTTTATGTGGTTATGGTGATGACGGTTAAATTAGTTGCGGGCGGGGGAGAAGCTCAGAACTCGTCCTGATCTCCCGGTGCTCCTTCATCGACATCATCATCCTCTGGTGGTGCAAAGCCCTCCTGTAAAACAAGACAAACGGTTGAGGTTCGCATGTTGTTTCCTCCCTCTACTCCCCCCTAAAAAACGATTTTTCTGGAGCACATTTGGCACAACAGTGTTCCCTCGCTCTATCGCGGTCCACCTTTCGCTGATTTGCGCTTTTTTTTTGTGCTTCTTTTTTTTTTTAAATTAGAGCGCATGAACGCTGTTACAGGCCGAGCCTGGCCCTTTAAGAAGAATTACATGGTGGGAAGTTGAGTGTATCTCTTCTTTCTCTCATTTGTCTGCACCGCCCACTGGTTTCTGCATCCTGATTGGCTGTAGACCATTGTCGATCAAGCTCCTTGCGCAGTCCCGCCATGTCTCCCATGTCATCGCTAGCTTGCGCGCTTCGCTAGTTTGTAAGTGAATCTTTGGTTACCAGCTCTGTACACCCGAGATTGATTCTCAAATTAAAATATCGATACTTTGATTTGGTGATGAGAGTTACCTCTGTAGCATACAGTATGTCCAAGATCTTGTTCAGGACTGGGTTGCTTTCACTTTCTCTTTCCTGGCAGATGAGTTCAATGTCTCTCAGCTTTCCAAAGTAGAAGTCCCTCTCCTTTTCAAGTCCGTCCAAGGTTAGTTTCATATCCAGCAGCTGTGTGCAGGGAGGAGAGGAAAACCAAAAAAAAATGAGCCACAAGATTAAAATGTGACAAGATTTCTTGTTCAGAAAACAATTCTCATGGGCACTAGGTATAGAACGATAATAAATTCACTAATGAATCACACAATAAGTAAAAATTGCCGGCCTCAATACATTGCCACGTGCATATGTGCCTGTTTTCCTCGTCTTCTCCAAACAGGCATTCTGTGCATTGGTTTCAGCACCTTGGTGCGTTTGTTCCATAGAACAACGGCATGAATGGAGTGAACTCTTTTGTCTGTCATACAGTCTCTCTGCCTCGGTGGGTGGAGGCGGGGCCGCTAACATAAGCACACAGTGCAGAAAAGTGTAACAGTGTGGAAATGATATTGTCATATATTTTTTCATAGGGCTGTCAAAAATAGTGCATCAATGGCCGTGACTAATGTATTTAATTAACGCCGTTAACATTTCTAGCGTACTTGCGCACCATGTCAAGCTACACATCTGTGTCGTGACAGCAGACAGGAGTACAAGAGCGTCCCCACGCAGACTCTAATGCTCTTTTAGAACTTTATTCAGACCTGAACACATCAACAGCACTGCAATTGCAACACTATATAGTCTAGGCACCTCCAACTCCTAAACACGTCTCTCGTCTTCCTCGGAACGACACTTCCTTATTGTAACTCGACAACAGCGAGGTGCATTCACTCCAAACATGGCAATAACGTCTTTATTAGGCGTGTACGTGTGGACTACAAAAGCATAAACACAAAGACAAATAGTACGCGGATATTCTCGTCAATCACTGGAGTAACTCTTACTGCGGAAGTACAGTTTGCTGCATTTAAGTATGCTCGGAAATCCCAGAAACTACATCACACTCAAAAAAATGTGAAATGAAACGTGGTGTCTTTGAATGCCACCCCTCATGGCTCATAATAACACCATTAAAGTGTGGTTCAAATGTTCTGCTACTTTTAAAGAGACTAATCTTAGGCAAATAGATGTTCATGTGTGGCATCTTTTAGCATGATTTAATTTGGAGTTCATTTGGAGCTGTGAATACATGCAAATATATAATATTGTGCCCTGACGTTTATCTTTTTGGTCATAAAATACAGTGAAATGGGCATATTTCACACAAAGTTGCAAATGGTGACTAATCACGATTAATTCATTTGAAAACTGTGATTAATTTCATGCAAATTCTTAGACATTTGACAGCCCTATTTTTTCATTGTGCTTTTCTTAAAAGTAATGTTAAAACTCGTTCTCGTGGACGCAACCTCATGACACCCTGACTAAATATAGACCAAATCAACTAAGGATCACGCATTTCATCCAAAATGAAGGCCACCATCACTGGGTCTAGGTTACCTGCTGGTTAAGCTCCATGAGCTCAGAGTCTCCTCCATTGCGGGTCACGGCAGGGTTCCTACGGGCTGCTGGTGCATTGATCTGCCTTTGAGGAGGGGGGACACTCTTAGGTCCTGTGGGAGATGTTCTGATGGGACCTGCCAGACACAAACACACACAGCTAAACATATCTACACCAGAGCCAAGCCACTGTGGGGATGAAAAAGTTGAGATCACCCTTTAAAATACTAAAACGGAACAAAAAAATGTATGTTGTGGTTACATAGGGTCACATAGTGGTTAAAACACACCTTGCATAAAAGTAACTCTGATAAACTTAGATGGTATTTACACCTGCAAACGTCATGATCACAAATATTAGAACAAACCATATTAGAGTAAATATGTCAGGAAAACATTCAGTCAGCATGAACAAACAAACACACACACACACACACACACACAAACATGCCTGAATGGAGTGGGTGTTACCTGAGCGAGCAGGTCTTTTAGCTTTGTGGACAATGGGTTCACCTGTGTTAGAGGTGGGGATGTGGTTGCATCAAGAGGTAGCAGGAATGAATGAAATGAAGCCTATGTACATACGCAGACAGACACACACACACACATGTATGTCGTGTGTTGTACCAGAATTGGGCGGTGGCGGCGTTCCCTCCAGGCTCTGTCGTAAAAGTAGAGGGTCGTATTCTTTGCCGTCGTAGTTGGCGTCAAAAAACTTCTTAAACCATTGGAGGAACTCAAAGTTGTCCTGGAACTTGCCTTTGACCAGCCTCTCCACGGGAATGATCTGGAGCAAAGACACACAGGAGGGAGACCAATCACAAATGATTTTCTAGCCTAATAGCACGTGTTCAACTGACGAGGCTTTTAATATGTTCTATCTTTAGACTCCTAGCCTCTTTTTCGCTGGCTGATTCTATTTTGAGCAAATGAGGCAGAAATGAGAAGATCATTACATCATTTGTTCCATTTTTGTTTTGTTTTTTAAATTAATGAATTACTAAATGATCTGTTTTGTGGTAACAATGGTTTTTTTATTAGTCCAAGAAAATTCATATTTAAGCAAATGTTACGTATTCGTGGCCTAAATTAAGCATTTTCAAGCATAAAAATGTTGTAAATAAACAAAAATACACAGACAGTTTAAGGCAATCCAAGACATTTATGAACTGTGGGCTACACTGGCCACTAGGTGTCACTAATATCACCTATCAACGAGTTATTACTGGCAAATGCCAGCATGGTGGACAGCTTTTGCTGACATATGGGGTCATTTCCATGAAAAATTAGTTCATTAATGTCGACGTGTTGTCAACTGCATCGTTACCGCCTAGCAGTGTGAAACAAAAACATAACTACTCTCCAGTTACACAGCATTAAAACATGCACACAGTGACTTCCTGTTCAGTGCAAAGCAAGCCCTTCAAATTGTTAACTAAGATATGTGAACCAAGATTTGCTCATGTACAAAAGCTATCATTAATTCCTTCATACATGATTGCTGCTTCACGGCCTATTATTAGCGAAAAATATGCAAATCAAAGTATATTTTTTTTGTCCAAATTAAGCATTTTCAAGCATAAAAATTGCTAAATCAACTAAAACACAAATACAGAATAAGCCATAAAGACCACCGACTTGTGAATGTAGTATCCCACAGTGGTCACAAGGTGCCACCACCAAAGCACCAGACTTGGAATGACTGGCTTTTATTGCAGGTTTACATTTTCTCACAACAGGCACAGTAAAAGTAATAACATAGTATTGATAACAATCATAATATTAACACTGGTTACTGTTGCTGCCTCAACAAGCTAACACTGAACTCTGAACCCCTGACATCACTTCCTGTTCGCCATCAATTCTGCCCTCCCTACAAGGTAAACTGTCTTATTTTGTCTGATTATATCCACTATACCGGATAATATAAATGTAAAGGTTATTATGTGGGTGTTATTTCATGCCTAGAGGGCTCTAATAATGTCAAAAACCGGATTTAGAAGATTGTAAACAGGTTTTCTATGCCATAACTACAAAACTATTGTATTTATAAAGAAGGAATCATACGTCATGGAAATCCACTTATCACGGTCAAGTCTGG